>NC_090310.1:61823410-62127902 GCF_039906515.1 Pseudorca crassidens
ATGGCTGCATAGACCCCTCTGTACAACTCTGCCTCCCCCACCCCGAGTGCCCTGGGTTGGAAGGCTGACCCACAGGTGCCCAATGCTGTATGCTGAATGCATGAATGATGGTAACACTCCGCACACAACAGGCACAGGGAGGAACTGAGACATGGCTGATGACCTCCTTGGGCCCCAGTGTCCCCACTGGTCAAATCCCCTCCAGCCCCGAGATTCTGCTTTTACATCCTCCTGGAAGTATCCAAGCACCTTGCAATTAGAAGAGACAGGTCAGAGCAGGGCTCAGACCCCAGAGCCTCCACTTGCTTCATCTTCAAGGTCAGGCGTTGACCTCGCCACACCTCAGATTCCCCAGCTGTAACAGGCCCTAATGTTATTCACCTTCCAGGTGGAGAGGACTGAGCACTACGGCACGAGAGGTGTTCATATCCTGGCTCCACCTCTGGGCAGATGACCTCATTCCTCAGAGTCTCACTTTTCCTCTCTATTAAATGGAAACAATTATATTTGAGTTGTCAGATTGCTCTGGGTCTGAAACTGCACGCATCCAAGGAAATGTTCTGCCCGGAGCCTGGCACATGGTAGACGCCATGGCAGCCTTGGCAGCGTGCTCAGTCTCCCTTCAAGGGAGAACTTGCCCTTCGGGTACCAGGAGAGCAGTGAGCCGACAGCCTCCAGCTGCGGCAACTTCAGGATCCACCTCAGCTTTTTTTTTTTTTTTTTTGTGGTACGCGGGCCTCTCACTGTTGTGGCCTCTCCCGTGGCGGAGCACAGGCTCCAGACGCGCAGGCTCAGCGACCACAGCTCACGGGCCCAGCCGCTCCGCGGCATGTGGGATCTTCCTGGACTGGGGCACAAACCCGTGTCCCCTGCATCGGCAGGCAGACTCTCAACCACTGCACCACCAGGGAAGCCCCCACCTCAGCTTTTGAGCCAAGGTCACACCCTTCCCACGCAACCCCAGCCAGTGTCCAAACCAGCAGGGGAAACTCCTGCCCAGAGTGGGGCTCCTCTGATGGGCACACTCTTCTCCGGAGCTCCCCATTGGGGTGGCGGTGCCAGGTCTGTGTGGTGGTCTCGAGTTCTCCCTGTCCAGTTCTGCTCCCCCTTGTCTGGCATAGGCATCAAGCCCCAATAAACCCCTTACTCTCTTGGCTCCATCTCAGTGTCTGCACCTCAATGACACAAACTGACAGGGCACTCAGAATGGAGCAGTGGCTCTCAACGTGTGTCCCCAGAACCAGCAGCATCGCCATCACCGGGGAACTTGTAAGACGCGCACATTCTCAGGCCTCACCCCAGACCTGGGTGTGGGGCCCAGCAACCTCACTCAACTTTCAGAACTGCCTAAGAGAGGACAGCTATTGTTCAGACATCACAGTGGCAGTGCAGGGGGGGATAGGGATGGGGGCTGGGTCTGCGGGAAGGGGGGGAAAGTTTTATCACAGTCTCAGCAATTCCCCATGTGCCAAGTCCCTCTGTCATTTATTCCAAGAATCCGGAGGGCTGAACCAACAAGGATCCCTCTCCACCCCACTTGGGGAAGGGACCAGTCCAACATCCAGCTGGAGACTTCACAGGTCTGTGAGGCTACACGCAGCCCTGCCTTCGTTTCTCCTGCTTCTCGCCCCTCTCTCTTCCTTCCCTCCGCAGGGGCACCCCAGCCCCACCCGCCTACCTCCCCTTTGTCTGCCAAACTGTCTCCATCCCAAGATGAGCCCCGGGCCTCCACCAGCCAGTCTGTGCTCTACCTACAGGACCCAGAGAGAGGCCTCTACACTCCCAACTGCTTCTCACTTACCCTGGGGAAACGTCCAGGGGAACAGTTCATACTCCTGGCCTCCCTGCCCCAGCCCAGGCCAACATTTGCCCCCACCCCCCCCCCCAGGTCTGGAGTATACTCTCCCATCTAAGGCACTCAAAGCATCTCCACGTGACAAGTGAGGAAACGGGACAGAGAGGCACAGAGATTTGTTCAAGATCACACAGCAAGAAAGAGAAGCAGCCAGAATTTGGACCTTGCTCTCGCTTCCCACCTCAGCCTCCCACTCCCAGGCCCCCAGAGTTGGCAGGTGACAATTTTGAGGTGGTCATATGTGGCAGGGACATTGTTGGCCCTGGAAAATCCGAGGCCTCACCAAAGCAGCCGCAGCTTATCCCTGTGGCATGGTGGTGCTGCACTCTTCTTTCCCCGGTGGGTGTGATCCTCATCCTTCTCGCCGATGCCACAGCCCAGCAGATAAGGCTCAGAGACAGGCAGACACTGGGCAAACGTCACACAGCTGCTTTCACTTTTCTAAACGGGAAGTAGGGTGGTACTTTATGGGTGCCCAGCTCATCCTCTGTCCAGCCCCACCTCAGAGAACCCTGGACTGTCAGGGCCAGAATAACAGTGGCAGTAAAGACAGGCACACTTACTGAGCACTCACTGCGTGGCAGGCATGGCTGGCATGTGCTCTTCAGGCACTGTCCTACGTAATCTTCCCCAGGAGCCCACGACAGATATGCAGTTATCTGGCCCACTGCGGTCACGAGACTCAGAGAGGCTCATGTTTTAACTCTAACTGCCCTAGACAAACCCCTCTTTTATTTTATTTTACTTCATTTTATATTTTATTTTATTTTATATTTTATTTTATTTTTATTTTATTTTGTATTTTATTTTATAGATTTTAGATGCACTGCGTGGCTTGTGGGATCTTAGTCCCCTAGCCAGGGATTGAACCCTGGCCCTCGGCAGTGAGAGCACGGAGTCCTGACCACTGGACCCCCAGGGAATTCCCCAACCCCTCCATTTCGTAAATGGGGGTTTGAGGCCCAGAGAGGTGCTATGATTTCTTCAAGGACACACAGCTAGTTAGTGTCAGGACCAGCCTTCCCCAGGCAGCTTTACCTAATGAGAGAAATCCTGGTCCACTCATACAGCACTTGATGGTTGCCAAGCTCTCATCCCTGCTCAGAAAGACAAGGGTTTCTTTTGCTTAATGGTTATCATTCGGGGATTTTTATTATGATGTGCCAATATAATTCTGAAAACTTTATATTCACTAATGTAATGTTCACAAATACTCTACAAGGTGGGTGCGTTTATTATCCTGATTTTACAAAAGAGGAAACTGAGGCCAGAGAATTTAAGTCGTCTGCCCAAAGTCACACAGCCAGGATTCAAATTCAGGCTGCCTGAGGTTTTAACCACTATGATGTCCTGCCCTTTTTACAGCTGAAAAACCCGAGGCTCAGAGAGAGAACATGACTTGCCTGAGGCCACAGAGGTAGAGACTGGGGAGGAGGGGGCGGCTGGACAGCGGCTCAGACCTCCTGCCTCCAAACCCAGTGCTGGTCGTCCTCCCCAGCAGCGCTCTTTCTCACTCCTTGTTTGTTGATTAACAAACACTGGCTGGGAACCTTCTTTGCCAGAACAACCTACCCAAAAGGTAAGACAGACAGGAAACAGACGCCCACAATACTGAGGGATGAATAGGTTCATGGAGGTACCAGAGGCAGCTGTGGGAGTACCTGGCAGGATGCTGACCCACCCTGGGAATAAAGGGAGGCTTCCAGAAGTCTGATCCTTGAGTTGAGTCTTCAAGTTCAAGTGGGAACTTTTCCAGAAGGATGGGGGGCATAATGCATCCCAGATTGAGGAAAGAGCATGGGCAAAGGCCAGCAGTGTGAAAGAGAGTGTAAACCTTTGTGAAGAGTTCGGTTCAGTCCTGAGCAAAGGCGGGGACAGAAAAGGCTGAACAAGGAGGATCATGAAACACTCCTGAGGGAGTCAGGATACTGAAGTCCCAAATCTGCCCATATCTAACAGAGTGACCTCAGTATTCCCATCCTCAAAATGGGAGTGGGGGTAAAGGGTTGGTGTCTAAGGGCCCTGCCAGCTCCAAATTTCAGCTGGTGGAGTCAGGATAGATTTGAACAGGAGGATAGTTTTGATGTGAATGAAGGAAGCAAGGGAAAGAAGGTCATTCTGGGAAGAGGGACCCACGGGAAGAAAGGTCCAGAGGAAAGAAAGTGCAGAGCAGGTGTTGAAAATGGTAAGGAAAGGATATAGCTTCTATACAGGGTCTCTGGGATGGTGTAGACAGAGGAAAGCAAGTGAAAAGGTTATATCAGTCTGGACTCCTCAGTTACAAGTGAAAGGAAGAAAAAGAAAGGAATTATTGATTTATATAACTGAGAAGCCCAGAGCACTGTAAGGTATGGCTGGATCCAGGTGCTGACAAGTTATTGTGAGGACCATATCTCTCCCACTATCTTGACTTTGATTTCTTCATTACTGTTTTTACTCTCATGGAGTTTCTAACCTCATGGAGGCAAAGGTGGCCACCAGTACCTCCAGAATCCATCACACATGCTACACTCCTAATGTAAAAATAGATTCTCAAACCCACTCATGGCATTATCCTGGGCCCTTTTCTTTCCCTCACATCTAACATTAGATCTATCCTCAAATCTTTTTTTTTTTTAAGTCTTTATTGAATTTGTTACAATATTGCTTCTTTTTTTTATGTTTTGGTTTTTTGGCCCCGAGGCATGTGGGATCTTAGCTCCCAACCAGGGATCAAACCCACACCCCCTGCATTGGAAGGTGAAGTCTTAACCACTGGACTGCCAGGGAAGTCCCTATCCTCAAATCTTGTAGGATTTACCTATAGAAGAGATCCAGAATCTCCCCACATCTCCCCACCTCCACTGATAACAGCCTGGTCCAAACCACCCTTATCTCTCTATTCTATTTTTTAATTGAGGCATTGCATTCATGTGGACGAGAACACAACCAGAGATGTATATCTGTCTCGATGAATCTTCACACAGTAAGCACATGATGTAACCTCCACCCAGATCAAGATACAGAACACTAACAGCATCCCAGAAGCCTCCCTCTAACCCCTTTCTAGTTAATACTCCCTTAACAGCGTGTCCTCTTATGTGTCTGAGTCACCATCATCTTTCACCTGGTTCAGTGCACCAGTTACTGGCTGTCTCAAGCTTTCACTCTTGCCCCTTTCAGTTAGTTTAGTCAATTCAGTCAGTTCAGAGATCCTGTAAAGTGTAAGTCAAAAGATGTTCCCCCTCTGCCCAAACCCTCCCATAGCTTCCATTTCACTTGGTATAAAAGCCAAAGCTTTTACCATCGCCTGCAAGGTCCTACACAAGCTGGCACCTCATCCCCTCTCTCCCTCTCCCTTCCCTCAGCATCCCCTGCTCCATCCTCACTGCATCCTTTCTGTTCCTCAAACACTCAGGCACACATGCACAGGACCATTGTACTTGGCTGTTCCCACTACCTGGAATCCTCTTCGTCCCCCCAGCCCCATATCCCCATGGTTCACTCCATCACCTCCTTCAAGTCTGTGTTCAAAAGTTCCCTTCTGATGTCTGCTCCCACCCAAGATGGAGTAACAGGAACTGAATTTACTCTCCCACTTGAAACAAAAACAACAACAAAAAGCAAACAAACAAAAAAAACAGGCAAAATATATAAAATGACAGTTTCAAGACACTGGGTATCAGGCAATGAAGAACAGTGATCCCTGAGTGATGGGAAGCAAACAATGTAAGCCCCGTGATTGCCCAGGTTTACTGCCTGGGAGGAGTTTCCAGATCCTAGTGCAGGGAGGTGGTGAAGCCCAACAGACACTTTGAGTTAAAGAAATGCAGCTGAGAGTCCAGGAATACCAAGGAGAGCAGAGTTTGCAGGACAGAGTATCGGAGAGGAGAGAGCTGCACAAAAAGAGAATTTCAGAGATCTGCAGGAAGTTCCCCTAGAATATTAGGCTGAGCACTGGTTGGTGCTTTTCTGTGACAAAACTACTCTGGGCTGGGAAAAACATGGGTAGAGATTAGAGAGCAGTGCCTAGCAGTCACACAGGACCAAATATAGTGCCAAATAGAAAAAAGTCATAATTCATGGGGAAATGGTTAGAGTACTCAGGAAGGTCTTCTCTCAGTATTGGTAAAGAATTAGCCCTTAACAGAGCACCGTTCTGGGCCCATTCAACAAATCATAAAAGCAAGACTTGAAAGGATCAAAGTATTTCCAAGTAACCTAATTGAATCTCAGAACAAAACTCAAAAAGATATAAAGAAATATAAAAATATACAGCATCCAACAAAGGTAAAATTCACAACGTCTGGTATCCAAACAAAAATTACAGGCATGCAAAAAAAAAGAAAGATTTCAGTCATGCAAAGAAGCAAGAAAACATGGCCCATGATGAGGAGAATAATGAACCAGTTGAAATTGACCCAGAACTGACACAGAAGTAGTGGATAAAAATACTAAAACAATTATTAAAACTGTATTCTAGGGACTTCCTTGGTGGTGCAGTGGTTCAAATGCAGGGAACGTGGGTTCAAACCCTGGTCAGGGAACTAGATCCCACATACATGCCGTGACTAAGAATTCGCATGCCACAACTAAGGAGCCCATGAGCTGCAACTAAGGAGCCTGCTGGCCGCAACTAAGACCCAGCACAACCAAAATAAATAATAAAACAATAATAAACTTAAAAAAAAACTGTATTCTATATACTCCAAAGATAAAGAGACAAATGGAAGATATAAAAAGATCCAAATTAAACTTCTAGAAATGAAAACTACAATGTCTGAAATGAAAAATATGCTGGGATTAATGGCTGACTAAACACAGCAGAAGAAAAGATAGTGAATTTGAAGACATAGCAAAGAGAAACTATCCAAAATGGAACACAGAGGGGAAACATTTTTTTAAATAAAAACAAGAAAAGTATCAAGAAACGTGCAACAACTTCAAACAGTCTATGTGTAATTGAGTTGCCCCAAGGAAAGGACACTTTGCAAAAGTCTGGCTAAAGAATGGCTGAAAATGTTCCAAATCTTATGTAAACTATAAACTCACAGATGCAAGAAGCTTAACAAACCTCAAGCACAAGAAACAGGAAGAAAATTACCCATGATGATCAAATTGCTCAAAACTGGTGACAAAGAGGAAAATATTTTTTAAAAAATCAGAGAAAAAAGGCATGATAAATAATAATGGCAAAAAAATAATGATAATGGCAAATTTCTTATTGGACATAATGGAAGGGAAAAATAGTAGAGCAACACCTTAATTTATTGAAAGAGAAATAAATGTGTCAACATAGATTTGTTCCCTGTTAATATATCTTTCAAAAATGAAAGTGAAATAAGATGCTTTCAGACATACAAAAGCTGAAAGAATTCTTCACCAACAGATCTGCACTATAAGAAATGATAAATGAAATTTTTCAGGCAGAAGAAAAATGATACCAGATGGAAATCTGGATCTATGCAAAGGAATAAAGAGCACCAAAAATGTTAACTGCATGAGTAAATATATGATTTTATATTATCATTTAGATGTCCTTAAAAGGTGATTTACTATTTAAATAAAAATAATAATATTTTATGGAGTTTGTAACATCTACGTAAGTGAAATGCATGACAATAACAGCATTAAAGTCAGAAGAAATGGAAGTATACTATTGAAAGGTTCTTACACTACATATGAAGTTGTATAATATCACTTGACAATAGACTGACAAGTTAAAGATATATACTATAAATTCTAATGCAACCACTGAAATAACAAAATGAGGAATTATAGCTAATAAACCAATAAAGGAGGTAAAATGGAATAATGAAAAATACTCAGTTAATCAGAAATGAGGCAGAAAAAGCAGATGGGACAAAGAGAAAACAGATAGCAAGATGATAGACTTAAATCTAATCCTATCAATAATCACATTAAATGTAAATGGTCCCAACACTCCCAACTGGGAGTGGGACAAATTGGGAGATTAGGTTTGACATAAATACACTACCACGTGTAAAATAGATAGCTAGCGGGAACATGCTGTATAGCACAGGGAGCCCAGCTCAGTGCTCTGAGATGACCTAGATGGGTGGGATGGTGGGGGTGGGAGGGAGGTCCAAGAGGGAGGGGATATAGGTATACTTATAGCTGATTCACTTCATTTACAGCAGAATCTAACACAACATTGTAAAGCAATTTTACTCCAATAAAAAATAAAGTATTTCTTTGCTATGTTTGATATATTATAAAAATTGTAACTAAAATTTATTGAGAAATTATTTGGCAATGCTGTGCTACACACTTTCATGTATCATTTCATTTGAAAGTTAAGAAATCTGAGGTTTTAAAGAGCTAAATTAAAAAAAGAGAGAAAACAAATAGCAAGATGATAGACTTTAATCATATCAATGATCACATTAAATGTAAATGGTCTAAACACTCCCAGTTAAAAAGCAGAGATTGTCAGATTGGAGTTTTATAAAGACCCAGATATGTGCCACCTACCAAAACAAAAACAAACACACATACACACTTCAAATATAAAGACACAGTTAAAAGCACAATGATGGAAAAAGATATACCATACTAACACTAATCAAAAGAACACTAGAGTGGTTAGTTTAATATCAGACAAAGTTTATTTTAGAGCAAAGACTCTTACCAGGGATAGATAAGGTCATTTCATAACGAGTAAGAGGTCAATTAATCAAGAGCATATAACAATTTTAAATGTTTATTCCCCTAATGGCAGAGATCCAAAATATATAAAGCAAAAACTGGTAGACCTCCAAAGAGAAATAAATCCACAGTTATAAACTGAGATTTCAAATCTCAATAAATGAAAAAGCAAATAGAAAATCAAATTTTACCTTCTTAGTGTGCCCTACCTTGACCGTCCATTTAATTGTGCCCCCTCACTCCCTCCCCCTCCCTCCTGTACACCTTGTAACCTTCTAACAAAATATGTATGTATGTATGTGTGTACTTAAATTTATTTATTTGTATAATCCTAGAACAGCATCTGGCAGTTAGAACATTCTTAAAACAACAACAACAACACAAACTGTTGAATAAAAACATGATTGAAAGACTGTTAATTGCTGTTATGACTAGTATCATGTGACTCTGCTTGTAGTCTTTCTCTATTGTTATTTCAATGAGTAGACCCCAACAAAATCAATATTGGAGTCCCAGAATTCTAGAACATAAGGGCAGAAATCACAGAAATCCAGAATGTTCATGTAAGATGCATAGGATGTTAATATTCTAAAAGTCAGAGTCTACAATGTTAGAATTCTGGAATGTTTAGAGCCAGAACATCAGAATCAGGGACCAGAGTTGACAAGGGATCTAAACCTAGTGTGTATGGGGAGGAGGGGGTGGCGCATTCAGAGTCAAACAGTACATTCTTTTATTCTACTTGCTAGTTCTGGGTGTCCCCTAACTTTAGTACCCATAGGGAGGTGTATCTGCAGCTCACTAACTCAGCTTAGCAAGGCAAAGGGACTGAGAAACTATTCACCCATGGCCTCAGGGGATGTAGAATGAGGGGAGTGGTGAGCGGGGGAGGGAGGCTGTATTCCTCCATTTTAATAGAGCTCCTGCTCACAGGGCCCCTTCTGGACTATAAACCCGTGAGGCCTTTCGGTCATGCAAGACTAGAGGCTGTCATTATCAGAGGGAACCACCACCACCACCTGCACAGGAATAAGGGGCGAGGCCACAGCAGCCTGAGGTCTGCCCATCATCCCAGGGACCCTGCTCCCCCACCACAGAACTGGCTGGGGAGGCTGAGCCCTAGGGAGTGGAGAGATAAGCTGCGCAGAGTCAGGGCGGCCTAGGTCTCTAGGTCCAGGAGTGTAGCCTTCACTGCCCTGGCAATGGGGCATCCTGTGGAGGTGGGGGTCTCCAGCAAGTGGGGCCCACACACTAAATCAGTTGTCCTGCTTTGTTTTTATCTACAGCTCTTATCACCCACTGAACCTCATGACTCATGTGTTTATCTTCTTTCTCATCCATCTCCCAAACTAGATTGTGCGTCCATGAAGGCAGCCAACAGCTCTGCTTTGCTCATGCTGTCCTAGCACCTAGGGGTGCTCTTGTGGACTCTGCAAACAGTGAATGTTCAGTCAGTGTTGCTGGTGGATTGCATGGGTGAAGCTGCTTTGCCAGCTCTGTACACAGGGATTCTGTGCACATTGGGTCACACCCCGCTTATGAGAACTAGTGAAGGCTGTGAATCCTCTATCCAAACAAATCTCACACGCTGGTGCAGACACTTAACAAGGAACACACACACACACACACCAGCCCTAAGCTCTGCACAGACAACTTTTGCACCCATGCCCAGGCACCAGTCTCTACCCCACTGGCCCTGGTGTGGGATGAAACTCAAGGGCCTGTTTCCAGCACCGTCTTTCACCCATCAGTCCTGTGCTGTCCAGGGAAGACCAGAGAAAATACCAAGAACCAACACTTGTGAGCACATGCTGGGTGTCCAGCGCTGCCCCCACATGGTCTCAGGCCGTGGCCTCCACCACCCCTGGGCACAAAGCCACTACCTCAGACATAACCTCCCACAGTGAGTGGGGAGCCCTTTCTGAACCACTTTGCTGTTGGCCTCTACAATAGCCCCGCATTTAGCCTCCATTTAGGACCCGGGTTCTCAACATTCTTGAATCACAGGCTGCGTTTTTGAGGCTGGGTCAACTGCTGGCAAAACCCCAGAAAAATGCACAAAGAAGCACGATTTATCAGGCAAATTCCCAGGGACTCTCCCTCTTTGCCCCTACCCCAACCGCGGTCACTGGAGCCTGTAGAGCCCCAAGCCTGGAACCAGACGTTACACACTTGGGGTACACGATGGGGGGCAGGGCTCCCTCTTTTTTGGACACTGCTCGGAAGCCCCCCCAACCCTTAGACTGCGATGTGCCTCTCGCCCCCCTTCTTAATTACTACCGCTCTGCTTAATTGGGCGCCCGTGCGTGTGTGTGTGTGTGTGTGTGTGTCTCGGGAGCTGGGGCGGGGGTGTCACTCCTACACATGGGGCGGCCGGGTGGAGGGGGTGCTGGCTCCCGGCCCGAGACCGAGACCCCTCCCCCCGCCCGGCCGCTGGAGGATTGTGAAGCTCAAACAGATGGACCGAGCCGAGGGGGCGGGGGCGCGCTGACGGGGTGCGAGACAGCAACGGCGGCCGCGCCTCCCTGCGCCCTGACAAAGGCGGGGGCCGGGCGGCGCGGGCGCCTTATCAGCGCGAGCAGACCCGGCGGCCGGGCTGGCGCCCGCGGCCCGCGTACAAGCGCACAAAGGCTCGGTCTGGGCCGGGGGGTGCGGGGGTGCGGGGGGCTCGAAGATTAATTGCCCAATCAAGTTGTGGGCGCGGGGCGGGGGCGGGGCCGCGGCCCCGGGGGACGCGGGGCGGCGCATAATGAAGTGTGCAAAAAGTTAATTTGCTCCGCGACTCGCTGCTCGCCACAATCAAAGGCGGGCGGCGGGGAGGGTGGATGTGGGGAATGTGCCCGCCTGCCCTGCCTGCGATCTGGGGGGCGCCGGGGGAGGGGACACAGGACACCCCCAGCGCGGGAGCGGGGGGTAGAAGTCTTCAGACGTTCGTTCGACAGCCACTTCCGCCCACCGAGTGTCCCCAGGCAGGTCCCGTCCAGTCTCCCAAGCGCCGCTCGCCTCTCCTGCACGCACAATGGTTGACATTTCTGGAGCGTTCACTCAGGGCCGGGCTCTGCGCCAAGGTTTCTCCTGTCTCAACCTGAGGAGATAGGGCCGGTGAGCATCCCGGTTTTGCAGCAGAGGAGCCGCATGGAGATGCTCGGGAAGTGATCCAAGGTCACACAACAGTGCCCTAAAAAGGCCCGGAGCCTTGGGTGAAAAATGGCACGGTGGAAAGTGTCAAATACAAAATACACCGGACAATGGGAGAGATGATTTGTTTCAAGCTCTTGCAATAGGGGGATCACCTGTAATCCCAAGACCACAGCGTCTGGGCAGGACCGGTCTGCCTTAGACTTTTATAGGGTGGAGTAGACAGGTTTCAGGTGGGGGGATTTAGAGTTGAGATTGTTTTACAATCAGGGGAAGTCGCCTCAATCAACTGAACAGGAAATATTTATCTTTGTGTCTAGTTTCAGATGGCACAAACAGTTCTAATCTCAGCTAATCAACCATGAGACAAAGAATGGGAAGGTGGGGGGTCTTTGTCTGGCCTTAGCAGGTTCAGGCAAAAGGCGAAAGGTCAAAGACAAACAAGGGAGTCATCTCCAGTCTTATGGGAGCCATGAGAAATATGGACAAAGTCTTACCTAAGTCTTATGGGGAAGGTGGTGGCTTGCGGTGAGCCATTTACCGGAACACAAAAGGGTAGAGGGATTGCAAAAAAACAAAAGGTTGGGGGGATTTCTTAACCATTCATGTTTCCTAAGAGCACAGGGCGCAGGTAAAGTTTAACACTGTCTAAAGGTTGGCTGATGGCACAGGTAGAAGCTCTGGTTTCCTTTAACAGCAGCTTTGCTGAGTGGCTTAGAGCCACTGCCTTGTGAGGCGCTCATCCTCAGCAAGTAGAAATGCCCCTTTAGTCATTCCCCTGGGGTTGTGGCCTTGGGCAAGTCATTTGACCTCTCCTCCATACAGTGGGAGCCATAACGACACCCACCCTATAGGATACCATTATCAGTGAGAGCATACAGTAAGCACAAAACAAAGCACCTGGAACATAGGAGGTGCATCATTACTGCTAGCTCTGAGTGCTAGTATTTTCTCAGAAAGCAGAGGTATCAGGATTTGAATTCAAGCTGCATGGTTCCAGAAACTGCGAGCTCACCCACGTGCACAGCCAGATCTCTGTGTATTGCTTCAGTCCTCAAACACCAAGCACATCCAGAACCTGGGCATCCTGACAAGAAAAGGCGCAGGCCCTGCCCTCCTGGAGTGGCTCATCCTGCAAGGCCAGCCAGCCCCAAACAGACAATGGCACGGAAGCTGCAGTGGCCATGGGAGCTCACGGGAAGTGCCAAACTTGGGGTTAGGGCCGGCTGTGGGAAGGCCTGGCAGACATGTCCCAGATCCCCACAGGCCAGTTGGCACAGGGAAGTGGCGGCCATGGCCCCAAGCCCCATCAGACTCCTACCAAGACCCCCTCCTCAAGAAGCAGCTTCCAGGACGGGCTCACCCCCTGGAGCTGACTGATGGCTCCTGAGTTCTTGTTCTCTGACCCACTGCCCAGGCCTGTCTCTGGGCCCAGGCTGTGCCAGGGGACTGGGGAGGAAGCCGTTGAGGGTGACAAGAGCCAGGCTTGCAGGCGAGAAGGGGCGGGATTACAGCCAAACCAAGATTTATGGGCCTGATCATAATAATGAAAGAAAGAAAGAAAAAAGGGATGCTTGTTGGGCAATGCCCAGGGACCAGGGCTGCTGCCCTATTACCAAAAATGTCGCAGCTCTCGACTCTACATATTAGCATAAAACATGCTGTTTTGCATCTATTTGCATCCATTTGCATGCTAATGACTTGACGCCACAATGCACCCAGTCCGCTAAGTGGCTTCTGGTCCTTGCTTTTCTCCCAGCCACTGCCCCTTGTCTTGCATTGAGAAAACCAGGAGATCTGGGTTCTAGGCTAGGCTGAGCCACTCACTCCCTATGGGGCCTGGGCTGCTCCCTGTCCCTCTCCTGAGTCTCAGTTTCCCTGCCTGTGAGCTGAAGGAGAAAAACAGAGCAGGAGTTTTCATATTATGCTCCAGTAGTCCCCTTGGGGGCTGCAGACACAGAGACGGGGGGAGCAGGTGGGGCAGGCGCCCCCTCCCACTATCCCCTTGAACAGCTGGGCCTCTGAGTAAAATTTCTCTTGAGCAATGCAGACCTTCTTGTTAAAAACAAAGACCAAAAAGTTTGCAAACAAATGGACTCAGTTATCTCCACTGAGTCTTTCCACTACAACGTTCTCTAAAGATCTGAATAATAGTAACAATCAGAGTTAAGTATAGCACTTACCATGGGACAAGCAGGATTCTAAGCACCCGGCACACATAACTCAATCTTCAAACAAGCCTTGAAATAGGTGCTATTATTATACCCTCATTTTACAGATGGGTAAACTGAGGTACTGAAAGTAACTTAGCTAGGTTCAAACAGCAACTACACGGTAAAGTGAAGATTCAGACAGTCTGGCTCTAGAGTCCACACCATGAATTTAGCCAAGCCAACCCTTCCATTATACAGAGGAGGATACTGAGGCCCAGAGAGGGAGATTAAGAATTTCTAAGCATCACAGGTAAACTGGCACTTGAACCTTGCTTCCTGCCCGAGCCCCAGGCTCTTTGCCATCTGGGGGAGGACAAACAGAGAAGGGAGGTCTGGGGTTTCAAAGATGCTCAGGACTCCTCTCTTGGTCCAGTGGGCTTGCCAGGTTGAGGCATGCTTCCTACCCTGGCCACTACCAGAGCCTGCTTCCTTCTCCTCAGCCAGACTCGTCCCAGCTGGTGGACCTCAGGGAACAGGCCCTGAAACCAGCCAGGATTAGCCCCTAAATCAGAACAGACAGCAGGCTAGTGAGAGCACCAGGTGTGTCCATCAGAGCCAGCAAACAGTGCCCTGGCTGGCTGTGCAGGTGGAGGAACTGCCCAGGGGGCTCCACTGCAGGGGGCTGGGGGGCTTTATCTCTGCAGAGGCAGGCAGTACCAGGCCAGCAGGTGCTCGGCCCCCACCCCTCAGGGGTCTGGCTGGGAAACTCCCAGATGTAGGGATGACTGGCTTCCCTGAGCAGTGCCCCCTGGGGATCTAGTCATCCCTCGCTCTATTCAGGGCCCCTGGGTGGCACTCTGGCCCTTCTGAAGTGCCCTCCTTCCTGCCAACCTCCCCGTCTGACTGCCTCCTCTCACCTTGCTCCAGCCACCCTGGCCTTCTCTCAGCTCCTCGCACACCCCCAAGCTCAGTCTTACCTCCGCACCTCTGCCCTTGCTGTTCCCTCCACCTGGAACACCCTGCTTGGCTGCATCACACCCTTCAGGTCCAGGTCCAGCAGCTTCCTCGCTACCTCGGAGAGGCCTTCTCTGGCCACACCCTCTAAAGCTCTCACTACCTGCCCCCACTCACTCCCTGGCACTTAACCTTGATGTCTTCTCCACCATTATTACAATCTGAATTTATCTTGTTTATTGATGTGCATTTAGTGCCTGTCTCCACCACTAGACTGTCACTCCAGGAGAGTCAAGACCGTGTCTGTCTTATAGAAATATGGTTCTCAATAAATATTTGTTGAAGGAAAGAAATAAAGAGGGAAGACAGTTGCTGCTGAAGATTTATTGGTTGTTTTCAGTCTCCCCCTCCCCAACTCTACCCTAGAAGGTCAGCTCCATGGGGGGCAGGGATTTATGCCTGTTTTCTTCTTTGCTGTGATTCCCAGAGGCTAGCACAGTACCAGGCACACAGTAGGTGCTCAATAAATATTTGTGCATGAATGAGCTAAGTGTGTAAGATCCCTTCACTGGAAGTCAGGGGACCTGGGTCCCTTGCCAGCAATGCCCTTGATGGTGTGTAGGACCCGGGGCAAGTTCCCTTCCCTCTGGGGGCTTCAGTTTCCTCATCCAAAGACTGGACTTCGGAATCCCTGCCACTTTCACCAGGACCGTGGCGGGCAGAGTGTGGTCCGTCCTCACTCCTCCCCCAGGGAGGCAGATGGGGCAGCTGCCAGGAGGCAAGGGGCAGGCAAACCTGGATTCCAATCAGGACATGGCTACTACCTGGCTGTGTGACCTTGGAGGAGTCACTGTCCCTCTCTGAGCCTCCATTTCCTCATTTGCAAAAGGGACACAGTAGCTGTGAGGACTGAACAAGACGATGGAAGAGTGTTGTGTGCCTTGCCCCCAGAGGTGATGTCATTTCTCGTCAACAAGGCAGTGCAGCAAGGAGATCACGACACAGCCTCACCCAGCACGTTTCTGTATTTTTCATCTGTAAAAGGGGTTCTTAATAGTACCAACCTCAAAGGGCAATTGCAAGGATTAAGATGAGAAAATGTTATAAATGTACCTGGCACATAGTAGGGACTTTTCCAAATAATCAGAGCACAAAGGAGACTCAGAGTGAGGGTGGGTGTGGGTGTGGTTTGAGTTCAGTGTTGGGGGTGGGTTGGGGAGGGTGAGGCAGCAGAGGTGGGTCAGGATGAGATCAGGCAGCCCTGAGGGCTGGATGAGAAGTTAGCCTTTATAGTGGGAGCAGTGGGAGCTACAGGATGGTTTAAAGCAGGGAAATAAAATGATCTGATCTGACTTTAAAAACACTCACTCTAGCTGCCAGGTTGCCAGTATGGCTGGCATTGCTGGTGGTTCCCCATGTCCATTATCTCCCTTTCCCTTAGTATTGGAACACCTAGACATAGCTGGACACATGGACACCAGAATAGAGACCATACTTCCTAGCCTCTTGCAGTTAGGTGTGGCCATGTGTCTCTAACCTGGCCAAGAGGAATTAAATAGAGTACCACATGCAATTTCTGGGAGAGATCCTTAAAGAGAGGGGGAGCATTCTTTGCCTCTTCCCCCTTCCCTCTGGCTGGAATGTAAACATGATGGCTGGAGAATCAGCAGCTATTCTGGGCCATGAGGTGTTAAGGAGTGTAGAACAATAAGATAGAAGGAGGCTGGGTTCCTGGGGATCAAAGTGCCATCTTGCTAGCTTAGGACTGCCTGCCTCCAGACTGTTTATAAGAAAGAGAAATCGGTGGTTTTCTTCTTTAAGTCACTCTTCTTTGGAGCTCTCTGTCACTCACAGCCAGCTCCAAAACGGATGCAGTTGGCACAGGTGATCTTGGAGCGCTGTAGCCCATCTTGAGGTGTGCAGGGCAGAGGACTCACCTGGGTCCTTTTTCTGCTCATACTGGCCCTGAAGCCCCTGGCCTTTGCTGCCCAGCTCTGCCTGTCCGAAGGCACAGCCCAGGTCAGCCCAATTAGTAGGCATCCCTGGCTGGGCCAAGCTCTGACAGGTGCAGAGCTCACGAGGGCCTAAGACCAGGGCTCCTACTGCGGTTTTCACAGCTCTGAGAGGCAGGGCTGAGAGCAGACAGCGGACAATGGCAGGATGGCATTGCCCATCCTGATGGCCACCTCCAGCCCCTTCTCACCCCTCTCCACACGGCACCCAAGAGAGCCTCTTAGTGCCCTTTCCCGATCTCACAAATTCTACCACAGTGCCCCCCTGCGGCCCCACTGGGCCCTCAAACTGACATCCAGTCCCCTCTCTGGCCCACATCCTGGAAGATGGTGTGCAGTTTGAGTCAGACTCATGAGGACAAATCCCCTCTCTTATGTGCTCTGTGACTTTGGGCAACTTGCTAAAGCATCCCAGGCCTTAGTTTCCTCCTCTATGAAATGGAGATGATTATAACAACTATTTCCTGAGTCAGTGCAGGGATTCCAGCTATTCACTGTTGAGTAACAACCCACCCCAAACACAGTACTGTTAACCAGTTCCTTAAGCTCACAGATGATTATGGCTCAAGAATTCAGACAGAGCACATTAGAGATGGCGTCCTGCCATTCTACAATATCTGGGGCCTCCGCTGGAAAGAGTTGAAGGCCGGGCACTGGAACCGTCTAAAGGTGTCTTCCCTTACGTGTCTGGCAGCCAAGCCTAGCTCAGCTGAGGCTATTGGCCAGAATAGCTACGTGAGGCCTCTCCTTGGGTCCAGGGCTTCCTCACAGCATAGCAGCTGAGTTCTGAGAGTGTGTCCTGAGACCCGAGCACAAGCGATAGGCCACATCTAACCCATCCTCAGAAGTCACACGGTGTCACTTCTGCCACATTTTATTTCTAGAAACTATCACAGGAGGGCACATAGACCCCACCACTTGACAGGAGGAGTGTCAAGGAATTGGGAGCCGTATTTTAAAATGCTTGAACAATGCGTAATACGCACTCATTAAATGTTAGCTGGGAAAAGTGGCAGTAGTATAAAAGTGGCAGGGTTCAATCCTACACGTGTTGAAACAGTCATGTGACACTAGACATAAAAAAGGTTAATGGAGGAGGCACAGGAAGAGGTCCCTGGAACCTAACATCCCCTCTAGGTTGAAAGCTAGAGTTTAGATAATAAGAGCTAATAGGTATCGAGTGCTTACTAGATGCCAGGCTCAGAGCCAAGCACTTTCCATGCATGATCTTATATAACCCACACAGTGGTCTAAGAGGCGGTTCCTAGCATTACGCCCATTTACTGACGAGCGGCCAGAGGCTCAGAAAAGCAAAGGGCCTTGCCTAAGACCACACAGCTAGAAAGAGGCACAGCCAGGATTTGAACCTAGGCAGCAGGTTGTCAGAGCTGGTCCTCATTTCCCAAGACGAAGCTGGGCAATAGCCAGCCTGCCAGGTGGAAGAGGCCATCCTGACTGTTTGGTGACAGACAGGGAGGGCTCGTGCTGCTGGATGGAGAGCCAGGACCAGGAGGTTTGTCAGCTGCAAGCCCACAGTCACAGGCTGGGGGAATGGGGCCAAGACCTCCGTCTGGAGGGATGGGGGAGGGAGGGAGAGAAGAGAGCCCAAAGAGCAAGGCAGAACCCCCGTCTAGAGGCAGCAAAGCACTAATGGATGAAGGTAAAGCCTGGGTCACCAGAGCTGAGCCCCAAGATCACAGCAGGGCCCTGACCTCCGCTCCCTGGAGCACCCACCCGGCGGTCACTGGTCTCCCACCTGGAGCAGGGCTCAGCCTGCCACTGGAAGTCAGGAGGCCTCAGCTGTAGCAGCAGGAGCAGGGGTATGGGGAGGGGACAGCACTCCACACACCAGCCAGGAGGGGACTTGCCACAGCTCTGGGTCCATTAGGGCAACAGCACACTGCCGGGGCTGAGACGGCTCTCCCCGGTGCCCTCTGGCCTGGACTTTTCTTCTCAACTACTCTTTTTTCCCTCCTTCCCTCCTTATTTCCATCTACCCCTCCTTCCATCCTTCCTTCTTTCCTTCTATCCCTTCTTTCATGCCTTCCTTCCATGCTTCCCTCTCTTCCTCTCTTCTTCCCTCCCTCCTTCTCTCCTTCCTGTCATTCCTTCCCCATTATGAAATCTCACAGGGAGAAGCTACATTCCCCAAAGTCAGGGGTCAACCTGGTCTGAACCTGGTCATGACCATGGACTTCTTCATGAAGTGAAACATGACTCCTGAGCCATCACGAAGCCAGTCCTAAGGATGTCGTAAGTCTGTGATGAGTTCCTTCGACTCTCCGAAAACAAATCAGATACAACAGGGGTGTCCACTCCTCTCTGCCCCAAAGTCGGAGGGTGTCTCCCGGAGCACGTGAGTATCGCGAGCGTTACTAGGAGGCAGCTTCATGGGGCACCGGATTACAGGCTGGATCACCTTGGACTAACTGTTCAGCACCTCTGAGCCCTGGTTTTCCTGGCTGAAACCACTTCACAGGCTGAGAAGAGGGTGGGACAGGACGACACAGTTGCGCCCAGTCCCAGGAGTGCCTCTGCTTCACCCAGCCCCTTGCTGGTACAGGCCTCTGACCTTTCCCCCAGGCCCATGGGGCGGAGCCAACTCCCAGCTGACATTGGCAAGCGGCTGGGAGGCTGGACCGGCAGGCTGTCGGGGCCGGCCTTGTGCCCAGAGAACCTTCTGTGCCACTGTTCCTCGGCCAGGCAGGCCCAGACCACCAGCCACTTCCCGTGCCCCTGGCAGGACAGGGCTGGAGGCCCCTCCTCTCCACCTCTTGTTCAGCTGACCACGGTGGCCACCCTCCTCCCTCCAGGCCCTGGAAACAGAAGTCTCCAACATAAATGCAAATTCACTGGGGTCCCTAGTCTCAGGCTGGCAGCTCCAGCCTGTACTGCAGGCTGGGGACATGAGCTGACACTGGCCCAGAGGAGATAAGGCCCTTCTGGGCTACCCCCGCCCCAGGCCCTACCCACTCCTCAGCCTGTCATCTCCACGAAGACCCCAGAGAGTCTTAGCCCTTCCTCTTCACTGCTCCACAAGGCCTGTGACGGGCCTGCGAAGGCCCCCCTCACTGTAATCAAGGACTGCAATCCTCAAATAGTGATGACGTTCTACCCACTGCCCTCCTGGGTTGGCAGGGACAAAGCCTCAAAGCAGAGAGGAGAAGGGCAGACGACATGGAGGCCAATGTCTACCATCATAACACAGGGCTCAGGGCTGCCACTAACCCACAGCATTCCTTTGTGTGAATTAGAAACAGGTGCCCCCTCTTTCTGGTGTAAGGCAGCCTCTTAGCTCCCAACTGGGCGCCGTTGAGCCCAGCAGTTGCACAGCTGTAAGCAGGGCCCATCTCCTCCTTGGGACTTGGTCACCCCTCTGGCCAGAAGGATCACCTAGAGAGACCTTCAGGTGTTGTACAACTCCTCTGAGGCTGAGAACATAAAGCCCTTGGAACTGGACAGGGCAGCCCCAGGGGTACGAGCTCTCTCAGCTCAGGTGTCTTACCATTCTTCCATTCCTAGGTCCCAGACACTCCCACCCATAAGCCATGACTCCAGGACATTTAACAAGGGAGCAAGGCATCTATGGCAGAAGCACCTGTGATCCACACGAGACAGAGGTGGCATAGGTTTGAGGTCATGAGTAGGACTCTCGAATGGCCCAGGTTTAAATCCAGTACATTCCTGGCTCCAGCTTTAATGTCACCTCCTCAGAGAAGCCTCCCCTCATGGCCTCATATGGAACAGTGCCTTCCCTACCTCCAGAGACCATATCATATTGCCCTGTTGATTTTCTTCATAGCAGTTATCGTTACGTGAAGTTATCTCGTTCATTTATGTCTTTCCGTGGTTATTTTCTGTCTCCCTTTCTCTTATTCGAATTCAAGTTTCTACAAGAGCAGGCACCATGAATTGATAATTTCTCCCTCAACACTTTCTGGGAGATGACAGATCCCACGCCATAGGGTGAATGTAAAGAATTCATGGAGCTGGCCAAGGTTGCTTAGCAGAGAGCCAGCACACAGCAGGCACTCAATAAATGTTGATGGTTGCTGTTGTTACTGTTATCATAAAAGGGCTGTGGGTGTCCTGGTCCCAGAGGTCCAAGTCCTGACACACTTCTTCACAAATTCCAAACCCGCCACTGGGGTCTAGTCCTTCTCTCCCGTTTACTCACCCCATGAGCACAAGCTCCAGGCCTCAGTTTCTCTCTGTAAAGTGATGGGGTAACCTCCTCCATAGCCTGAAACTGCACAAAGTTGCTACAAGTGTCATAAAGAGGGAAAGACACTTTTTAGTCCCTAAATGCACTTTCAATACCTTGAAGAACGGCTCGCCCCTCCCCCAAATGGGATGTCTGCATCTCCTGAAGCTGCCCAGAGCCATCCCTAGGGTCCTGAGGCCCTGCTATTCGCTGACGCAACCCAGCCATGTCTTAGACTTCTTTGAAGGAAGGGGCTTCCATTAAGGCAGAGTTTCTCAAAGTTTTGACATAATCATACCACCTCCCCCCCTTGCACCTCCCCATTTGCACTCTGTCTGTATTTCATACAATTTAAAACAAAAATTTTGTAAAGCCTTTATTGAATTTGTTACAATATTGCTTCTCTTTTATGGTTTTTGGGTTTTTGGCTGCCAGGCATGTGGAATCTTAGCTCCCCGACCAGGGAGCGAACCTGCACCCCCTGCATTGGAAGGTGAAGTCTCAACCACTGGACCACCAGGGAAGTCCCTGTGTTTCATACAATTTACTTAATATTTTTCTCTAAGTTGTCTCACTTTTTAAAAAAATAAAGCCAATTCATGCTAATAGGAAACTTTACACCACCACCATAAACAATTAGTATCGATTACTGTTTTTAAAAAAATATATGTTGATATTTGCTAAAATAAATAGTTAACTATTAAAAGGTTGATACTCCCAGCAAGACTGGAGTTCTGATCTAAGGTTTTCAAGCTCTCAAGCTGAGAGTTCTCTGGGGGACATTTTTTTATTCCTTCGTCCACTGGACAAACATTTCAGGAGAACCTTGCTTGCCCTGCCACGGTGGCAGCAGCTGTAAGAGACACTGTTTCCAGTCCTCTACACACAGAGGGGCTAGTTGAGGCAGCCACTCACACCGTTCAAAATACAATTAGTTACGGAATTCCCTGGCAGTCCAGTGGTTAGGACTCCGGGCTTCCACTGCAGGGGGCGCGGGTTCGATCCCTGGTGGGGGGATTAAGATCCCGCACGCAGCGCAGCTCGGCCAAAAAAAAAAAAAAAAAAATACAATTAGTTAGCAGAGAATCACCCAAGCCGGTCTCACTAGGCATTTCTTGGCTCTCTTTGCTCAACACCACCTAATAAAGGCGTCTTCCTGTGGGGGAGTGGGAAGAAAGAGAGGGAGTAAAATTCCCCCAGAGGGACCCTCTCCGTGCCTGCAACTGAACACGCCTACGAACTGTTCCTGCTCAAAACACAGTCTCCAGGACCCCCTGCCCGCTGCCATTCATCCACTTGGCTGCTTCTAGACTCTTGGGAAGGGCAATTTAATATAATGTCATATTGTTTCTGGGAAGGGAATCAAAAGTAAGACCTCTGTCAAATTTGGTACAGTGGATCAGAAACCTTTAATTGAATGGGCAATTTCTCTACTAGGACTGTATCTACAAGGAATCATCATGAATGTGGACCACAATAGCTGCAGGATGTTCTTGGCAACTTTGTTGATAATAGTGAAAAGTTGAAAATGTAAATGTTCATGCACAGGGGATTCAGTAAATAACATAGTATATCCCCTACAATAGAAAACTATGCAACCATTTACCAAGAACCGTTGTAGAATTTTAGACATGCAAAAATGTTCACACTATATTGTTAAGTAGAAAAGTAGCTACAAAATAGGACATACAATATGTCTCATTTTTAATATATGTACATATGCATTGTAGAAAGATTGGGATGATTTAGGTTAGAGAAGATTTCTTAAACAGGGACTTCCCTGGTGGTCCAGTGGCTAAGACTCCACGTACCCAATGCAGGGGGCCTGGTTCCATCCCTGGTCAGGGAACTATGATCCCACATGCTGCAACTAAGAATTCATATGCTGCAACAAAGAGTCTGCATGCTGCAACTAAAAGATCCCGCGGGCCGCAACTAAGATCCAACGCAACGAAATAAATAAAAATAAATACTGGGGGGAAAAAAGATGTCTTAAACAAGAAACAAAAGTCCAAACAATAAAAGGCAAATATTAATAAACCAATCTACATTAGAATTAAGCCTCTGTTCAAAGTTCACCATAAAAATCTGTAAAGATAAGACACAAACTGGGAAATGTCTGTAACAACCTGACAAAGATTAGTATCTGAGGGACTTCCCTGGTGGTGCAGTGGATAAGAATCCACCTGCCAATGCACGGGACACGGGTTTGAGCCCTGGTCTGGGAAGATCCCACATGTCATGGAGCAACTAAGCCATGCGCCACAACTACTGAGCCCGTGTGCCACAACTACTGAAGCCTGTGCACCTAGAGCCCATGCTCCACAACAAAGAGAAGCCACTGCAATGAGAAGCCCGCACAACTCAACGAAGAGTAACCCCCGCTCGCCACAACTAGAGAGAGCCCACGTGCAGCAACAAAGACCCAACCCAGCCAAAAATAAATAAATAAATTTATTTTAAAAAAGATTAGTATCCAAAATATATAAAGAGTTCCTACAAATCAACAAGACAAAGACAGTCAAAAAGAAAAGTAGGCTGAAGATTTGAACAGACATAGAAAATAGAAAACATGAACAGCCAGTAAGCGTATGAAAAGATACTCAACCTCTTAGTAATTAGGGAAATCCAAAGTAAAAGCTCAATTCATGTCCACTAGATCAGCAAAACTTAAAAAGCTGGACAAATCCAAATATGATCACTTATGTGGAATAAGGAAAACTCCTTCACACTGGTTTTAGGGGGGTCAATTTGTACAATAAATTTGGAGAACAACTTGGCATTATTTTGCATATTCTACAACCCAGCAATCCCATTCCTGGAGACATTCTAGAGAAACTTATACCTGTGCACAGGAGAGGTGGGCAATGATGTTCAGATTGGCAGGACTGAGCCCTCAGCCTCCTGCCCTTGGGCACTTGATAAATTCTTCTCCCTTCCACCCTGCCTTCTGACTTTCTTTGGACAGCATTTGCCCTGGGGCTGGGGCCTTAACTCTTACACACTTCTCGGTGGTGTGACCCAGCCTTGTTGGGCAGCAACTGGGCAAGCAGATCCCACACCCATCATCTGAGTGGAAGTAGTGGGATGAGCTGGAGTTTCAGTGACCCTCCCAGGGGCCAGGGAGAGGCCAAGAGTGCTTAGGGTGCTGGGAGAAGAAGTGGTAGGGTTGTAGGCAGAGCTGGTTCACAGCCAATGTTCATCCAAATAACAGACTGCTCAGTTGCTGTACAAAAGAATGGGCAGCTCCATAGGAGGTCATTGGGAGCATCTCTAAGACACATTGCCAAGGGGAAGAAAGCAGGCAGAGCAGCTACCCTTGTAAAGCGTAGGTATGCGTATTCACTTGTGCTCAGAAAATACCTCTGAGCCCAGGAAACTGGCCTCAGGGGGAAGAGGAGGGGTGGCCGGGGGTCAAGGGTAGGAGAGAGACTTCCCTTTCACTCCATCCCCTTCTGTACCTTTTTATTTTGTACACTGCATGTGATCCTTATGGGAGAATAAATACAGTAATTAAAAAATGGAAACTAAATGTAGTCATGTTAAATATAACACATATAGAGCTGTTCGGTGATTTGAATCTGTTGTTGATCACCAGTTGACATTATGTTACTTTGTAGATACTTCGTTAAACCTTATTGCTTTGAATTTTGGAAAGTTTTAAAAAATATTTTTCCAGTCTTTTCCAAACTTTTTTCGGTTTCGGGACCCCGTGGCTCCTTGCATTGCGCCTGCCAGGTCAAAGGCATAGAGCAGAGCTCTTTATCACCCGTACCCAGAAGCGCACTGATTCCCCAAGGGCTACACTAGGCATATTCTTTTGATTGAAATCATCTGTTGGGTTCCACCCCAGAGTTGCTCTTTATTTCCATGGGGAATTGGCACGACCCTCCCCTTACTCAGGAGCAAAAATACACAAGGGCAGTTTCTGGACCTCAGTCTCCCATTGGGCTGTATAGTATACTTATGTCTCTCTGCCTGAGATACTCTGCTCTCTCCTACCCCTCACCCCCTTGCTCACTCTGGTACAGCCCCACTGGCTTCCTTGTTCCCCAACCCCCACTGTGGTAGGAAGGATTCTAAGATGGCACTCAATCTTCCCAGGCCCCCAAGGTGTGCATATCCAGGATGACGCCCTGGACTGTGACTATGATGGAGTTCACTCCCGAGATTGAGTTAGGTTACGTGGCATAGTTGACTGTGCCAGGCTTGTGACTCACAGAACTGTTTTAAGCCTCTAAGTTTGTGGTTATTTGTTACATGGTAACAGAAACCAATACACATGCCAAACTGGCTCCACTCTGTGCCTTTTCTCTGATGGGTTCCTCAGCTTGGAAGGCTGTCCCCCATATCCACAGGGCTCTCTCCCTCCCTTCACTCAAGTCTCTGCTCAGAAGTCCCTTCCTAGAGAGGCCTGACTGACCACGGATCTAGAATAGCACCACCTCTCCATTTGCTATTCCCCTGCCCACTTAATTTTTCTATAGATCACTTATGACTACCTGATATATGGTTTCCACTTCATCTGAATGACTTTTTTTTTTTTTTTTTTTTGCGGTACGCGGGCTTCTCACCGTTGTGGCCTCTCCCGTTGCGGAGCACAGGCTCCAGACACGCAGGCTCAGTGGCCATGGCTCACGGGCCCAGCTGCTCCGCGGCATGTGGGATCCTCCCGGACCAGGGCACGAACCCGTGTCCCCTGCATCGGCAGGCGGACTCTCAACCACTGTGCCACCAGGGAAACCCCTGAATGACTTTTAAAAAAAAAAAAAAACCTTTTTATTTTGAAATAATTTTAAACTTACGGAAGAGTTGGAAACATTGTACAAAGAATGTCCATACATCCTTCACCCAGAATCCCCAAATGTTGGCATTTAAACACGTTTGCTTTTGTCATTCTCTCTTTATATAGAGAGATTTTTTTTCTGAACCATTTGACAGTCGGTTGCTGACCCGATTCCCCTTTACCCCCAAATATTTTAGTCTGTATTTCCTACAAACAAGGAAATTCTCCTACATCATCACAATAAAATCATCAAAACCAGGATACTGATACTGATACACTACTACCATCCATCTTCAGACCCAGGTCAAATATTGTCAATTGTCCCAATAATAATCTTTTACAATAAATAAAAAGATCCATCCAGAAATACTTACTGTACTTAGTTGTCTTATCTCTTTCATCTCTTTTCATCTGGAACAGTCCCTCAGTTTTTTCTTGTCTTTCATTATCTTGACATTTACCAAGATTACAGGTCAGTTATTTTGTAGAATGTTCCTCAGTTGGAGTTTATTCAGTGGCTCCTCATGATTAGATTTAGGTTTTGCATCTTTGGCAAGAACATCCCAGAAGTGAGTCTGTGCTCTGTGCATCCTACCAGTGTGTCCCATGACAGGTGATGTTGTAACAGGGCAGGACACTATGGGGCCTTCCCAGGACAGCACCTCCCACCAGTATCCTCTTGTCTGTAGAAAAACTTTAGCCAAAGAATAAATTTAGTCAGAGAAATGAGAAAATGCAGAAGCAAAGGAAATAGTCAAACAAGATAAAATAATGATAGTTTAGCCATTAAACGAAGTCAAGGGCCTTTAGTTCCTCCTCAAGGGCTATAGATAATATTCTGGGCCATATCTATTGAGCTATTTTGCAGATACTGAAACCCCCACCAGGCAGTAGAAGTTAACTACATGATGACCAGACTGCAGCCATAACGTAAGCTGCTCCACCTTGCACAACTCCAAGAACTGGCTTCAAGGAAATGGGAACAACCAACCCTGGAGCTGAAGATTAACTGTACTTAAAACAATCAAGATGACCCTAATCAGACCACTGCGTGACCAATTTCAAGATGACTGTGGCAGCTGACTGTGCTGTTCTGCATGTAGCCACCCCCCCACTTCCTGTGCACCCCTGAAACTCCCCTTTAAAAGCTCTTGATCAGCAACCTGAAGTTGGTTCTTTGGGACATGAGTCCACATTCTCCCCAGAGTTTGCCAGCTTCCTCAGTAAAGCTGTCTTTCCACTTACCCAACACTTGTCTCAGTATTGGATTCTTGAGTGAGGAACAGCAGAACCTGAGTTTGATAAAAAGGTTACCTCTCAATTATTACCGTAATATTTCCATCCTTCCTTCTATATTTACTATTGGATGTTCTACTGTAAGAAAGAGCTTTCTCTTCCTCCATGCATGTGATGTATGTGTGTGTATATATATATATATATATATATATATGTATGTATATCAGTGTAGGCTCATAGAGTCGTATTTTTATTCACTGTGTTGTATTCTGTTACTGTCATCATTTATTCCGATGCTCAAATTGTCCCAGATTTGGCCAGTAGCTCCCAAACTCTTTTGACATGTCCCCAGCATTACTTAAACACTTCTACTTATTTTATAGCACAAGTAGATGTTCCAGGCTCACTGTGTACCTTCCCTGGCCCAGCCCTCTAGTCAGTCATTTTCCCAAGGACTCCTGGTTCCTTTCGGTGGAGGATGCTACATTTAGAAATCAAGATTTTGTGTTAGGAGTACTCGTTGCTACATGAGTATTAGGGCTCCTAGCCTCTGTCTGTGGACAGAGCTGAGAAACACCTGTATGACATGCATGTGTGCGCACGCACACACACACACACACACACACACACACACACTTACATCTATGCTTATCTGTCTATCCATGTCAAAAGCCATGAGTTCACACTGATCCCTCCAACTCCATCACAGTACCACAGGGTTCACACTAGTCTTTCCCATTTTCATATTTGTAATTCCCTACTCTAACCCATCCTCACTCAGCTGCCCTCCCTGCTTGGTCCCACGCCCTGCCCACCACCTCCAACAAATACTGGAAAAGGAAAGGAGGAAGGAGGAAAGAGAAAGCTGACTGTTTAAAAAATTCTTGAACCAGTACAGAAATTAAAACTATAGAAAAGTACGTAATGAAACATCTCCCTCCCACCCCTCTCATTCCAAACCTGCTCCTGTCCACAGGTAACAAGTATTATTAGTTTGTTATCACAAGCCAGTATTAAAATATTTTTATTTCCCCCTCTTTTACTCAAAGTATTCCTCACATTCCTTTTCTTATTTGTCAATACGTCTTGGAGATCTTTCTGTACATCGGTACATAAACAGCGACCTCACCTTTTTCGTGGCTGTAGAGTCTTCCTCTGGCTATACTATACTTTATTTAATCAGTTCACGTATAATAGACATTTAGATTGCATCTGAGGTTTGGTTAGGCTGAACAAGACTGCAGTAAATAACCTTGAATGTGTTCATTTCACGTGTGTCCAAACACATCCATAGAATAAGTTTTCAGAAGTGGGATCATTGGTATGACCTTATATGTTTATGTGTTTAATGATTAGTGGCATATCTCCCCTCTTAGAATGGCAGCTCCAAGAGGAAACGGACTCTGTTCTATTCACTGCTATTTTCCCAACACTAGGAACCATCAGACTATGTTAGGCACTCAATACATATGTGTTCAATAAATGAATGAATGACCAGTGCCCTCTGGTTGTGGACTTGACTGTCTCAAGCATGTACGGACCACTCACTGCGTGCTAGGTGCTGTGCGTCATCTTGCCAATCCTCCAAACTCCCCTGTGAGGTAGGGACTGTTTGGACGCCCCCACTTTACAGATGAGAGTCTTGAGGCCCAGAGAGGGAACACAACTAGGCTGGTCACACAGCTAGCCAATGACAAAGCCACAGTTCCTACCCAGTGAGTTAGTCAGACTCTGGAGCTACCAACAACCTCACCTGCTGCTCTCAATACATCTCTTCTCTCCCCACACACAACTCAGTCTTCCAGCGCCACATGGCCCCTTCATCTCGACTCATCTACCTTCCTGGTCCTAGCCTCTTCTTCTCAGCCTCGCCCCCAGCCAAAGGCGCTGGCTCTCCACCCTCAGCCAACACAGGACAGGACCAAGGAGAGGCACTGTCATTTCCATACAGCTGTCCCCGGGAGCCAGGCCCTGCCCAAGCCCCCCCATTTTTCCTGAAAAAGCTGAATTATCTTGGCCATTTGGGGGGCACCTCTCGGCACAGGCCGGGCTGCCTGGGCAGGGCCTGGCTGAGCTATTATCCTACATTATCTCACTCCCCTGCTCCTGAAAAGAACCAGTGACTGCTCGGCCCCCTCAGCCCTCCCCTGCCCGCTTCTGTCTTTTACACTTAATTACCTCACTCATTACCCCGCAGCCTGCAGAGGCCGGACCACAACTGGGGCATGAGTAATCCCCACATCACACACCCAGCCAGCCGGCCAGCAAGGAGCAAATTGCTCACACAGCCCATAAATAAAGGAACAGGGCCCGCTCAGGCCTTTGCAGCAAAAGGACCTTCGTGGAGGCTGCCATGAGGGGAAGGCATCGGCCCCAGCTTCCCAGTTGGCCTTTGCCAGCCCTGGTGAGATGGTCCCTACCTCCTCCACCTCCCCCACCCCAGACGGTGACCTTGAACTTCTCCAGGCCACTGAAGTCACAGCTCAGTGCCACTGACAGATGGGGCAGCAGGGGTCCTCACCCCTTCCTCACCACAGCCGGGGAACTGTCCAAGCACGGCTTCCAGGCTTCCTGCATGAACCTTCCAACCATCTCTCACCACTTCCACCTCCACACTGAATGCCTGGCAAGTCCCCTGTGTCCTCTTTCTTCCCCAGCTCCTTTGCATATGCTGCCACCCCCCTTTCTGAGCACCCACAGACCTTGTTAATTCCTACGCATCTGAGAGATCACTTCCTCCGGAGAGACTTCCCTGATCCCTCCGGGCTGGGTGAGGGACATCATGGACTTTCTCCCATCAAAGCATCAAGTCTTTACGTTGTCATTGTCTTTGCTTGTGTCTTGTGAAGGGAGGACTGAGCCTCACACACATCCCTTTGCCTACTGCCCAGCCCAGGTCCTGGCACATTACCAGGCCACTTATTAGGCACTAAGTAAATGTGAGTGAGTGAATGAATGAATAAGTGAATGAATGAGGTGACGACTGGTAAGCTGCCTGTGCTGGATGAAGGGGTTTGGGCCCCCTTTCCCCTGTGCCACAGGCCTCCTACCTCCCAGGCTGTTGGCTCCTGCAGTCCAGGGCCTCTGAGCTCACAAGGGAGGATGATCTGGGACCTCTCTGTGGCTAAAACTTCCCTCCAACCTCTAGGAGGTCAGGCTCAGACCCCTTCCCTCGCATCACCGTGGGAAACACCAACTTCTCCGCTCTGTCACGAGGTAGCCCAGCCGTGGCCCGGAAGTCAGCAGCATCACCTTTTCTCCTTCACTTCCTACATCACCTCCCACCACCTCTACTGGTCCTTCACCTCCTGCAGCACCTGACGGTGGACGACCCAGGAGCTGGCTGTGTGGTCAGCTTCTCCTGGCCTGAAGGACTTCATCTCACCCTCTGCTCCCCTCACAGACCCAGGATAAGGGAGGGAACTTGGAAAGGTGGCAGACAGGCAGCTCATAAAACCTGATGGGCCGGAGTTCCCAGAACTCTTTGATATCTGATGAAGCCTATGGACCCTTTCTCAGAATAATGTTTTTAAATTCATAAAATAAAATATATAGTATTACAAAGGAAACCAATTATATTGAAACAATTATCAAAATATTAAAAACAAATCTGCATTACAGTAATACATGTGCTTCTTTATTATATATTATAACACAAGATTTAGCAAATAACTTGTAATTTTCGAGTCATTATGAGCATATACGGTATTTCAAGATATCTGGAACATCTGTAATGTGACAAGAAAATATCTGTGATTTCTATTAGTGACAATTTACAGGTCCTGCTAATGCCACTATGGTCTGTGGCCTGCATTCATCATTGAAGGAGTGATAAATTTCAGAAAGAGGCTAGTGAAATTAAAGGTGCAATCCTTTTCCTATCCAAGTTAATGGTGGGCCTCCTGAATTCTTTCTATGGTTAGAAGCACCTGTGATGGGGAATGACAAGTACATCTCAAATAAATTAGCACTTCCCTTCCCATATCCTGGCAGACAGCATTAATCAATTACAGCAGTCTGTCACACTGAGCCCAAGCTCAGTTCTAGAATCTATCTCAACACTATGCTTTGGGCTATGGCTACCAACCAAAGTGGGCTCTTGAGCTGTAATCAACTTGCCATTCCTGGGGGCGGGGAAGGGGACAATGCCATCGTCAGCATAAGATTAAAGGAGAAGGGGTAGTAAAATGAGGTTTAGCAACAGTACAGGGAAGGGGCATAAAAACAGAACACTCGATCATAGCTTAATGTATGTCACCAGGGCAAACAGTCACCAAAAAGCTTATGAAATATCTGGACAAGTTATTAGAAGTCCAATATCTAGAGTGAAGAGATGACAGTCCCTTTCTGCTCAGCTCTGCTCATATATTTCTGGAGCTCTGTGTTCCGTTCTGGGCGCTACACTTTCAGAAAAACATCAGAAAACTGGAACAGGGTTCGGGGAAGTAACCACGGATGCGCAGATGTGTGGAAACCATATCCAGTACCACTTATCTGTTCAGACCATGAACATGTAACTGAGACTTTCCTCTGAGTCACGTTGTGCTAGGAGCTGGGAACACCAGTGTGAGCAGCCCCAGGCCCCTGTCCTTGGAGTGAGGACAGTGGAAAGAACTGGGTGTCTGCATACCCGCGAGGGGCCATCCTGCACCAGAAGGTTGGAATCTGTGGTATTCCACTCAGTCTGAGAAAAATATTACTGCTGGAGTTTCCAGACAATGGCATGGGCTGCTGAGTCATCAAGGATCCACGGCAGCAAACGTGCTTGAAGAATCTCCGAGAGGCACAGACATCGGGATGGAGGCTTCATACGCAAAAACAAAACAAAACAAAATTAGGTCAAAGGCCTGGCCAGAGCGAGACATCCCTGCTAATGGGGCCTCAAGGCCAGAGCTCATGCTGCCGACACCAGCCCCGGATGCTGACACCTGGACCTTTGTCCCTGCTGCTTCTGGACACTCAGTGTAGAGGCTGCCACACTCGAGCCAGCACGGCATGGGGTTAGGCTGGGCCACATGACTGCCCCAGCTGCAGAGGAAGCGGGAGATCAGTATGGACTCTCTAGTGGGAGGAGGGGACTCATCAGGCAAGGGTGTTGGAAGGTTCTGGGCAGTTGAAAGGAAGGTCACCTGTCCACTCCAGCCACCAAGGACCGGGTGCTTCTTCTGCGTCTGGCTCTATGCTTGGCACTTTCCTTGGATTGTCTCTGTTAAGCATCTCCTCTCTCCTGAGTGTGTGCTGTGCTTGTCAGTGCCCATTTTACAGATAAGAAAAGCGAGCCTCAGAGAATCCAAGTCATTTGCCCTGTTCTTTTAACTGCTTCACAGAGGTGGGCCAACTGGGGCAGGGGTAATCATTATCACTTCGAAGCCGACCTGGGCAAGTGGGCTCTAAGTTCCACCAGTCCTGGGATCTCTAGGATTCCAGACTGCACCTGCCACAGCAACGCTAGCGTGGATTACCTGTGTCCCAACCAAGCATCTGCTGCATCCTGGACTCTATACAAACGTCATCTCCTCAGAGAGGTCTTCCTTAACCACCCCAACTAAAACAGCCCCACCCCATTCTATCTCTGCCCCATGTCACTTGTCTCCCTGGCATTTTGTAGACAGGAAGCTGGCCTACCTATGTATTTATTATCTGTCGGCACAGTAGGATGGACGTGAGCTGCATGACGGCAGGTCTTTGTCCTGTTCACTGCTGCGTCCCCAGCTCTGAGCACAGTACCTGGCACAGAGTAGGTGCTCAGTAAGTATCTGCAGACTCACTGGTTGTGAGCCTTGGGGCAATTTCTTAACTTCTCTGTACCCATGTGGTCCTTTATAAAATGGGTATCGTCATACTGTCTACCTCCACAAGTGGTCATGAAGATTCCATGAGTTCATGCCGTATCACAGCCAAGCAGACCTTTTAATGAGCCCCTACTGTATGCCAGGCCAGTGGGATTTCACTGCAGAGCCTTGACTGTTAGAGCAATAGGAATCAGAGAGGAGACGCTCCTTTGGGCTGAAAGGTCCAAGAGGTCAATGGGAAGAGAGTGGACTCCAAGCTCAAAATGGCTGACGTTACTGAGCACCAACTGTGTGTGAACTGGCGTCCTAAACACCTCTCTCAATTCCCACCTGCTCTGTGAGGGACGTACCATTAGTATCGGCATCCCCGTTTGACAACTGAAGAAACTGAGGTACAAAGAAGATAGGTAAGTTGCCCAGGGTAGGTAACTCATCAGTAAGTAGCAGAGGAGGGATCTGAAGCCAGGCCATCCATGCTTTTAAGCCCTCTGCTCCCCTACCTCTCTACAGCTGGGGTGAGAAAGAGGGGAGGCTGGGAAGGTGTGCACTGGGGGCATGTGGGTGTTCTGACTCCTCAGGAGTTTGTCCACTCATCTGGGGTCAGGCACAGGTGAATACTGACAACCTCCTGCTTCCATGCACCTGGGCCACCTCTTGGCTTTTTCCTGAATCTGATGGGTCCCAGCTGGTATATGAGCAGAGGCAGGAGCAGGGGGCAGAGCTGGGGGTGCAGAGGGGGGTTGATTCCTCTGCGCCAGGAGCCCTGGGAGCCAGGAAATGCCAACTCTGCAGCTTCCTCAGCCACCTCAGCATCTGTCAGGGATGGTTCTCAGCTTGGCTGGTGGGTAGGAGAGGGAGGCAGGAGAGGCCACGGTGGGGTGAGGGAGCCAGCCTCGATCTGGCAGGCAGGAGCCTGAAAGTTCCAAAGAAGGCACTTGCCTGTTCTGTGCCTCAGTTCCCCCAACTGACAAACAGGGATGGGCAGGGAATGATGCTGATATCCTGAAGGCTGTTCAAGTACAGCGTCTATGTATCGAGGGCTAATTATGCTCCAGGCCTCATAGAGCCCTATTTAGTAGGTGCTATCATTGCCTCAGTTTATAGAGGTGACACAGGCACAGAGAGGTGAAGTGACTTGCCTGAGTTTATACAGCTTGAAGAGGCACAGCTGGGATTAAAACTTGGCTCAGCGTGACCCAGGCCCAAACTCTGAACTACCTCACTTGCTTGAACGTGAAAGGCTGTTTAGCCACTCCATCCCTGAGCCATGCTGGGGGCTTGGCCCAAGTCCCCCTGACTCAGCAGGGAGCCCAGCGATCAGATTCCTGCAACCAGTCCTTTCTAGAGGTTTCAGGGAGCTGCTTAAGGGGTGACCTTGTCAGGGTTCAGGAACTTGGAAGGAAAGACACTTTTATGAGGGAAGGTCAAGGACTGTGGTAGTCAGGGAAGGGACTCAGTTATCCCCCGAAGCAGAGGAAAACCTTGAGGGTTGACAAATTAACTTAAGCTCAAGCCAAAGAGAACCAAGGTGAGTGGGGGGGGGGTCACAAGGAGGTTTTACACTCATTAGTTTATTCATTTATTCAAGATATACATTTATTGAGCACTTATTATTTGCCCAGCACTGTGTAGGTGCTAACGTGTGGCAGTGAATGGAGCAGATATGGGCCCCCACCCCCCACATAAGGGGCATTCAGCCCTGGGGGAGCGGGGGAGGGAGACCCCCTTTGGCACCTTTTCCCCTCTTAGAAAGAGGGATTATATGGTTTAAGGTCGTGGTTTGAATCCTGACACCTAGCTGGGTCTCCTTGAGCAAGTCACCTTAGCTCTCTGAGCTTTGGTTTCCTCATCTGTAAAATGCGGATAGCAGCAGGCCCCACCTCGAAGGTTGTTGTGATGGTTAAATGAGGTAATCCACATAAAGGGTTGGATTCGGCTCCTGGCACATAGTAAGTGCTCAATAAATGTCAGCTAGTATTATTATCATCTGGGACTTTAGTTAATTAATTAATTTATTTTTTTTATTTTTGGCTGTGTCGGGTCTTAGTCGCAGCACATGGGATCTTTTCTTTGCGGCGCCTGGGCCTCTCTCTAGTTGTGGCACGGGCTACAGAGCACGTGGGCTCTGTAGTTTGCGGCACACAGGCTCTCTCGTTGAGGCGCGCGAACTCAATAGTTGTGGCGCACAGGCTTAGTTGTCCCGCGGCCTGTGGGATCTTAGTTCCCTGACCAGATATGGAACCCGCATCCCCTGCATTGGAAGGTGGATTCTTTACCATGGGACCACCAGGGAAGTCCCTCATCTGAGACTTCAGAACATGCTCTTTCCCACCACATATCATCTCTGTCCTGGGCTAGATCTTGGAGTCAAGCAGGGGACCGATGGGAGGAGGGGTTAACTAGGCAAAGAGGGAAGGAAAGCGTGCTCTTGGCAGCAGAAACAGTATATGCAAAGGCCTTGAGGTGGGAGGCTTTGAGGGAACAGAGCAGAAGCTCCGGCAGGGTCTGGAACTCTGACACACCCCCAACCGGCCCCTTCCTGAAGTCTGTCGAGGCTCTAAGTTCCTGAGCCAATGAGGAGGGATCATGGAACGGTTGCCAGAAATCGTGGCCAGGACCCTTGCAGCTGGAGAGGAGGCAGGGTGGCAGAGTGGTGAGAGCACAGCCTCTGGCGCAGACTGTCTGGGTTGGACCCATGGCTCAACACCTACTGGCTGTAGAACCTTGAACAGGTTTCTTAACCTCTCTGGGATCGGTTTCCTCTCCTGAAAATGGGGCTGACAGTACTGTCGAGTCAGAAGGCGAGTGTGAGGACTAACTAAGGCGATATTTGTAAGGTGTGCAGATGAGTACCTGGCGTGCAGCCCAGAGCTGTAAGTGTTTATTAAATGAAGAAAGAAAAACATGTGGTGGCTGTGGGGAGGTGCCTGCCACTCGGACTGCAGTCCCCGACAGCCTCCCACTGCAGCACCCTCTCAATGGGCCACAGTGTCTGAGCTGAGGCCACCCCCTTCCAGGACGCCCCGCTGATGACTGGGCACGGTGGGGAACCAGGGCCTGGACGTTCTGCCCAGCATGAGACTCCTTTGCAGGAAATCTTGGGGCTGGAGCTCCCTGTGGGCTTGGCCAATCCTCCTTCAAGCTGCACCACGGCCTGGGGCTCCTCTTCCCCAATCTCCCTGTCTCCCACCTCTCCTTTCACAGGTGTCAGACCTGCACCCTGGTCTGAAGGCACACCTCTTTTTCTTGCCGGTGTTGTCCCCAGTAAATCTCCCGCACTTCCGTCTCTGTTTTCAAATCTGCTTCCGAGGACCAAAATGACCAGAGAGAGAACACAGCAGCTGTCAGGTTCCAGAGGCCCCCCACAGGGCCTCGGGCAAGTGGTCTCTGAGTTGTGGCGTACAGAGCCGTGAAGAGTCAGTTTCAGGCTTTTCCTACCCTCTTTCCTTTGGCTCAGAAGAGGAGGGCCTGGGGAAATACACTGGAGAAACAGGCAGAGTAAGTGAAGCTTACCAGAGAAAGAGCCCCATCAGCGTGGAGTGGATGCATTTGTGGCCACTCTCCTCCTTGGAATTCATACAGAATCCATTATCGGCTCTGGACAGCAGCTCAGGGACCGTCTTGTCCCATGCCCATTCAACAGACCAGAAAGCTGGAGCCCAGAAGAGGGAGCAGAGATAGCAGAGGCGAGCCTAGAATCAGTCTCCTGACTCCCAGAGCAGTGCTTCCTCCTAACACTATGGAGCAAAGCCTGCACATGTGATGTCTGGTCCCCTCTTTACAGATATGCAGAGTGAGGTTCAGGGCGGCTCCGCCAACGACCTGGGGTTACACGGCACTGAGATTCACACCCAGACACTAGTAGCTGCCCTCCTTAGTGATGGGCAGGGCAGGGTTGAAATCTGAGGGATATCAGAGCAGACTAGGGAGGGCCGAGCCTGCAGCTCTCACCAGCTAAACCCATTATGCCAAGACTGGGACTCCCGGGGAGGCAGGCAGCGGGCCACATAGATGTCAGACCCTCCCCAACTCCTCCGCACAGTAACCATATGGCCTTGAGCCAGTCATCACCCCAGTCTGTCGATCGGGCTGATAACAGAGCTTTCTCCCATGAGGTCATGGTGAGGCTTAGGTGAATGACGAAATGTAAACAAAAAATAGTCAACAATTATCAAGTCAGGTTACTCTGTGTCAGGCACTGCTCTAAACACTTTGCAGATACATTATCATTTAATCATCACTGCAACATTGGAGACAGTTCCTATTAAAATCTCCATGTTACGGACGAGGAAAGGGAGGCACAGAGAATCACAGAGCTGGGAAACGGCAGAGCATGGATTTGAACTGAAAACAGGCTGATTCCAAATCCCTCTATCGAAAGCCCCTGGCAAGGCCAGCTTCTGTGAAGGGTAGACGTTTAGAACAGTGCCAGGCATGCGGAGCCACTGTTGATATAATAATAATTATTGTTGTCGTTGGGGAAATTTGCCATCGGCAATGCTATAAAGTCAGAAGAATGAATATCCTGACATGTTTTACGAAACTTTATCATTTCTCCTCTTCAGAAGTAAGGGAGTCATTTAGTAAGTACTCAAGATAAATGTTTCTTGAACTGAAACATTTTATGGTCTTTAGGAAAACACAAAAAGAAGGTGGAGAAACACCCATAGTTCCACCACCGTTCTTTCACTTTTCTGTGCATGTTCATTTTTACTTTGGTCCATAGTTGTAAACAGGCTGTGAGAGATTTCAAGATTCTGCATCTTTCACCGAATATAATTCCATGAGCTCTTCCCCCAGATGATAATTTTTAATGGCTGCAGAATATTCCATCCAGGGGATGTCTTCTTCACACCCCTCCTCACTGTCTCCAACTTGGGGGTTTTATTCCAGTCTATGATGGTACAGCAAGCATCCCTGGGGAAAAAATTCTTTCCTTATTTGATGTGACTTGGAAAAATGAATTCCTAACAGTGGACTTTCTGAAACCAGTGAGCCGGTGTTGGGGGAGGTTTGGGAGATAGAAGGCCCTCCATGGCGTCCTAGTGCTGAAGCCATGTCAGAAGTTGTGTATTTCATCCATGCTTAAGGACATCCGACCCCGTAGGTATTTTTGAACTTCACCTTCTGGGCTGAGGGTTTCTTCTTATCTGCTAAAGGTGCTGATACCACCTACCAGCTGGAGGTCAGAGACTTGGCATCTGACCTTCAACCTGACACTAGTGAGCTATGGGACCTTGGATACATCACCTCCATCTGTCAGTTCAAGGGGGGATTACCTCTCCACCCTGCCCACCTGGCGAGGGAGAGTCCAGCCCCAGTTCTGTCCCTAGGTCACTGTGGACCCTCAGTGTCCTGTGAAGCTCTCTGGGCTCAGTTTTATCATCTTATGGAAGAGGTAGGAAGGATAGAATCATCGAGCAGGTAGAGGAGTGGAGCTCATGGGCACCGACTTGTCTTATTTACCCCACTGGACTAGGCACCCCTAGGGGACAGAGATCCCAGTACCCAGAACAAACTCAAAAATATGACTACACCACGAATAACTATCAACAACTTCCTCTATGTGAGCAGTGAAAAGTTAATTCTCCAACCAATATGTCCACCTTTTAAGGCTGACTCTCACCCCACAGTCATTCACTCATGATTTATTGAGCACCTTCTGGGTTCTGGCCCTGCCAACTTCCTGACCTCATCTCCTTCCACTCCTTGCTGTTCCCGAACTGGCCCAAGCTCATTTTGCCTCAGAGCCTTTGAACTTGTGAAGCCTCTGCCTGAAGCACTCTTTCCCTGGCTCCTCCCATGGCTGGCTCCATCTCATTACTCACGTCTCTGCTTAGATGTCACCTCTTCCAGGTGACCCTTGCTGGCCACCCTGTCTAGGTACCAGCGCTCTCCATCCCCACCCAGTTTTATGTCCCTTGAATGTCACCTCCAAGGAGATGAGGGACTAGGACTGTCTAGGTCACTACTTACTCCACACAACCCCACAAACGTGTTAGATGAACCCTGGGTGCTCCAGGTGCAACTGTACATATAGAATCCACATGGAATGAGCATGTACTGTATGTCAGGCACCATTCCAAGCCCTTTTGCAAACAGCAACTCTTGTAATGCTCTCAGCAACCCCTGAACTAACAACAATTATTATTCCCATTTTATAACATGGGAAACTGAGGCACAGAGGAGTTGAATAACTTGCCCAAGATCTCATGGCTAGTAAGTAGGGGAGCTGGGATACGCTACTGCAGCTGTTAGAGTACGCCGAGCCAAACACAGGGCAGAGTCACAAAGCTCAGAGGTCAATGGGCAAGCTGGCCCTGCCATGTAGGAAGTCAGGGGCACTTCACAGAGGAAGTGATGCCTCAGCTATGCCCTGAGGACAAGTAGGGGTGCACTAGGGTGAAAGGGAGGGTTCCTCTGAACAGAGGAACCAGTGTGGGGGCCAAGAGAGAGCAGGAAGCCTGCAAGGCTAGAAGTCAGCTTGTGCGGCTGGAGTGGGGAATACTGGGTGTGCCGTGAATCAGAGGGTGTGGGCACCTCAGCCCTCTGTGACTGAGGTTAAAAAAAGTCCCAGAGGGCAAAATATGGGGCAATATGTCTGAGAAGATGGGCAGGGCTCCCCAGATCATTCAGGCCCTTGGCAAGATCAGGGGCCCATATTTCATTCCGAGGTTTCTAAGTGACAACTGAAAGATTGTGTGAGGGCCCAAAAGCCGGGGCGGGGGGTGTCTCTGGGAATTTTTGCTGACTCACTATGGGATCCTGGGCACCTCCATGGCCTCTCTCAGCCTCCATGGGTCTTAGTCTCCCAACTGGTATTGGATGACCCAGTCCCAAAAGCACATACACACTGCATCAGCCTGGCATCCCATAAGCAGAATGCCGTTAACCAATGAGATCTTGGCATTCCTAGAGTCTGATTCCGGGACTGTTGTGCTCTGGACAGCCCATACTTGCTGAGGCCGGCCCACCACCATGGCACTTTGCCAAGCAGCCTCTCTGGTCAGGGGGTTGCATTCTACTGCTCCTTGGTCCTGCCCAGATATGGGAGCTCCCCTAGGTTTTGGCTGGATTTGGGTGGGGGGGGTCTGCTCAGATCCTCCTGGAGACAAAGGAGCTGACCTGCGAAGAGTTCCAGCGGGAGCCCCACTCCCCCTCCCTTCCCCCCTCTCCCTTCCCAGTCCACGTGTCTCTATTGTCTGCTCCCCGCTTCAGGGAAAGACACAGCCTCGGATGTGTCAAAACCACCACCCCCCCGGCAGCAGGGAAATTAATTACTGGACGATTTTCACTTCCTCTTGCAGCGCGCGCCTGAGCTAGGCACCGGAACAGGACTGGCTGAGCGGGGCTGGGCATCGGCGTCGGGCACTTGCTCCCCCCATCAGTTCTGGAAGAAGAAAGTTAAACCCCAAACCCAACAGGGGGCTTCAGTGGGAGATCAAGCTGGGGTGGGGGGATGACTTCCCCTAGTTAAAGCTGAGTGTCCAAACTAGCCCCTTCAAAATTGAGAGACAGGGAGAGGGCTGGAGGCAGGAGGATCGCCACTGGCGAGCTCGCACTCTTTTCTTTGCATTCCCTTCCCTGTCCCCATGTGCCTGAACCCCGCCTGCTCAGACCACTCTACCTCCTCTCCCCTCTCTTTCTCTCTCTGTCTTGCACTTTTCTTTCCCTTTCTTTGCATCCCTGGGGTGCTTTGTTTTTGTGTATCTGGAGCTCTCTTTTTCTCCCGTGGGTGTGTGTGTTGCTACTTCTCTCCATCTCTGCCTTTCTTCTCTCTGTTTCTCTCTTGTGTCTTTTTGTCCTTATCTTGGTCTCTCTGCTCCTATTTCTACCTCTTTCAGTGTGTGTGTCTCCGTTTCTCTGTACGTCTCTGTCTTTCTCTATGTATCTCTTCTCTCTCTCTCCCCCTTGTCTCCCTCCCCCCCTTTCTCCGTCTCTCTGTATCTCTGCGCCTTTCTCACCCTCACTTTCTCCCCTCCTGCCTGCCCGCTGCTCCCTGAGCCTGGCCTGCCCCCACCGCCGCCGGTTCAGGGGAACGTGTGCGGAGCGATTGTCCTGGGGGACATTTGATGGATTAGAGCGCTGAACAGTTCCATTGCTAGGGGACCACCTGATCTCCTCCAGCCTGCGTCCCATATAAAGCCGGCAGCCGGAGTGCTGAGCACAGCTCCAGCGATCGCCTGTCTGCGCGCCGCCGCCGCCAAGCCCGAGCGGGAGCCAGAGCCAGAGCCGGGGCCGCCGCCACCGGTGCCGGCTCCGCTCGGCCGCCCGCCCGCCCGCCCGCTGGGAGCTGTCCAGTGCTGAAACCCCGCACAGCCAGCCAATCGCGCCCGGCTGGCCGCCTGCCCCCACCGGGGCCCCTCGCTAGTGCCCCCGCCGAGCCCCCCGCCAGTCGCACCATGCCCCGCTCCTTCCTGGTAAAGAAGATCAAAGGGGACGGCTTCCAGTGCAGCGGGGTGCCGGCCCCCACCTATCACCCCTTGGAGACCGCCTACGTGCTGCCTGGCGCCCGGGGGCCGCCCGAGGACAACGGTGAGTGGGACCCGGCGGGGGGGTGGGGGAGAAGAGGGGAGGGGAGTTCGGGCCCTCCCCAACTCGGGCCACGAGGAGGGGTGCGCGCGGTAGGGAACCCCGGGAGGAGATGACCCTGGCTGTGTGCGCCCCCCGGGCTTCCCAAGGGCTGGGCGGGCGGGGCACGGGCCAGGTCCGTACAAAGGGAAAGTCGCAGGGTCGGCCCATCCCGCCATCAAGCGCCTGCCCGGACTTTGAAAGTTGTGGCCCTAGATTGGTGCCAGAGTGAGGGGTGGTGAGAGAATGGAGAGAGAGAGGTGCCCATGAAGGGCTAGTGCTGGGGGGCTAATGCATAAGGCAATCTGAGGGTCCCCTCTCCGTGGTTGAGGGAAGGAGGCTGGTTGCCCGAGAGTGCTCCCTTGATGGGGAAGGTAAACCGGCCTGGACTACCAATCCCTGGGGAAATAGGGCTGGTTCCCTGGGGGTGGCTGGGGGCACCCTCTCTCCCTTCAAGCCTACTCCCCCTGGCGATGCCAGACAAGTGTTCTCGGGCCCCTCTCTCGGCAACTCTTTTGTTACCCTCAGCCGCATGCCTGCCAAAGGCTGGGCCTGTCCTGGGGACTGAGAGGAAGAGGGAATTTCTAGGAGGGGTTCCCCCAAAGTGGCTCCTGGTCTCCTGAGCTGCACTCCCTCCCCCTCCAGTTTCTCACTCCCCTCCAGAGCCAGCCCTGCTGTTTTTTGTCAGTCCCCTACCCCCAACACACTCTATTTCTTTTCAGAGCAAGTGCCTTGTAGGGACAAGGGTTTGGGGGACGAGAGGTCATTCAGGCCCAGAAGGGGGTGATCTCTGGAGGGTGTGGAGAAAAATCAGAGATTGCTTCTGTGGACCCCATCCCCCATGAAGGGGATCACAAAGGGGTTCTCCTCTGATGGTCCCCACCAGGACAGGTGTCTGGAGTGGGGGCATCCCTTTGGCAGTAAGAAATCTGACATCACATGTGGCATCAGCTTTGGGGTGTGTGTGTGTGAGAGAGAGAGAGAAAAGGGGAGAGGAGGGGAGAGAAAAAGGAGAGAAGAAAGGACTGAAGAAGAGGGGGGAAGCTGAGATGGCAAAGGCAGGAGGGTGGGAGCTTCTGCCTCAGGGATTTCCAAGCACTTCACCCACATTCCATCACTCTGCCAAGCCAGGTAGCAAGAGGGCGCTGGGTAAAAGGCTCTGTGACCTCATCAAGGTCAAAGAAATTAGGGAGTGATCAGGGATACAGCTACAGCCCCTCATCTCCTGGCCTCCCCCAGATCCCCAAGAGAATCAACCTCCCTTTTTCTTTGCCCACATGTCTCATATTCTACTGTCCTCTTTTCTTGACCCCAGGACCTCTTGGGGTTGAGGACTGAAGCCCAGGGATATGGCTGGGCTTATCTGAGTGCTGGCAGGACAGAGGGTAGACCTGGGCCATGCCAGGGCTGGGGACCTGGGTAGAAATGGAAATGGCTGCAAGCCTGGGATGTGGATCCCTTGGGGAACTGACACAAAGCCCTGGGCTTCTGCCCGCCGAGTCCCCCTTGGTCCTGTCCCAGGCCAGCTGAGAATACCTAGAGAAGCCCAGAGAATGTCTCATGCACAGCCAAAACTGCAGACTGTTCCTCAGGAGGGAGGCAGGAACGCCTTGCCTTGAATTCAGTCCAAAAAAGCTTTGAAAGGAGCCCCTGAGTGAATGGTGGGAAGCAGGGTAAGGGCAAAGCCATCAGCAGGGATGTTCTACCAGCTTTGATACCCTAGAACCATCCCTGTCCTTGGCCCTTTCCCCAAAGGGCTCCAGACCAGCTCCCTCTGGGGAATCCTGAGGCTGTCCTGATAGTCTGATATGTGGTCTGGAACTCTTGGGAGGCCTGGGCTTTAGATCTCTGACTTGCTCTGTGACCTTGGGCAAGTGCCTTCCCTTCTCTGGTCCTCTGCCTCCTCAGCAGTGAAAGAGTTTGGATGGCATGATCTAAGTATCCTTCCAACTTTGACAAGCTCAGCTTCTGTGAAGGTCAAGTTTGGGTTGGGAGGCAGAGGAGATGACTGGATGTGGGTCTAAGAGAATGCAGGGGGCCATTGTCAGGGTTTCTGTAGGGCTCCATTTACCATCTGATGTCTGGCTGAGGGTGGCAGAGTTTCTGAGGCCAGGCGTTTTTCTTGGCTTCAGTCTCTGCAAGCTGCCCCATGCTGAGGACAGGCACCCTGACCTGGGTGCCCTGGCAGTGTCTGCAGTAAATGGTTAGTGTCGGAGACCAGGGGGTGACCCTTCAAGCTCTGGTATGGCCAGGGAACACAGGGTCTGCCTTGTTCTGTTATCGGGGGCCTCTTCCACCCCTGGGGTGTGGCCAGATTGGGAAGTGAAGGCTCCCTCACTGCACGGGTGGGTAGGGGTGCTGGGGGTCCTCAGAGAGCCTGCCGGCTCCTAGCGGTCCGTTGTCTCCGTTCTGCCGGAAATAACCTTGCTGAGCATTTGAGGGAAGTGTGAAAAATTGCTGAGCTGACGTTTTTCTCTCTCAGCGTGTGTAAGTGTGCTGGGTAAACAAGGAGAAAGGGGGGGGAGGTGAGGAGAGTGAGGGAGAGAAGGGGGGAGAGGAGAAAGGAGGGAGGGAAGGGGGAGGGCCTGGGGCTGGAGATAGTTCCAGTTATTAGAAAGATCCTCTTACAAGCCATCCCTGCAGGGTCAGGATGAGACTGGTGGGAGGGGAATCTGGGGAAGGGAGCCTATGAATGTGGAGGTCAGGGGAACCACAGGCTCCTAACTGATGAAGATGCAGGACCCCAAATTAAAGCGTGTACCCCCAGCTCAGGGAAAGGCTGGGAGTGCTGGAGAATTCCTGGAGGACTCCTCCTCCTACACACACTCACACACCCACACACACACACACACAAACACACACACACACACACACCAGCAACGCTCTTCTTTGCTTCCTTACTCCCTTCCTTCTCAGCCTCCATGGGCTGGCCAGAGGGTGTGGCAGGTGCATCTGGTCTCCAGCCTCCCCCTGAATGCACAGAACCCCTAAATAGGGAAGGAGAAGCCCCACAAATGGGGAAGCTTCCAGGTCTCTCTGCGGAGCTCCCCGAAGAAGGGAGAGCAGATCTAATTCCGCCGTCCTCTCCAGTGCGAGGCCTCCTCCTCTCCTCCTGCGTCCTCCACTGCTTTCTGCCTCCACGGAGCCTTCCCTTCCCCTCCTCTCCCTTGGGTGATTCCGAGAACAGATTCCATCTCTCGGTGAGATGCCAACTCACATCCTCCTAACCCTGTCAGAACCTCACCCTCCACCTCTACGAAGCCCGCCCCTTCCCAGGCCTAGGCCCCCATCCCGGGGAATGCTAGGGATTCGGCCACCTCAGTGTAGGCTGCTGCCCATCCCTCTGCATAGCAGTGGTCTCCATGGACCGGTGGACGTCTACCTCTCCTCACACCCTAACTCTGAAGTCCAGCTGGATGCCAGGTCCTCCTTCCTCTGCACCCCCACCCCATCCTGCCCCCATAACTCCTTCAGAGTGCATCTGACCCAGGCAGATGAGGGATCAATGCCAATCCAATAACGCACTTGTCTGCCCTCTGCAGCTACATTAAGCCTCCCCAGCAGCTGAGGAAGCGCTCCTACTTCTGCCCATAGGCTTATCTAGTGACCACATTATACCAGCACCCGCTTCTGCTTACCCCCTCTGATGGCTCCGGGGAGTCGCTCCAGGCCAGGCCTGGGAACCTGGCTGAAAGTCCCCAACTGCCACACATCTACCCCACACTTCAGAAAGCCCATTTGGGGAGCAGGGATGCAAAAGGGTAGCCCCAATCCCTTGGCAGATGGAGCCCAGAGATGGCTGAGGAGGTACCCAAGGACACACAGCAGGCCCATATGCGTGTTCTACCCCGGGCATCTTGGTCTTGGTCCAGGTCCAATGTCAAGATCAGAGACATGTCAGAGGTCCAGGTTCAAAGTCCATGTCCAACGTCCAGTCCAATGTCCAGGTCCAATGTCCATGTCCAATCTTAGGTCTAGGACAAGGTCTAAAGTCTAGGTCCAAGGTCAATGTCCCAGGTTACAGGTCCACTCCAAAATTCAGAACAAATCCATGTCCAAGTTCAAGTTTCAATCCATGTCCGGGTCAACGTTCAGTCTCCAGGATCAGGATCCAGATCCAATTTCTAGTCCAAGGTCATGTCCAGGTCTATTCTCAAGGCTGGCTGGTTCACGTCTTAGAGCCACCATCAGCTTTCTCTGTGGCTCTGAACTAATCTTCCCTTACCCGAGCCCCAGTTTCTCTCTTATGAAAAGAAGCAGTCAAACTTGATCTCTTTCAGCTCTGACCTTCTAGGGACCCAAAAAATCTGATTTTCCTAAGAATTAGTCACTGGGAATGCGGAACAACAGGGTCCACGTGGGATACTGAATCTGGGGCCCCTGGTCCCCCCTAAAGCCTGGGGTCACAAGGGGGACATGAGGGGCCCAGACGGAGTGTCCACTCTTCAGACAGTCTCAGTTTGTGGCTTCTGAGAGAGGACAGGAGAGTACATCAAGTCCCTGTGGCAGCACAGCAATTTATACATCCCCATCTCTCACTCACACACACACACGCACACACACACACACACAGTGGGCAAATGGCAGTGAGAGCAGAGTGCTGAGGAAGGTTAGCTTCAACTGCCAGAGGCAAACCTGAGGCCAGAGAGATTACTTGCCCGAGATGACAAGGGCATAAATGGCAGACCGCATCACCCCTCCCTGGGGTCCTTCATCTACATGTTCCAGGGATCCCCACAGCCTGGAGGCCCTCTGGGGGGCATGCAAGACGCTGCTGAGAGAGACGAGCCCCCCAGAACTCTTGGCCTCCTTCCAGCTGTGGGCTCCCCTGGGATGAAGTGTCCACTGCCAGCCTTTGGCTAGGAAGGGAAGTTGGCATGGGCACCTTCTGGGGCACAGAGAGGGTAGGGCAGAAAAGCAGGGGGTCTGGAGAGACAATGTGCATTATGCATGACAGCCAGCCCCGAGGAGGCCCAGAAAGGGCCCCAGAGACACCCTGCAGGGAGCAGGAGGCTGCTCCACCAACCAGTGCTGGGCAACTCCAGACCCGTAGCCACCATGCCTATCTCCACAACCCCTTAAAAAATCTTTCCTATTGATTCCCGCAGAGCTGTGGACCTCCCTGTGGGCCACGGGAATTGGGTCACAGTCAGGAAAAAGCAGAATATGGGGGATTTCAGGAGGGAGGGATGGTGGGGAGGGGCCCTGGAATCCTCTCAACACTCCCTGGGTCTGAGTCAGTGGGCACGAGCCCCGCACCCTACAGCCCTGGTTATGTTGGGCCAGACCTCACTCTGCCCACCACTCATCTGGACTCAGGGACCCCCCCCCTCCCCAGTGGGCAGGTGTACCAGCTGCCAGGCCCTTGGAGGAGGTGGGTGTCATTTCTGGTCCAGTGCCCAGGGAACCGCTAACAAAGATGCTATAATAAGGGGAGGGGGAGGTACCAGCCCCTTTGCCCAGCTCTGTGAGCAGACAGGAGAAACTATTTTTATCCTGCTTTGCTGCTGACAGACCTGGCTTTCTGCTCAGCTGGCTGGAGCTGATTCTCGAGGCCCGAGGCCCTGGCACAGCAAGACACAGCTCTAAATAAACTCGTGCAGCAGCCCCTCCAGCCCCCCACCTAGCAGGGCCTGGCCCTCCTCAGGAAAGTGGGCCACCTGGGAAGCTGGCCCGTTACTAGGCCCCTCTCTTCTTCTGCTCATCTTGAGACAGGGAAGTGGGATTTGGGCTGGAAATTCCCTGGAGGAAGTTTGCAACACTGGGAATCTGAGAGAGACTGGGAGAAAGAACACTGGCCTGGGAGTCAGGAGGCCAGCCTAGCTCTGGTGTGAACTTGCTTTGTGATCTGGTAAAGTCTCCTCTCTGGGCTTCAGCTTCCGTAGAACTAGGGCACCGGGGCAAGTGACCACCACATTCCCTTAGACACAACTAATGTGCATAAAACACCAAGCAGGGTGCCTTGTACACAGTAAGTGCTCAATAAGTGTTTGTTAGTCATTACTTTTATTGATCATTTACAAAGACTTACAAAGGGCTGGTGCATTTTCTAGAAGAATAGCTTCTCCCCACCCCCAATTCCCCATCATCCCATCAGACACAGGCCAGCTGGGTGGTAGTATTTGAAGAAACCCACCACCCTTTCCTCCCACCAATTGAAAATCTTCCCTCCCCTAGCAGGTCTCCATGCCTGCTCAGGGGTTTTGGAAAAAAACACAGACTCTGGAGGGTTTTGAGTCTTACTCCTCCTCCAGTGACCTTGGCAACTCCTCTCCCCTCTCTGGGCCTCTGGGCTTGGCGCACTGCCTGGCACACGGAGAGGGCGCAGGGGTAGCTGGAAGCAGTAGGAGCAGAAGTACTTCTCAGAGATGCCCCCACCCTCATCCCAAGGGGTCAGACAATTGGAAGAGACAATGTCTGCAAAGCACCCAGCACCTGATTTCTCATAAAATTCCCTTGCAGAATTTTTTTTCCCTTGCAGAATTTTTAAAAAATGTATTCTGGACCTTCAGTCTAAAATATCAAGACTTTTGAGTAGGGAAAACCAAAAGTCATTCTCAGGTGACATGTACATGACATCTCTACATCTCCGAAGTGTTTCTAAGCCTTCCCTATAGCCCCACGTCACAGGAGTAGCTCTGTTCCCTATCCCTCAAATGGGCCACTGGAGCCCAGAGAGGCCTTGTGACTTGCCCATGGTCACACAGCTGGAGTATGAGTAAAAGAGCCAGGATGAGAGCCAAGTCTCTTCTCTCTGAGTCCCGGGGCCTCCCTGCCTCTATCTGGACCCAAACAAGAGAGGCCTCTCTCACCCTGTTGGCTGGGGGACCAGCAGCTCAGCCTTCTACAGTCACCTGTAAGGCAGAGGAAGGCACCCAAAACTTGTCTGAGTTCCACGCACGGAGTCAGAAGAGCATTGCCTATAGTGTCCTAAAGGATTCTCCAGGGTTGAGGCCCAGAGAGGTGAGGTTGTTTGCCCAAGGTCACACAGCAGCCTAAGATACCCATGTGTGTCCCTTTCACTCTCTAGCAGATTAGAAGGATATCACTAGGAGATGTAGTGACAATAATAATGACAATAAAATTGAGAGGCTACTGTGTGCTAGGCATTGTACTAAGTATTTTACACCATTAATTCATTCAATCCTATTATGAGTTCCTTTATACAGATGTGGCACAAAAAGGTTAAATAACCTGCCCGAGGTCACATAGGTAGGGAAAGGTCTGTGGATCTGAGAATGAGGTGGAGTTGACGGGGGTTGGGGGATGGGGGACAGGACAATGGGCATCATTGAGGGGTCTATTCAGCCACGACGCAAAGAGTGTTTTTAGAGCATCCCAGTCAACCTTCTTCTGGTAGAGGCAGAGTCCAGAAAGGTTAAGCAACCTGACCAAGGTCACAAAGTAAGTTAGAACCACCTCTGCCAACATGACCACATAAATTCTCATACAACCCTCCACTCCCACCCCACAACCCATGCCAAACTCCGCAGCTGCTGGCCATCATGTCTGGCCCCACAGTTCCCGTCTGGAAGGCAATTTCACATCCGTCCCTAAGCTGAGGAGGAGCCTTTGTTTGAGGCGCCCCTATTTCTACAATATATAGAAATTCCAAGCGACAAGAGAAAGGTGCTGCAGTACTACAGGCCACCACCAGAGGGAACCACGGAAAGAGGGCCCTGCTGCAGCGAGGACTGCCCGGTCCACTGAGCTCCTACCAACGTGGGTCACCAGAATTTTTCTCACCAGACCATGAACCAGAAATTACACATCTTGGGTGAGGAAACAGTGGCCCAGGTTGGAGCTGCAAAATGTGTCTGTGCAGTTGCCAAGAAAACTGCAGCACAGAAACCCATCCGGGGAGATTTGTTATTATTATTCATAATAACAGCCAACATGTGCCAGGCACTGGGTTGGAATCCTGTCTCTCAGTTACTAGCTGTGCAACCTCGGGCACGTTACCTAACTACCTTATGCCTCAGTTTCCTCATCTGTAAGATGGTACCAACCTCAGAGTCATGAGGGTGGGATGCATTCGTGTGTAGAGCTTTTAAATAGTATCTGATATATAAGTGCTCCAGGAGTGTTGGTTATTATTTGTTCACTTTTCACTTATTGTTTGCTTATTCACGGACTCTGCACTGCAAACTGTATGAGTTAGGTGCTTTTATTTTCCCCCATTTCACAGCTGGGGAAACAGAGGCACAGAGAGGTCAGTTTGTCCAAGATCACACAACTGGGAATAGTAAAACTGGAACCCAATCCAGGTAGTCTGGTGCCAAAATTGTGCTCTTAACCAATATGCCATCCTTCCTTAATAACAGCACATGCAAGGCACTGGCCACATGATCAGTGACCCCCCCCAAATGCATTCTATACTATCCCCATACCCAGAGAAAGGAGCAGAGATGCAGAAAGATGCACAACTTGCTCCAGGTCACCCAGCTACAATCAGTGTCGGGAATCAAGTTGTCCCAAGACCAAGGAGACAGAATGGTCTATGGCAGACCCTGCTGGGCCGGGGATTGAGGCTGGCCTGGCAAATCTTTATCTCCCATTCACCACCCGTTTCACAAATACTTATCAAGTGTCCACTAGCTGGGGCACTGGGGATAGGAGGTGAACAACCCAGCCATGGCCCCTTCCTCAGGGACCTCCCAGCATGTGGAAAACAGAAGGAGCAGTGCAGTGGGTTCCAACTCTTGTTCCACCACTACCACTTGAGCAAGTGGTAGTGGTGGAACAAGTACCACTACCACTCTGAACCTCAGTACAAGAGTGGTACCACTTGAGCAAGTGGTACCACTACCACTTGAGCAAGTACCACCTGAGCAAGCAAGTACCACTACCACTCTGAACCTCAGTTTTCCTTATCTGTAACACAGGTATTTTTGCGATGATTCAGCGAGGTGATGGGAGTGAAGTACTTTGCACAGAGCCTGGCACTTAGGAAGTGCTCTGTAAATATCAGCTAGTATTACCATTATCATCAGTAATTACAACAGGAAGAAATACAGAAGGAGAAAGAGGGAGTCTGGGTATGCCCAACAGGTATTCAACTCAGTCTGAAACAATACTCCCTGAACATTTTGGGGCTTTAGTACCAGGCCTGATTCCTGGAGTGGGAGGTAGGGGTACCTCCAGACCAAAGGAGGGGAAGATGGGGTGCTGAGAGGCTGAGCACCCCCCATTATAAAGCTGCCACCACCAGTGCCCTCTCTGCATCTGACTACAGTGCCCCTCCCTACTGAGTCCTCCACCCCCGCAATCCCCAATCATCTCTGTGTTCAGAGGACCCTGTGTGGGCAGCTGAAGGGACAGAGGGAAAGAAAGGGTACACCATTGCCTTCCAGGTTGGGGGACAGTCTGCACACAGACTTCACCCTGTGACCATCCCAAAGTGCCCTATGAGAGGCAAAAGCGCGAAGGCTGAATCAGGCAGGCTGTTTAAGGGGACGAAAGCTCTGAATCCACTTCCCTGCTTACAACAGAAACTCTCCTGGGAGCCCAGGCCCCAGGGGCTTCAAGGAGGGTGCTGGGACCACACAAGGCCCAGGGAAGCAGAGACAAATCAGGGTGGCCCCTGCCCTTGGAAAGCCCCTGTTGAATGCCCTGGCCCACCCACCACCAGTCACTGGATCCCAAAATGGAAAGGATTTCTGGTCCAACTCTAGAGAGGAGCGAGGGGTGGGGGGTGGGGGGGCGGGAACGAATCTCACGGGGGAACTCCAGAAGGCTTCTAGTGGACCAGGGAGCAAAGCAGGCTTGGGAGCAAGTACGAGGAAGTTCCCTTCTTGGAGCATCTACATGCCACATACGTGACCTCTTTTAAATCCCCCAGCAACCCTGGGAGGTGGGTCTAACAGGATTGTGATCCTTTCATACAACATATATTCTTTGCACACCTCCTTTGAGCCAGGCACACAGATCCCATCCGGGAAGCTCACAGCCTGGTGGGGGAGGCAGACAATTAAATAATCCTCAGTGAAGTCGCTTTTTCAAGCAAGTAAAAAGCATAATTATAATAGCTAACATTTATATAGCAATTCCTGTGTGTTCTCTCTCTCTCTTTCTCAGTTTCCTTATATGTAAAATGGGGATTATAACAGGATCTACTTCATAGGGTCTGTGATGATTGAATGAGTTAACATGTGTAAAGCATGGCGGCAGAGCTTGGCGCACGGGAAGTGCTTAATTCATCATTCTCATCACTTTACTCAGTCCTTCCAAAGACCCTGGGAAGGAGTGTCCGATCATAAGCTCCATTTTGCAGATGAGGAAACTGAGATTCAGGTAAGTCCTAGGACTGGAACCGGCAGAATGTTGCTGGAATAAAGAAAGCCTGGACTTTAGCGTCAGGCTGCCAAGGTTTGGATCCTGGCTCCATCAATTACTAGTTGTGGGCTTAGACTATACGCCTCAGTTTCTCTATCTGTAAAGTGGGTGCAATAATAATACCTTCCTTGCGTGGCTGTGAGCATTTGACAGTCAACACAAAGCCAGTAGAACTTGACCTCACCGCACTCCACGAGGGTGGGGTGGGGTGATTTTTATTGCGGCCCACGGAGGAAGGATCCGAACTCGGCAGCCTGACCCCCAGAGCACAGGCGCAGGACAGCGACTGCTATCGTACAAGCAGCCGTCACTTCCCTACAGCGGCCACGTGGACGCCTCCCAGGCGCCTCACCTTCCCCGCTTCCGTCTCGCCCCCTCCAGGTTACGCCCCGCACTGCCTGCCCCCCAGCAGCTACGATGCGGACCAGAAGCCGGGCCTGGACCTGGGGCCGGCGGAGCCCGCGTACCCGCCGGCGGCGCCGGAGGAGTACAGCGACCCCGAGAGCCCGCAGTCCAGCCTGTCGGCGCGCTACTTCCGCGGGGAGGCGGCCGTGACCGACAGCTACTCCATGGACGCCTTCTTCATCTCGGACGGGCGCTCGCGCCGGCGGCGCGGCGGGGGCGGCGGGGATGCCGGGGGCGCGGGGGACGCCGGAAGCGCTGGGGGACGCGCGGGACGCGCGGGGACGCCGGCGGGCGGCGGGCACCGGCACGCGTGCGCCGAGTGCGGCAAGACGTACGCTACGTCGTCGAACCTGAGCCGCCACAAGCAGACGCACCGCAGCCTGGACAGCCAGCTGGCGCGCAAGTGCCCGACGTGCGGCAAGGCTTACGTGTCCATGCCTGCGCTGGCCATGCACGTGCTCACGCACAACCTGCGCCACAAGTGCGGCGTGTGCGGCAAGGCCTTCTCGCGGCCCTGGCTTCTGCAGGGCCACATGCGCTCTCACACGGGCGAGAAGCCATTCGGCTGCGCGCACTGCGGCAAGGCCTTCGCCGACCGCTCCAACCTGCGCGCGCACATGCAGACGCACTCGGCCTTCAAGCACTACCGCTGCCGCCAGTGTGACAAGACCTTCGCGCTCAAGTCCTACCTCCACAAGCACTGCGAGGCCGCCTGCGTCAAGGGGGCCGAGCCGCCCCCGCCACCCCCCGCCGGCCTCGCCAGCTGAGCCTCCCGACATTCCCGGGCCCCCCCCCCACCTGCGCCCTCAGCGTCCCCCAGCTGCGTTCCCCTGCCCACGCCCCTCGTGGGGACCCTGCTCCCAGACCGGAACTTTTCTCTCCACCCCTAACCCAGAACTTGCTTCCGGCACTGACTTCCCCAGTACATCCCGACCCACATCGTCCTTACCGGCTACCAAGATTCGGACCTTGACCCCTTGTCCACGCCCTCAAGGCTCCCAACTCAGGCACCAGGTCCGCACCTTTCCCGGGCCCTAGAGCCGGAATTTTCTCCCCCCTTCCCCCCCCCCCCAGACTCTGCACCTCTCCCCTTCTAACTTGCAGATCTTTCCTCTCATTTCTGAGCTGAGTCTCAGACCGGTTCTCTACTGGAGCCCCCAATGTAAGGCCTAAACCCCCTTTGACTCACGCCTGCAGTGGATGCCCCATCCACACCAGGACACAGGCCTGAGGGATCTAATCTTCACTCCTCTTGGAGTCCCCACTCTGTCCCTGATCCCCTCCTCACCTCAGCTTTAGGTCCAGCCATTCACACACCACCACCCCACCTTCTTCATCCTCGGGGGGCCTTCTCACCCATCCCCACCCCTACTCTCTCCAGATCCCTCATTCCACTAGCAGCTCTCACCCCTCTGAGTTCACCTGACCTGGGGCAGACTTGAGGGGCAGTTCAGGGCCCTGCCCCCTAATGTAGCCCCTCTCTCACCCCAGGACAGCCTCTCCCCAGATTCTCTGAGCACTTTCCCCACCCACAGGACTACAGGTACCCCTCCTTACTCGTTGGGGTGAGGTCTGGGGCACCTCACAAATGCCCTTCTCCCCATCCAGCTGGGCCTCTCCAGTTTATTTGTGTATTTATTGATTTATCTATTTATTATTCTATTTAATCTCTTGGCCTCACCAGGGATGGTCTGGCTTTCCCAGCTGGACTGGGAGGTCAGGGAGCCAAGCAAGGAGAGGGGCAGCAAAGGCCATAGAGGGCTGCCCGCCACCCCAACACACCCCATTTCAGGGAGTGAGGGAGAAGCCCCACCCTCATCAGAGCCTGAACTTGCTGGGGAAGGGGGCGCGAGAATGGGAGGGATAGCCTGATGACCCTCAACTGGGGGATGGGGGACATCAGGAGGCCCAGTCATGGGGCAGGTCCTCATCCTCCTGAGCCTTCTATTCCCACTCCAGGGAGACCGGAGGGAGGAGCCTCCTCGATATGTTTCCTATTTATTCCTCTTCTCGAGGGACCCCAGGTTCCAGGGACCGACTGAGCCCCGGACCCGCTGGGGCCTCCGGCCCGGTCCGCTCCACGGGAGGAGCGCTCCCTCCCGGCCACGTCTATGCAACTCTCCCGGGCAGAGGGGCCGGGGCTGCCAGCTGCCCCCATTGGCCGCCACTACCTCCCCCGCCGCGCTTCTGCATGCCCGGGCGAGGACCGAAGCACACACCTCCACGCTCGCGGACCCTGGCCCCCTCTGCTTTAAGCACACGCCTCTGCCCCATCTCTAGGCGCTCAGCTCGGGGCAGGAGTCCCGGACTCTCGGACCCTCCCCCTCTCCCCTGAGCCGCGAAGGAGGGTGGAGGCTGGAGGGGCCCCTGGAGCAGGGGCACTTCTCTAGGGCTTCTCCGCTCCAGGCCCACCCGGGGAAGCGAGGCGGCAGGGATGCGGAAAGGGAGAGGGGTTTCAGAATCAATTACGAAGGGTGTTGATCCTGTAAATAGGAACTTCCGACAGCAATAATTTTCCATGCATGCTAAGCCTTTTGGCCATATTTTGTATGAGCGCTTGGCGCTCTCCCTCCCTCCTCCTCCCCCGTCTCCTACCCCAGACCCCCATCCCTTCCTCACCTCCAGCAGTATTACCTGTAAGGCAATTCAGGGATATTAAAGGGACTTTGGCCACTCACCAGTGCCTCTAGACCTTGTGATGGGGACGGGTTTGGGCGGGGGGCATCTGAGAGGCAGCCAGATTTTTTTCCACTCAATTTCCCTCCCTGTAGTCTGACCAGCCTGTAGCTGCCACCAGCAGTCACACAGTTCCAGGGGTCCCTTGACATCCACGAGGTCCCAGGCATCCTCAGTCCTAAACAGTCCTCAAATACTGGGGTTGCGAACTGAAAGGGTTCAAGACCCAGGTTAATAACATAAGGGAATGAAGCACGTCGCCCTAAGACATTAGGGGACGGTTGTGCCTGTGACTGACAGGAAACAGCGGGTCTCACCTTAAAGAACTGCAATTCAAATTAACTGCACCTGCCAAACAAATATAACCGTGGGTCAGATTGGTCCCGACAGCCAGTTTACAACCCCTATATCCTTCCCCACTTCACCCTCTGCTGCTCTGGGTGTGGGGGTTCTGGCCAGCCCTAGTGGTCATACAAGCAGCAAGTACATGCATGCAAAAAGGTTGACTTTGGTTCAGCAGGCAACATTGTCCCAAAACAATGAGCTGCCCCTAGAGCCTGTGAGCTACCTGTCACCAAAACTGTTCAGGAAGACAGTGGACAATCAGTCCATCCTCCTTGCCAGTGGGCTTGGTGATCTTTCAAAATACAAATCCTGCCTTTGCCTTACTAAAAACTTCCCTGGGGACTACTAGCACCATGCCACTTAACTCCAACCCCCAGCACAGACCCACGGGGTGGGGGGAGGGGGCTGTGTGCTTTGAGGGCCCGATGCCAGGCTGGGGGCTTGGGAATGGAACTCCATCTCCCTTCGGTTTTCTTCCTTTTGTAGGCAGTGCACTCAGCATTTTTTTTTTTTTTTTTTTTTTTTTTTTTTGGCCACGCAGCACGGCTTGTGGGATCTTAGTTCCAGACCAGGGATCGAACCCAGATCGAACCTCGACAGCGAGAGCACAGAGTCCTAACCACTGGACTGCCAGGGAATTCCTTGCACTTTTAGAACCTGTCCATCTTTCCTTTCACACACCTCTGGACAGGCTGGCTGCATCCTGAGCTATGTGCCAGGTGTCTCCAGCAATGACAGCAGTGTGGAAATCCCCTACAAAGTTTCCAAAGCAGGTTTGAGGGGCCCAGACACCTGATGCCTTCCATAGCCATCCACCCTCAGTTCTCCGTAGCTACACACTGCCCCTGATTGGCTGTTGTATCAATTACATTTGTTTCAGTTCCAGGGAACAGAACCCACTCTAGATCAACATTTTATAAACATCTAATATGTCATCTTGTGACCTTAAAGGGAACCAGCCCTAGCACGAAGCCCACACAGCCTAGACAGCAGAGCAGAGATGCAAAAGCCTGTGTCCCTGTTACCTGCAGCCCAGAGCACCTCAATTAGCATATCGTCCAATCTGCTTTTCACAGCTCTCTCAAAGGAAGCCCTCCAGGATGCAACTCCGGCTCTCCTCTGCCCTGTCTGGCTGCTCTGTCCAGCATCTTTGCAGCCTCACCTTCCTATGCCCAAGGAAGGAACCCACTTCCTGTTCCTTCTTCTGTCGTGGTTTGTGCTCCTCAGGGTTCTCTCCCAGACTCCTCTTCTCACTGTGTATTCTCATGAGGAAATCTCATCACACCCATGGCTTCAGTTTTCACCCACATGCAGATGACTCGCAAATTTACATTTGTGATAAATGTAATGTAATTTACATTTACATTTTCATTTCTGACCTCCTCTCTGAGCCGCAAATCTGCCTGCAAACCACTGCCACATGGATATCCCAAAAGTACCATAGGCCAGCCCAAGTCTGAAGCCATGATTTGGTTCTCTCCTGCATCTGTCTTCCCTACACTTCCATCCAATCCATCAGGTTCTGTTTATTTTTCCTCTTCGTCTTCTCAGTCTCCACCCTAGTCCATAGCTACCATCAATCATCTCTTACCTGAACAACTGGACCAGCCTTCTCACTGGTCTCTCTGGATCCATTCTACCTCCACCACTTCCCTCCCTCTCTCCACAGTGACCACAGGGATCTTTTAAAAAATGCAGATCTGATCATGTAACTCCCATTCCCCTTCCCTGTTTGAATGCTTCAATGACTTCCTACTGTGGGGGGGGGGCGCGGGCGGAGAGGAACCAGCTTTCAAAGACCTACCTGATCTCTTTCCATCACTCCAGCTGAACCTTCAGCCATGAGCCCCTTTGCTCTTTGAGTTCCAGCCACCTCTGTTTAGCAATTTTGCTCCCTCCTACCACAGGGGCTTTGCATAAGCTGTTCTCACCACCAGTAACATACTCCATTTGCACTGCCATTACCACCACTGTTGACTAGTTATTGCCTTTTCATCCTTCATCTCTCAGCTGGATGATCACTTCCCCAAGGACCACATGATCTTGGTTCACAGCACTTACCGTCAATGCACACTTTCCCTTTAATCAGTGTGATTATTTGGTTATTCTCTGCCTCCCCCATTAGATTAAAGCTTCATGAGAAAGAGACTGACAGTGTCTTTTGCTTATCATTAAATTTCCTGGATCTAGTGCAGTACCTAGCCAATAGCTGATAACCAGTAATTATTTTTTTAATGAACTACACACATTTAAGTCATAATAACGGTGGCTTATTCCTAAAAAAAAAGTCTTTGTCCCTCATAGCCATAGATGATTGGTTCAGATGTGAGCATCTGACTAGAACTTGGAAATTTCCTCTCTCCCTCTCTGAGTCATAAGACCTGTAACTTGAGAGCTGTGGCTCAGATTGCTAGCTACTTATCAGCATACATTCTCTCCCTCCTTATAAGAGAACTCCATTGTTAGCTGAGCACATTGCCACATTGAACGAAGACTACATATCCCAGCTGCCCTTGCAGCCAGTGGTGGCCATGTGACCAAATTCTGGTCAATGACATGCAAGGGAAAGTGTTATGTGGAACTTCTGAGACAGCGCCCTAAAAAGGAGGGGGTTATATCTTTGCCTTTCCATTTCTCCACCTTCTTCCAGGCTGGCACTTCAGCAGCAGTCCTGAACCAGGAGGTGATGCTGAGAATAAACACCTTACTGTAAAATGATGGAGTTGACAGAAAGGGCCTGTGCCCCTAGTGACGGTGGAGCAGTCACCCCAGCCCTGGACTTCCTACTTCCAGCTTCTCTTTCATGAGAGGAAACACATTAGGGTGTTTTAAGCCTCTCTTGTCAGGCTTCTCTTACTAAAAGCCAAATATAATCCCTGTTGACAGCCACGTTCCTGTTATGGGGAGGTAGTCCCTTCGCCAAGCAACAGAAAGAAGTCTCTGAACCCACTTTCCCCTGAGGCCCAGCTTCACCCCACAGTCAAGGGCATAACCAAGTGTTCCATTTTCATTAAGCTAATTCACGTTGGCTTTCTTCACCTGCAAGCAAGGGTCTGGGCAAATACACTGAGACTAGTCTAGAAGTGCAAACACAGAGAGACCTTCGAGATCTATTATTAATTTAAAATGTAATCAAACAGCTCATATTTACTGAGCACTTACTGTGTGCTGGGCACTGTTCTAAGGACTTTACCTACATCACCTCTTTTCATTCTCTCAACAACTCTACAAATTAGGTGCCATTATGATGGCCATTTTGAAGGTTAAGAACCCAAGGCACAGACAGGTGCCTGGCCCAAGGTCACATGTCTAATAAGATGTGTGTAATTTTATTTTATTTTATTTTATATTTTATTTTTTGCGGTACGCAGGCCTCTCACTGTTGTGGCCTCTCCCGTTGCGGAGCACAGCCTCCAGACGCACAGGCTCAGCAGCCATGGCTCACGGGCCTAGCCGCTCGGCGGCATGTAGGATCTTCCTGGACCGGGGCACGAACCCGTGTCCCCTGCATCGGCAGGCGGACTCTCAACCACTGCGCCACCAGGGAAGCCCGTAATTTTAACCCAGGCAAGGTGCAGAACTACTGGGGATGACCCATGAAATTCCCCCTTTGCCTTAGTTTTGGCTCCCCGGTAGCAAAGGCTTGAGTGCAAGTGGATTATTTCGGAGGTGATTCCAGGAAGCAAGCTTGAGGGGGCAAGAAGAATGAGACAGAGGGTGTGCCAGGGGGGTTGTTGCTGGAGCAATGGGGCTGCATACTGCTATTCTCTGAGGAGGGTCCAGAAAGGTCCAAACGGTCTGGCACGCTTCTCACAATTTTCCACCTATGACAATGGAAGACTGGCTCTTATTCACCAGCTCCTGTCCCCATCAGCCAACACCCCTGGGAGACTCCCACAGGGATGGAAAATATGGAAGACACTGCAAGCTTGAGCTGGGAAGCCAGCGGTGCTAGGTGAGTCTGGGTTTGCATGGACCTTCCCACCACAACTTCAGTTGAAATCAAAGGTGGGCCAAGGGGCTGTGCCACTGACACCCAGGTCTTTGCTCTGCCCTTTCCTCATCGACAAAGCTCACATTTGTTCAGACATCCACCCATCACTTAACCCATTCGGGGCCTCAAAGGAGGCTGACCCCAGGGGTGTGGCTGACCGGTCTCCTCCAAGCCAATCACAGTCATCCCAGGGGAAGACAGGTTCCAGCACCCATACTTAAGCATCTCGGAACATGGTGTGTTCCTAGAGAATATTATTAATCCTGGGTAGTCATGTGATTCGAGCTAGCTCAGTCAGACCAAAGAGAAAAGCTTTAATTCCATCTCGCTATGGGAAAGTTTCCCTCTCTCTTCTCCTGGATGTGAACTGCTATAGACTGAATGTTTATGTCCCCCTAAAATTCATAGGTTGAAGACTAATATCCAACGTGATGGCATTTGGAGGTAGGACTTTGGGGAGGTGATTAGGTCATAAGGATGGAGCTCTCATGAATAGGATCAGTGCCCTTATAAGAAGAGACCCCAGAGAGCTCTCTCACCCCTTCCACTGTGTGAGAACACAGCAAGAGGATGGCCATCTATGAACCATGAAGTGGGCTCTCTCCAGATACCAAATCCGCCAGCACCTTGATCTCAGACTTCCAGCCTGTAGAATTGTGATAAATAAATGTTTGTTGTTTAAGCCAGCCAGTCTAAGGTATTTTGTTATAGCAGCCTGAGCTGACTGACAGGAACAAAGAAGGAGGCTGCCCCAGTTGGCACTGGCAGTCATCTTGTGATTATGACGAGAAGCAGTTAAAGTGTGAAGCCACCTCAAGACCCCAAGGAGAAACTCAGCAGGTACCAAAGCTGCAGAAGAAAAAGGCAAACTTTCTGCATAAAATAAGAACAGGAACTTAGTGATTGGTAGAGGGGAAGAAGAGGAGATGGAGGAGAAAACAGAAAGTGAGAATGGGACCAAGCAACATGGCAGAATTCTGTAAGCCAAGCTGTAGAAACGGACAAGAGCATTTTAGGGGTAGAGAAATATAAGATTTAATGCTCCTTTTGTGGCACAGAAATCCTTTCCTCTTTCCAAACACTCAGGGAAGTCCTCTGCATACCTGATTACCTGATGTATAAGATTCTTTGTCTAAAATGAAAGGGAAGGGGAAGAGTAGGGAGCCCAGGAGCAGAACGGGGAGAGCAGGTAACTAGGGCCTTTGGTTGCAAACCACAAACATGGACTCTGGCTCGTTTGGACAGAAAAGGCATTTATCGATGTCCTGCCCCTTATTCCCTCGGGCCACCTCTGAAGCAGGAAGCTTCCTCCGGGTCCTCAGGTGCTTGCTCAGTCCGAGTATAGAGCAGCCCATAAATGGCAAAGGCTTAACATCCTGAGGCCACCCTCAACCAGTGAGGGACAGGAGTCAGTGGATCAGCCCCCCTGTCAGTCAGAGGGATGATTCTGATGCATGATGCTTCCTCTCAGAGTCTCCAGCAAGAGTAAGCCCCACTTAACCACCATGTTAACCTGCTCATCAGAATCCCCTGTATTGGCATTTCTCCCTTCCCCAGTCCTTCCTGGGATCACTTCCTACAGCAGACTGTCTTCCAAAGGTGGTCACAACAATATCTCCCTTGTGGAAACAAGCTTTTAGAACCGTGCTACTCCTCCCATCAAGAGATGGAATCTCTGTACCTTCCCTTGAGCCTGGTGGGGGGGAGTGGTGGTGTTGTGACAGCCCCCACAAACAGAATGCCACAGAAATGATGCCAATATGACTTCCAAGACTAGACTGGAAAAGGCCATGAAGCTTCTGCCAGGTTCTCTTGTGACACTCATTCTTGGAAGCCAGCTGCCATGCTATGAGCAAGCCCAGGGCACATGGAGAGGCCCCGTGGAGGTGTTCTGGCTGATAGGCAGGATGGTCCAATGCATGTGTAAGCGGAGTCACCTCCAGATGATTCCAGCCCCAGCCATCAAGTCACCCCCAGCTATTGAGTCACCTCCCAGCTGATGGCCCAGACGTTTCAGAGAAGAGACAACCAGTCCCCACTGTGCCCTGTCTGAATAACTGACCCACAGAATCTGTGAGGATAATAAAATGGTTGTTTTATGTCACTACGTTTTGGATCAGTTTATGTTACAGTGATAATAACTAGAGCAGCTCCCAAATATAACTACCCGCACACAAGTCCTAGTCTCAGGGCCTACTTTTAGGAGAATTCAAACTAAAACAAAAGGATATTGTGTAGATCCCAGGATTTCTCCAGCTTCCAGTCCCAGGCTTACATTAGCCTCAGGGGAAGGTACCTCATCTTAATCCCAACACGAGGCTTAAATCTCCATCTCATTGGTTTAGGGACAAATGGGCCGATATAATAGAACCGCTGACTGGGCAGGTCTGCTTTCCCCTCAATTCTCCCCCTCCACGGGGTCTGCCCAAGAACCATACAGGAAAACTAGGTTGTAGCACCCGGCCTTGCCAGTTCTGTTCAGGGATCAGAGGCCATGAACTTCAGGGGAGGGTAAAGCCTCTTGAGCACAGAGGTGGATGCCAGTTAAGCTACGCCAATCAGGGTAATTCCACTCCCCTTGCCAGGGACTGGTTTAGGCATGGAAATGTGATATAATCCTGCCAATGAGACATGAGGAAAAACCTCCTGGGCAGGGGGGTGGGGAGGTAGGGGATGGTTACTAAAGCTTTCTTCACTCTTAAAAAGAGGCACAAAGGGATGTCGATGTCCTAACTTCCACCTTTGAAAGCTGTTGTATGTGATGCCTGGAGCTACAGCTACCATCTTGGGACCATGAGAGGCAAGGCTGAGGATAAAAACCAGAATAGGGAGGATGATGGTACAAAAAGCTGGAAAGAACCTGACATTGTTCAACTACCTCTTCACCAACCTTGGATATGTCTACCTCCAGACATCTTAATTATGTGAAAATACAAGTCTTCTTAACGCTTAAGCCATTTTGAGTTGAATCATAGGTCTCTCAATATACAAAATTTGTTGCCAGGAGTGGGGGTCTCACTGGGCATACCATGATGAGAGATTCAGGACAGATCTCCATTTTTCCATCCTAGAAGCTGTTCCCCCTGCCTCTTCTTACTTTCTGAAATTAGGAAGTGGTTCTAAGAGGGACAATTTCCCTCTTGATGAAATTCTCTAATTGTCAATAATTCTGGGACTGAGGTGTGGGTGTTAGCTCTACATCCTGAAACAAAGTATGGTTTAGGTGCTCAGAGGGGTTATACTGTGGAACTGCAGAAAGAGAAAGGTTCAAGTAAAATTCATAACGGCCTCAGCATTCCAAGGTTTGCAAGAGATTAAAAACCCAACATGAATGATCTTCAACAGCAAAATGGGGTATTGCACAATTCACAGAGCACTTATTATGTGCTTCTTCCCAAATCACACTCAACAACTTTACCCCATTTTGCAGAGGCTTCAGAAAGTGTCCGCAACCGACCAGTGCAACAGCCACCCAGCCTGCGCCCAGGGATAACTTCTCTGGTTTTTCTCCAGCTGAGAAGGCGAGTATGCATTCCCCATGCATGTGACAACCAGGGTGAGAAGAACCACCAAACCAGACTTGCCTGTCTTCAGCCAGGTCTGGGGCTGTGCCACCTCCCCGCTTTTGCTCAAGCTGTTTAGCTGGAATATCCCTCCTATCTACCTTTTATTCAGCACGTTTTATATGCCAGGTACCTTTCTAAACACTTTATGTGTTATTCTCATTTACTCTCCCTGGCAATTGAGAGAAGAAACCGAGGCACAAAGAAATTGAGTACCCCACCACACACACACACACACACACACACACGTCACAGAGCTAGTTGGTGATGCAGCCAGGATTTAAATCCATGCCATTCAAGTGACTCCAGATCCTACACCCTAAACCATCACCTGCTTCTTCCCTCTCACTCTCCAGGACCAAGCCATTTTCCAGTGTGAATACCACCCCTCCAGGGAAACTTTCCTGGTGCTCTCAGTCAACACGGCCTCTTCTTCAGCACTCTGGGTGTCTGTAATGAAACCAGTCACCTTACTTTTTTTTTTTTTTGGCCTCACAGCGCAGCATGTAGGATCTTAGTTCCCTGCCCAGGGATCGAACCCACGCCCCTTGCATTGGAACCGCAGAGTCTTAACCACTGGAAGGCCAGGAAAGTACCCCAGTCACCTTCCTTGATTACCACTATGTAAGCACTGATTTACCCCCAACCCTGCCCTCTATCAGCCATTATCTCTGAGTATCCTCACAATCTCCTCACAACCATTTTACAGAAGGCTGATGCTCAGAGAGGTTAAGGAACTTGCCTGAGACCACACAGCTAGTGAGTGGCCAGATGGGATCTGAACCCAGGTCAATCTGTGCCAAAGCCGTAATGTTGCCATAGATGCTGATAAACACCTGAGATTTAAACCAGGAACCTACCTTCCTCTGGCTCCAGAGGACACTGGGTGCTGAACCTGGGCTCAAGGGGATGGAGAGTTTTAAACAGAAGAGTGGGGATGGCAATCAGCATGTTTGACCTAAGTCATCACCACCACCCCTTGCAGCTTTGATGTCCTCATCTGTAAGCAGGTGTTTAGTGGCCTGGGACTCTGAGCTCAGATAATCTGACTTTCATTTTCAGCGGCCCTATCTTGGACAAGTGCTTCAACAATCACACCTACTTCCTAGTGGCACTGTGAGGATACAACGAGACTATTATTGTGGAACTCCAGGGCAGTGCCCACACACTGTCAACATGATTCCAAAACGCTCCTTGTTACAGTTACTTTTGCTGAACCGAGGCAACCAGCCGTGGGTAGAGAGAGCACTCTGGAGCCTGACTGCCTGGATTTGAACCCTGGTTCAGCCACTTACTAGCTCCATGACCTTGGGTAAATCACTTAAAAACCTCACTGTGCCTCAGTTTCCTCATCTGTAAAATGGGAATAATAATCATACCTAGCTTGTAGGGTTGTTTTGAGGTTGAAATAAGTTAATGTACATGCAAAGTGTTTAGAACAGTGCCTGATGCAGCACCAGATTCAGCAGATTCGTAGTATTTCGAATGTCATTGGTGTTATCACCACCTCCACGACTATTACCGCTAGGGATCCAAAGGCTGGGCAGCCAAGAGCCAGGTTTTGCCGACTCACCCTCGCTGGGCAGGTCCAGCCCCCTCCAACCCGTGTCCCCGCCCCCGCCCCCGCCCCCGCCACCCGTGACCCTGAGTTAACCCCGAACTGTGCGCCACCCGCGCCCCTCCCGCCCCACGACCTGCAGACTCACCCTGAGTCAGCCTACCCCGGCGCTTCCACTCCCGGGACGCCGCGCGGCAAAGGGGAGGCGGCGAGGCGCCCCCCAGCGGAGAGCCAGAGCTCCGCACGCGTCCCGCAACGCCGGGAGAGCCGAGCGAAGGTCCCGCAGGGGCGCTCAGGGGTGGGCCAGACCACTGTGGGGCCAGGGGAGAGAGGCGCTGTGCGGCTGCGCCCCCCGCCGCCCGCGCGGAATGGTACGGCCCGGCCGGGGTTAAAGACCTGAGAGTAGGCGACGCGTCCCGAGACCGCGCAGGCGGCGGCGGCTGCGTGATGGGTCTCCGCGCGGGAGGAGCCCTGGGCAGAGCCGGAGCTGGCCGAGGGGCGCCCGAGGGAGCTGGGCAGAGCGGCGGCGCGCAGGGCGGCAGCATCCACTCGGGCTGTATCACCGCGGTGCACAACGTGCCTCTCAGCGTGCTCATCCGGCCGCTGCCTTCTGTGCTGGACCCAGCCAAGGTGCAGAGCCTCGTGGACACGATTCGGGTGAGGCCCCGGGGAAGCCGGCCGCTGGGAGGGCTTCGAAGGAGGGAGGTCGCGCTGGACGCGAGACGGGACTGGTTCAGTCTCAGCCGGAGCACGGCATTTGCTGTGTGACCTTGAGCAAGTGGCTGGGCCTCTCTGGGCCTCTATTTAGTCATTGAGCAGGGAGATTGGAGATGATTAAAATAACGATCCTGATTCCTATATAGTACCTGAAGTGGCCAGGAGCTGTTTTAAGTGCCTGAGCTTTTTCATGCCAACCCTATGAGGTAGATACTACTACTGTTCCTCTTACAGACGAGGAAATGAGACACAGAGGATTCAAGCACCTTGTCCAAGGTCAGGCTCTTTAGAAAGTGGCACAGCCTGTCCCCCGTGCCCAGGTGCATGGCCACCACCTTATCCTGAGATAACCTATGTGGTCTCTTCAGGCAGTGGCAGTGGGATTGGGGGTGTCCTGGCTGCTGGGAGGGCCTTGTTTGAACTGGAACTGGGGAGGACGGAGTCAGCTGCATCACAGAGAGGGTGCTCAAGAAGGCTGGGGTGATCCTGGCAGAAAATTTGGGGGAAGGAGGGGACATGTGTGTCAGGTTAGGCCTGCATGGCATCTTGTCCCCCTCCCCCAGACCCTTGGAAGGTGGCCATGTGTGACCTACCAAATACCTCTACTGCTAGCCCGATTGTCTTTCAGTCCTAGAGTTCACACTGCCTGGAACTGCTTCCCAGGTAGCCACAGGGCTTGCTCCCTCGTTTGGGTCAGGTGCCCACCTCCCGTCAGCCCAGGCCTCTATAGCTCTCCCCCTAACCTGAGGTATTTCTCCTTGAAGCACTTAGGTCCACCTGAGTTATATTCTACATTTGTTTGTGTTTTACTGTCTCTCCTCCCCGTCTCATGAGAACTCCACAGGAGCAGGGATTTTGTCCTGTCTTGACTGTTTCCATAACACTAGCACGGTGCCTGGCTGTCTGTGATGGATCTGGCCAGGGATGCACTCTCCCACTCCTGGGCCTTCGCACAAGCTTTTCCCCTGCCAGTAAAACTCGTTCATCTCTTTACTGTTTCTAACTCCTTCTTGCTCTTCCTGTCAGTGTCAGTGTCTTCCCTGACGGCCCCTGCTGGGTTAGGGGCCTCCTGTGGGCCCCCAGCCACCTGCATGCCCACCAGCATACCTCTGATCCTACTGGCTTGTAATGGCCTCAGACACCTCAGTCTTCCAAGCCAGAACGATATGCTTTGTATTAGTTTTCAATGGCTACTGTAACAAACACCAGAAACGTAGTGGCTTAAAACAAAGACAGATTTTATTATTTTATAGTTCTATAGTTCAGAACCAAAATGGGTCTCGCTAGGCTCAAATCAAGGTATCAGTGGGGCTGCATTCTTTTCCGGAGGCTCTAGGGGAGAATCCATTTCCTTGTCTTTCCCAGCTTCTAGAGGCCGCCCACATTTTCAGCTCATGACCTCTCTCCTCCGTCTTCAAAGCCAGCAACATCAGACTTCCTCTTGTTCCTCTCTCTTCCACCTTTAAGGTCTCTGGTGATTGCATTTGGCCTGTCTGGATAACCCAGGATAATCTCCTCATCTCAAGATCCTTAACTTAATTCCATCTGCAAAGTTCCTATGCCACGTGAGTAACATATTCACAGGCTCCAGGGATTAGGACATGGACATCTTTGGGGGCCGTTATTCTGCCCACCCATCGTCACACCCCTGGTGCCCACCACAAGGCCTGCCTGGCACAGCTGCCTCTCTTTGCTGCTCCACTGCCGGGCAAGCTGTGCTCCACGCCTCACTTGCATCAGCTCCCTGACTTCATTAGCAGCCTGTAGGGTGTCTGTTCCCATCTTGCAGATGAGGAACAATGCCCAGTGTCGAGGGTGCTTGCTTACCACCCCTGCCCACGCTCCCCCCACCCCCCGCCCCACCGCTCTGGGTAGGAGCTGAGATTCAAATTCAGGTGTGCCTGGTTCAAGAGCCCCAGCTTACAATTGCTGGGTCTTACTTCTTGAAAATCATTTCTAGGATAAATGGAATAATGAATCCATCGAAGCAGCCTAATAAGAGACCACCCGAGAGCCCGTGGTGGGAGGTCTCCTAGCAGCTCACGCTTAATCCGGTCTCCCCCTACCCCATCCCTCCCTGCCCCAGCCTTTCCCTATATAGAGGACTACCCATTCTCCATCTAGATGCTCAGGCCCGTAACAGGAAGTCAGCTCATATTCTCCTCCTTCTCTTCTCCTCGCATTCACCCCTCCTCCAGGATCTTCCCCCTAAACATGTCCCAAACCTGGCTACCTCTCCCTGACCCCTCCATGCCTTCACCCAGGACAGCCACTTCTGGTGAATACCTGCTGAGGCCTCGCCTCTGTCTTCCCTGCTTTTGCCTTTGTCCACTTCACCAAGCCTGCTTTCCCAGGACAACTTTCTAGAATGTTCTTCAGATCATGTCACCCTCCCCTGTTTAAAACACTCCAGGGCCTAAGAGGTATAAACTTTCAGTTATAAAGTAAATGAGTCATGGTATGAAATGTACAGTGTGGGGAAGATAGTCAATAACTATGTCGTATCTTCGTGTAGTGACAGAGGATTAACTAGACTTAATCATGGTGATCGTTTTGAAATGTATAGAAATATCCAATCACTGCGTACCAGGAACTAACATAGTATTGTAGGTCAATTATATTTCAAAAACAAATGAACAAACAAACGCTTAGGAAAAGAGACCAGCTTTGTGATTGACTGGGGGGGGGAGGGGGGTAAGGAGAGGGAGAAGTGTATGAAGGTGGTCAAAAGGCACTAACTTCTGGGCTTCCCTGGTGGCGCAGTGGTTGAGAGTCCGCCTGCCGATGCAGGGGACACGGGTTCATGTCCCGGTCCGGGAAGATCCCACATGCCGCGGAGCGGCTGGGCCCGTGAGCCATGGCCGCTGAGCCTGTGCTCCGCAACGGGAGAGGCCACAACAGTGAGAGGCCCGCGTATCGCAAAAAAAAAAAAAGGTACTAACTTCTGTTATAAGATAAATAAGCATTAGGGATGTAATGTACAACATGATAAACATAATGAACACTGCTGTACATTATATATGAAAGTTGTTGCGTTTTCATTGCAAGGAAAACATTTTTTTCCATTTCTTTAGTTTTGTACCTATATGAGATGACGGGTGTTCACTAAACTTACTGTAGTCATCACTTCATGATGTTTGTAAGTCAAATCATTATGTTGTACACCTGAAGCTTATACAGTGCTGTATGTCGATTATATCTCAATAAAACTAGAAGAAAAAAATAAGATAAATAAAACGCTCCAGGGCCTACCCCCTGCTACCTTTCTGACCTCTTCTACTTCTCAGTCCCCCGAGTCCACTCTGATCACACTGGCCTCCTTGCCATTGCCTGCAATACAGTGAGCCTGTTCTGGCCTCAGACCTTTTGCATTTGCTGTTCGCTCTGCGTGGAATGCCCTTCCCACGGCTCATACACAGTGTGTATTATTGATCACGTTCCATGTGCCAGGTGTTGTTTGAAGCAGTTTATGTCTATTAACTCACTAAATCCAACAGTTCTCTGAGGCGGGTGTGTCATCTTCATCCCCATTTGATGGGTCGGGCAACTGAGGCACAAATATGAATTGCCAAAGGTCACAGAGCAAGTAAGTGGCAGACCTGAGATTTGAACCTGGCAGTCAAGCTCTTTCTTTAAATGACTCCACCTCTCTGTCTTCCCCAGGGGACTTCTCTGTGTTCAGGTCTCTGCTCCACTGTCAACTCTGAGAGGCCTTGTGGACCCCCATCCCTGTCATGTCAACCTGCGTTATTGTCTTCATAGCATTTATCACTCCAACATTCACTTCTCCATTCCATCAGCCCCACTAGACCAAAGTCCCATGAAGGCAGGGGCTGTGTCTGTACCTTATTCCCAGAGTCTAGAACAGTGACAGATAATATACATGTGGTCTGATGAATGGTTAACAACCTGGGTGGGGGAGCCCTGATTTGTAGCATCTGCCCACTTCCCTGGTGTAAATACTCTCACTGTGGCTGATTTTCATGCTACCAAGGTTTTGTCAACCAACTCACAGTTGCCTCTGTGTAACAGTTGCCTCTCACAAGCCAGCACGAGCCAGCGTGAGCACCTGGAGGACCTCAGCCCAGGTTAATAAAGTCTGCTTTGCAAACTGTCCGGCACTGTGCCACACTCATTCACCTTGCACCCTCTTCTCTCCAGGAGGATCCAGACAGCGTGCCCCCCATCGACGTCCTCTGGATCAAAGGGGCTCAGGGTGGTGACTACTTCTACTCCTTTGGGGGCTGCCACCGCTATGCAGCCTACCAGCAGCTGCAGCGAGAGACCATCCCTGCCAAGCTTGTCCAGTCCACCCTCTCAGACCTGAGGGTGTACCTGGGTGCTTCCACGCCGGACTTGCAGTAACAGCCTCCTTGGCACCTACCACCACTGCCACGAGCCCAGAAGACGCACCTGGCCTCCAGTGGGCTGAACCATGCGAAGGTGTAGCAGGGGTGCATTCTCTTTGTGCCTGGGGGGCAGGTCTAACTCGAAGCACCCTCTTTCTTAGCTGCAAGACCTTGGACTCATGACTGAACAGTGTGGGAGCCCCACTTCCCACCTCGGGGAAAATGGGTCGTGTGTTTGCTCTTGAGGGATTATTGAAGGGTGAAATGAGAAAGGAGATGGGTTTGGAGAGCCACATGCTGCTGGCTCCAGATTCCCAAGGACAAGGATCCTTTTGCATTTCTGTCTCTATATATCATATCGTGTGAATACATTCATCTGCAAGTAAAGGAAAGCCTAGGTTCCAGTGGCTTAAACACAGAGAAGTTTGTTTTTCCACATAGCATGAATTCTGGAGACAGTTGGCTAATGGTATTGGTTTAACAACTCAGCAAAGTTATGGCACATGTCTCGGTGATCCTTTTGGCTTTTCCCACATTGCACGTCACTTCATGGTCACAGGATGGCTGCTGTACCTCCAGCAATCATGACTGTGTTCAAGGAAGAACAGAGTTGGGGAGGAAGAAGGGCCCAGCCAGCTGGACCTGTCAACTTCTATCATAAAGTCAGGCCTTTTTCAGAGGCCTGTTTCCTGCTCTCTTCCCCTGTGTATTTCTACTTAGGTCTCCTTGGCCCAAACCAGGTACAGTTGCCACCCCTAGCTGCAAAGAAAGCTAAGACGGCAGGAACACAGCTGTCACAGTTTAGTAAATCAATCATATCCCATCTCCTAGAACCGGCACACTGCCTCCTAAATAATATTGGAATCCCATTAGCAAGAGAGAAGTGAGGAATTGTGTATCAATTAGCCGTTGCTGTGCAACAAACCATTCCAGAACTTGGCAGCTAAAAACAAGTTGTTTATTTGCCTAAAATTCTTTGGGTTGGCAATTTGGGCTGGGCTCATCTGGGCAGTTCTGCTGATCTTGCTTGGGGTCACTCATGGGGTTGTAAGCAATCAGCTGTCACCCCAGATGGGGCTGGATGGTCTCGGATAGCCTGACTCACTTGTCTGGCAGTAGGTAGGTTATTGGCTGGGTGACTTGGTTCTCCTCCATGTGTCCCCTCCAGCAGGTTAGTTCAGGCTTATTTTCATGATATCATCAGGGCTCAAAGAGAGAGGGAGAGGGAGGGAGGTGTGTGTGTGTGTGGAGGGAGGGTAAGAGGAAGGGGGAGAGAAAGGAGAAGCTCCAAGGCTTTTTTGAGTTTTAGGTCAGAATTGGTACAACGTCACTTCTGCTAAGTCCTTCTGGTCAGAGCAAATCAAAAGTTTGGCTTAGATTCAAGGGCTGGGGAAACAGACTACACCTCTGGGAGAAACTACAAAGGATTCGTGGCATTTTTCTCCACCTATCACAGATGACTTTGGATAAGCAAATAACAGTGTTTCTTTCTCACTGTTCCTTTCTCTCTTGTACAGATCCTTGCTCTGTCCAGGCTGAGGTCACTAAGACACTAGACACTGTCCTGGCCCTGCAGAGGGAAGGAAGTGATGGGGCAGTGGGTGGTCTCTCCCAGGGCTGGGCCCACTCTAGGAGGGGCATCTCTCATCATCTGTACTGGTGGGTTAGGGGGAATGGGTAGGCCAGGTGGGACGTTCCAAAGGGACTTCTGAAATCCAGAGTCCTGGGGGGAAGGGAAGAGATAGAGGAAGGGTGCAGAGTGAGGCGGGCCTTGCTCTCACTGCCCTGCTAAGGGAACTAGGTCACTTGCTGTTTTCAAGCTTCAGTTTCTCCTGCTCAGTAATAAAGACAACAGCTTTCCCACCCATTCTCTGTCCCAGGGAAAGATGACTGAGATGACCAATAGAATTTAAAAGGTATGTAGTCATAAATGCAGTGTGATATCCTGGATTGGATCTTGAAAAAACAACAACAAAAGGACCTTAATGGAAAAACTGGAAATCTGAATGAGGTCTGGATTTTAGATAATTTTACGAATGTTGACATTGGGGTAGGCTGGGTGCAGAGTGTATGGGAACTATCTGTACTATATTTGCAACTTTTCTGTAAATTGAAAATCATTCCCAAATAAAAGTTTATTTAATAAAAAGGGAGGCATAATTGCTTTAGACCAATGGTTCAGGTTCTCAAACGGGTTTGCTAAGCACAGATGGCTGGACCATACCCCCAGAGTTGCTGATTCAAAAGTTCTGGGATGGAGCCTGAGAATTTGCTTTCCTGCCAAATTCCCAGGTGGTGCTGATGCTGCTGTTCAGGGACCACAAGGTGAGAACCACTGATCTAGATGGCATCAATTATTTTCAAATACGGTGACAGCCCCCTTCACCTCCAATGGAGAAGAAAGAGCTGGGTCCCATGAGATCCTCATTCTGGAACCAGCTTGTGCACCAATTCCATATGAAATTGGACAGGCCCTTCCCTGGCGCTTTTTCCAAGCTGTCTAATGGACTTTACCCCTGAGGTTTGTAGTGAGAGTGAGGAAGCTGAGGGCATGCTTTGTAAGCCGCTGTCATGAGGTGCCACTGTTTCATGTAAGACACCTGCACCCACTGAGGTAGAGTAGCACAGTGGTTACCCCTTCTTGAAAGGACTTTCCCTTCATACAGATAAGGCCCAAGGAGGCAGCGCTAGGCATACTGCTAGGCACTGGGAGGAGGCTGCACAACACACTTGGAGCGGGAGGGATTGTCGTTCTTGAGGAAGAGGAACTGGGTTTTGAAGGGTGAAACCTGCTGGTTGCTCTCCGTGGAGGCTGAGAGCTGCATTTCCCACTTAGGCCAGCAGGTGGTGCTGCTTTCTGGCCTGCCCGAGCTAGGCTGGGCCTCCAGCCCGCTGAGCAACTGCTGTGGGAAGGGGATGGATGGAAGGTGTCTGGCTGTGAGGGATGCCCATCAGCGGCCCAGAGAAGCCAGGGGTTCAGGTAGGAGAAGGAGACCTGGCTGGGAGTTTGGAGTTTCAGGTTTACTTACCTGTCCAATCTTGCTCTGTGGCCTTGTACACATCATGACCTCTCCAGGCCTGTCTTAGGAGACTAGGGTCTCTACACTGGGTGTGCTGTGTCAAATTGTCTCAAGCTCAGCAAAGGCGGCACCTCCTCCAAGAAGCTTCCAGATCCTCCAGGCTGAGCTACATGCCTCTTCTGGGGTCCCCCTGATCCAAAAGTGTGTCCCCTCCCCAAACAAACTACTGCCCCGGGGAACTTGCGTCCAGTGAAAGGCAGTGTGTAGGGACCCCTTATTTCCCTTACTGCCCTGGGACCAACCCTTTCACCATGGTAGACTTTTTTAATGTTTCATTTTCACAAGTTATATGTGCATATATTCACCTTTTAAACGTTAAGATAGCAAAATGCTAAATAATTAAATACTAACAAACTAAGATACGAGAAGCAAGCAGAAGCCCACCACGTGTCCTAGTGCTTCCCTACTCCTGGCAATTATGTTCATGAATTTGGCGTATACCCTTCCAGACCTTTTTCTAACTTAGTAGTTGTGTGTGTGTGTGTATAAGTAAGGAATGTTTTCTTTTTTTACTTTCTTTTGCAGATCACATTTCTTCCCTGGTGATGCAACTTAGCCATCCACCCCATTAGTGCCTTTGCTCTTCTCCCAGAGTATCCCTCATTCTGGTCGCTTCCTCAGAGGGGCCTTCCTGACCACACTGTCTAAAACAGCCCCCTCCCCCATCATTTTATCACTGCACTGTTTTATTTTTTTCATGGCATTTATCTCACTCCCTGCAATTATCTTCTGTTTCTGTTTATGACTCTCTCGTCCACTAGAACGTAAGTTCTTGAGGCAGGACCTGATCTGTCTTATGACAGTAGGCCCAGTGCCAAGAACCACCTGACACATAGCAGTTATTCAACAACTATGTTAAATGAATAAATTCCACATAGGTCTAGCTCGTTCTTTGAATTGCTGCATGGCATGCCAGGGTCTGTATATAACCATGTATTAGTCATTCTCCTGTTAATGGCCATTTGGGGGTTACTGTTATTTGCTGCTGTGAACACTTTCTGCCATCAACTCTGTGCTCACTCAACTGTGTACGTAGGGGTGGGACCGCCTAGCCGGTGCATAGGTGCTGGCAAATCGCTCTCCAGATTGACTGTTCCAAGTGCCTTTCCCAGAGTTTGGGGGGCAGCTTTCCGTCCCTGCGCTCCAGCCGGTGCTTCTTAACGTGTTCTGGGTCATGAACACAGTTGAGAATATGAAAGAAATCCGTGAGCCCTTTCTCCAGAAAGACACACACACACAAATCTTTCGGGCAATTTCTGGGGATTCGATGGCCTCATCCCCCAGGGGGCCCTGTATCAAATGGTTAGAATCCTAATTGTCTCATTGTGTGGACAGGAATGCTGAGGCACGCGCAGATGGGGGTGTGAATGAATTAATAAATGGGAGCTAGTTTTATGAGGGTAAAGTGGTCAGACCCTGATCTGTCTCCAGTCAGAAAAAACACCTGTCTTGGAGAGGGTAGGGGCGTGCAGCCCTACTCTACCCTCGACCAGGGGGCCCCCAAGGATGAGCTCCAGAGGCTCCCTGGGCTAGGTCTGGGCGGCTCCACCTGTCAGCCCTGGCAAAAGGTAGGCCAAGTCTGGCATCCAGGGTCAAAGCTGGGAACCAGGGAGAGGCCTTGACTGCCTTGGTCCGGATAGGGGCTGCAAGGCGTCCCTCCCTGCCTCCCAGACAAGCCACATTTGCTTCCATGTTCCCAGGCAACCTCTGGGGTTCGCATCCCGACTCCAGATCTTCCGTCGAGCAGGAACATAGGGAGTGCTCATTACAGAAAGGCCACCACCACCACCACCATCATCATCATACCGTCATCATCACTTCCATACCGGATGCAGTCGTCCCGACAGGTGGACAGAGAGGAAATTATATTCCCTGTTGGACAGATGGGTAAACTGAGGCCCGAAGCGTAGCAGCGACCTGCCGCAGAGGCCTGGCGAGTGCAGCCGGGTTAATCGGCCGCACACACGGACCCCCGCCGGCCCATCCGCCCCGCCCTCCCCGGCGGCCCCTTCCCCGGGCCTGACCCCCCGGCGCTGCCTGACAGATGACCTCAGCTGCCGCCAATCCATTGGTTCCAGCTCCCAGGGGGAGCGCAGAACAAAGCGCGCTTTGTGGTGGGGCCGTCCCCTCCCCCGGCGCGCTGCCGCCGGGACCCCCTCCGGAACTCCGCGCGACGCCCCCCGGCCGACAGCCGTGTAATGTCTTCCAGGCCGCGCGGCTCCTTCCAGAGCCCCGGAGCCAGGCTCTCCTCCCCCGCGGGGGCTCCCCGGACGGCGGGATCTGGGGGCGCCCCCAGCGGGAGGTTGTGCGGGCCGCTGACCTGTCCCTCGGGAGGGAGCAGGGCGGGGTGCAGGAGGCACCGGCGCCAGTGGTCCGGGGTGTGGGCGCGGGGCAGGTGCTGCCACCTGACAATCTTAGAGCTACAGCATGGGGTGGAAAATGCTGGTGATGGCGTTACTATTATTGTTGTTGTTGCCATTACTATTATTGTTATTATTTTGTGGTTGTGAGGGGGAATCACTTTCGACAGACCTCCGTTTAAATCTTGGCTTTAACACCTGCTGGCCATGGGACCTTGGTGAGCACGTTCACCTCACAGAACGACAGCAATAGTAGCCAACATTTCTTGAGCACCTACTGTGTGCCAGACCCTACTAAAGGCTTAAAGCCTTTATTGAACTCGTTTAATCCTCACAGCAAACTTAGGAGGGAGGAGTTATCACACCCCTTTTACAGAGAAGGGAACCCTGGCTCCAGTTGTCCTAGAGACAAATTCACCTCTTGAGCCTCAGTTTCCTTGTCTGTAAAATAGGCTCCCCAAGAGCTGTTCATTGCTCATTGGTCTTACCTCCTTCCAGTTGAGGACACAGGGCTGGGAGCAGGTCCCTGGCTTGCCCAGGAGCACCCAGCATGTGTCCGCCCCTAGTCCCCCCGTCTTTTGAGGACTCTCCGTGGAGGGCACCGCAACTGCTGGTTCCTGTTGGGCTTGTAGGGGGAGGAGGAATTGAAGGAGGGTCTGCCTGCATCTGAAAACCTTTCCCCTGAGAGAGAAGCTTCGCTGTCCTGTGCTGCCCTTGCAGGTTGAGGGGGTGAGGGCAGGGAGAGAGGGACGCCATGCCCAGAGAGGGGACCAAGGGGCCACGGAGGGGGCTGGGAGTGGCTGCCCCCCACCCTTCACACACTCCCTGGACGTTCATTCTCCCATGCACCTACTGGGCACCAGGCACTGCTCCAGGTGCTGGGAACATCAGAGTACCAAACAGATGGAAACTCTCATTCTCTTGAAGTCCACTCAGGGGAGAAGAGCAAGAAAAACACACGAAATATATGTAAAATGTAAACTGCAATATCCGATAGTGATAAGGGCTGTGAGGGAAAAGCAGGGGAAGAAGAAAGAATGAGATGGGAAATATCAACTTCATTAAGGTATTGGACCTCTCTGAGGAGGGGGCATCGACCTGAACAGAGAGGAAAGAAACCCTGTGGATGTCAGAGGGAAGCGTGTTTCAAGCAGGAGGAATAGCACGTGCAAAAGCCCTGAGGTGGGAGCCTGCTTGGAGGACCCAAGAAACAGCAAGGCAGCCAGTGTGGTGGGGGCAGCCTGGATGGGACAAGGCTGGGCTGGGCAGCTGACGAGGTGGGAGAGGTGGGCACCGTCAGCCTGGGACTTTGGCTGGGAGCCACGTGAGGCTTAGAGCAGAGGAGGGACCGGGTGGCTCTGGCTGCTGAGTGGAGCAGGGATGGGAAGGGGGTGAAGCGGAGGCTGCTCTGTCACCAGAGCCCCAGGTGATGGTTGGTGGATTGGATCAGGGTGGAGAGAAGTGATCAGAATCTGGATGTAATTTGAAGATGGAGCCCCAGAATTTTCCAACGGATGGAACTGGATCTGAGGGATGAGAGTGAGAGGGAAGACTCTGGAGACCCCCAGATTTGAGAGTCCACCGGCCCTTTCCAGAAACTTCACTGCAGGCCAGAATGTAGACACAGTCCCCGGGGTGAATCCCACTCTGCTGCTGGTGTCCTGGGGGACTCGGCCAAGCACAGGACACACAGTAGGGCCTCCAGTTCCTCAAGGGCACAAAGGAGATGAAGTTAGAAAAATGTTTCTTAAAATTCTGTCAAGAGCCTCCTTCACAATTTGGGCCACTTGGGACAGGAGTGCTTAGTACCACCTTCAGGGACCACTGTTTTTGAACTGTTAAATCTATTTGCTTTTGTTCTACTTAAACAAACAAATATTTTTTAAGGAAACGAGATAGCTGGACTAAATGGAAATCAGTAGCATGTGACATAAATAAATGTGACTGTCAATGTAAACAGTGTAAATATAACACTGTTACTAACTTTGTCCATATCTGACTGAGGCTGTGCAATGTCTCTCTCTCTCTCTCCCTCCCTCTTTCTCTTCCTCTAGCTCTCAGTAGCAACTGTTTGAGAGACCCACCCCGCCTCCACCAATCCAGGACCCTCTCCAGGACTGGAAGAGATTGAAAAAGGATTAATCATCTTGCTCTCCGTGTCCTCACCTTTTTTTGTTTTATTTAACAAATGAAAGCACTTACCATGTTATTTAAATGCTTCCCAAACGTAAAGGCATTTAATCCTCACAACCACCACATGAGGTGGCTACACCTATTATCCCCACTTTGCAGATGAGGAAGCTGAGGCTCAGAGGGATGAGGCCCCTGCCCACAGTCACACAGCAAGGATGAAGCAGAACCAAGATTCAAACCTAGTCAGACCCATTCTGGAGGCCACTCATTGTCCTTTGAAGGCATATCATTATCACTATGGAAGTACCAAACTGCTGGAACTGGAAGGGTCTTCAGTTACTTTTGATTCAGTATGTATTTATTGTCTACTAAAATGTAAGTCATATTATAACACCATTTGCTTAAAAGTATTTGAGGATCGAATTTAGAAAACAATTCCAGGCTCCTCACCATCAATGCCCTGAATGACCTGCCCTTCCCACCCCCCCACAACCCCCATCCCACTCCAGCCAGGCTGGCTGCCTCACAGTTTCCAATTGCTTTCTGATCTCAGGGCATTTGCACTTGCTCCTGCCTCTACCTGGAATGCCCTTCCTCTGGTTCTTCTGGCTTCTTCACATCCTTTAAGACTCAGCTCAAATATCAAATCCTTAGAGGGCCTTCCCTTGCTCCCTCATCTCCCCCATAGTTTCCCCAATATTCTCACCCTGCTTTTTTCCTTTATAGTTTGTAATTATTTTGTTTATGTGCCTGTGTACATGTTCTTTGTCCTACTGCCCTTCTATGATGTAAGCTCTGTGCAAGCGGAACCTAGTATGCAGAGCAGCTAAGCATCTGGGGTGAAGAGCTGAGAGAAGAGCAGACTGGGGTAGGGGGCATTTGGGCTGTCCCCAGATAGGAGAGCAGATGTGTCTGTGGGGCCACAGAGAGCAGGGGGTTACCAGGAAGACCAACTTAATATGAGGAAAGGTCTTTCACATAGTCCTAATGTTCGGACATTGGAAAGGGCTATGTCATCAGGTAGTGAGCTCTCCGTCACAGGGGCTAGGCAAGCTGAGAAAGGACAACCCCTGATCAAGACCACCTGATATGTTGGGGCTGTGGAGAATGGACTCATTACCATAAATGGGGTAGATATCCATTCACTTGCTCATTTACCCATTCGTTCACTATTCTGTCTTCTATCTATCCATTTATTCACCGACTCCATGTTTCCCAAACTGTGCTGTGTGATGGACAACTTTCATGACTTGGCCACGCCCACAGGGCTTCTGTGCTTAATGTCTTAAATATATATATTATGTACATAATATCTTCAGTCAGCCTTGGGAGGCCGACTGAAATTTACATATATTCCATATATGTGTTTTTAAGTCAACTTTATTGAGGTATAATTTACACACAGTAAAATGCATCCATTTAAAGTGTACAGTGCAACACATTTTAACAAATATACACACCCATGTAACCACCACCTCGATCAAAACAGAGAGCGTTTCCATCACTGTCACAAGTTCCCTCGTGACACCAGGCCCCCAGCACCAGCCTGGTCCCAGACAATCACTTTATCAGAAAATGCCAACACTTCTCCAAAGTTTCTCCAGGGCCAGTTTGCATTCCCACCAGCGTTATCCAAACATAAATGAAAAATCAGAATCCCTTACCACAAATAAAAAGTGACAAAAATGAGTAAAATGGAAACAAAACAGTGTTCTCAAATTCTAGCTGAATACCATTGCCTGTAGAAGTTCTGGGTCCAGCTATCTCCAGGTGAGAGAGAGAGAGAAAGAGAGAGTGAGCGCACACCAGCGATCCACAGGTGTTAGAAAGGTGTTACCAGCATCCTTGGAGAATTTCTCCTCGGCCTATTAGAAAATCTGGGAGACAGTAAATGACTTTCTTATGGTGAATTTGTTATTTAATACCTTGTTGCTGTTCACCCACATCATCTTTGGTCCACTCCCACCATCACCCCACTGATGCAGTTTCCATATTTGGGAAACATCACAGCTTTTCATCTCCACTTTCATCCACCCACTCATTCATTCATTTACAAAACAGGTGTTTATTAGTAGCTATCGTGGGCCAGCTGCTGGAGCTATGGAGAAAAACTCTCAGCCTTGAGGGTAGCATAGTGTCCAGCACATAGCAGACTGTGAGCAAATATCTGTTGAATAGATTGTTGTGGGATGAAAGACACAAATACCCATATTCTCCTTGATACTCTAAGCTGTTGCTCTAACAGAGTCTTTCCAGGGTAATCAAGGAAGGCTTCCCTGAGGAGGTGGCCCTTGAGCAGAAACTTGACCACCTCCTTCCACTCATTCTCCTTCCACTCATTTGACAGATCGGGAAATGGAGGCAGAGAGGTAAAATGACTTTCTCAAGGTCACACAGGAAGAAGAGAGGAAATGAGAGATGGGCAGAACCTAGGATTCGGGGCCCCAGCCCACCATTTCTCCCAAGGGCTGGGCCAGGTCCCAGACCAGCAGACAAGAGAGCAGGGCTGAGGAGGGGGCTCTTAGGCCCTAAGTCTGGAATCCATTTGCTCTGGCCCAGTAATGTTTTCCCAGGGAGAAGTAGGAGGCCCTGGCCCTGCCCCTGCCTGTCCCCCATCCCCCCCCACCATCTGCTCCCTGTTTATTTATTTATACTTAAGTCTCACCTCCCAACCCTGCCAGGGGCACAAAACATACTGGCATCCCTGCAGAGAGGGGAATGAGGGGGAGAGAGGCACTGTCAGCCCCCACAGTCAGGGGAAGCCCAGGTCTGAGAGCCCTACTACCCTTGCAGGGACCAGCCAGGATAACTGGGTTCAAATCCCAGCTGTGAGGCCTCCAGGCTATGTGACTGCTCAGTCCTCATCTGTAAAATGGGGTTAATAATAGGACTACTATTTTTACCAACGCATGGGGCTGCTAGTGAGGATCCAGGAACGGGCTTAGGACAGTGGCTGCCACAGACAGGCTCACAAGCGTTTCTGTTGTACTGTGTGACCTTGAGCAACACACTGCTCCTCTCTGGCCCATTCCCTCATTTCTGCAACGGTGGCTAGCTGCACTATCTAAGGGGCTCCAAGCCTAATATCCTAGGATTTGTGAGTGCTACAACCCCGGTACCCTCCCCAGGACCCGCACCCCTGGCCATGGCTGAGATGGATAATTGATGCCAGCCCCTGCCTCCAGTGGACGTTGACTTCCAAAATCCCCTAATCTGCAGGGGAGGCAAAATGACACCTTCCCCAGCCCTGCGCAAGGCCAGGGAAGCCCCTCCTGCGACTTTACCTCGGCTCCTGGAATCGTCCCCGCCCGGAAGGCTAGTCCCGGCTGCCATCCACAGAGGTGCTGCTGTGCTGATTACCACTGCAAATGCAAATCCCAGGAAAGGGGGCCCAGCTGCTCATTAAAGATAATTAGCTCAGGGTCTGTCAGCTGGGAAGGCGCGCTTCTGGACGGGCTGCTCCCCGGGGCTTTGTTCTGGTGCCGCCGTCCACAGGCCCGGCCTCCTCCTCCCTGAGCTGCAGTGGATGGTGGGCACCCACCCCTCCCCAGATCGATTCTCCCCTTTGTCCCTTGTTCCCCTACCTGAGCCTTCATGCCCCCAGGCCCCATTCCCCTCTCAGTGTACAGCTCCCCTTCTGAGCCCCACCTCCTTCTGTTCTGCCAGCTTCCTCTCTGTGCCCCCAGCCTCTCTCTGAGACCCTCTCACCCTCACCAAGTCCCTGTGTATTTCACTGAATCCTCATTCCTCTCTCTGCACTCACGTCTCCTTTGAAGCCCCTCTTCTCTCACTGAGCCCCACTCCTCTCCCTGCATCCCTCTCTCTCAGTCCACTTCCACCTCCAGCCTGTCCCCCACCCCGATCCCCCCACCCCCTTGCACACCACACACTGCTCAGGTACTCACTTGGGATGCATGTGCCAACTAAAGGGCTTTTGGGGGTCACAGGGCATCTAGATAGACCCTCCACTCTGGGGTCCACACTGCCTTCTGGTAGCCACAGGGGGGCAGATTTCTGCAAAGGAGAAAGGAGAAAAGGCAGGGCTGAGGGCCCGCCTCATCAGGGAGTGAGCACCCATCACCTGAACCTCAGGGGCAGAGACCGGCCCAGGGCTGCGAACACAAAGACTCAGCGGCCCCAGGGGACTTGTGCCAGGAGGCCTCTTGGGTCAGCAGGCCTGGCCCAGTTCCACGTTCCTTTGGGGAGGGAAGGTGAGTCTCCATAACCAGAGAGGGACGAGCAGCGGGCGTTTTAAGAGGCCGATGGGGCAGTTGTGGAGACAGTACCCAGCCTGCTGCACTGCCTGCTGGACCGTGCAAAACGTGTTCCCTCTTCCTTGCCTGGAGAAAACTGAGGCTGTCTTTTCACAGGAGAGCCTGAGCTGCGATCAGACCAAGCCGAGCTCACTCCATATCCTAACTTCTTTCCACGACATCCAGGCCAGAGGGAGAGGAGAGGACGTGGGTGAGCCCTGCCCCGTCCCCCTGGACGGCACTGCCTGGTGAGAGGGGGCTGGGGGAGCAGCAACCCCAAGGAGGGCAGGATAAAGGGGGAGGGAGAGAGGAGGCAGGTGTCTGTGGGATCCTCTCTCCTTGCCTCCTCAGGCCTCTCCCCCACCCAAGTGGGCCCCTGACCCCCCCCACCCCGTTCTCATCTGGCCTCCATGTGCTCAGCCTGCACCTGAATACACACTCCCCGACGATCTGTCTTGGGCTGTCAGAGGATCAATGGGGCTCCCAAGGCCCGGCCCAGCAGGAAGCTGCAGGGTAGTCCCTAACGAGAGCTAAGAAGGAGAACAGGGCTGTGAGCCTGGGTCTGGCATCTCGTTGGGGCAGCCTCTGGAAGGCCTGGCTCCCCAGTGGGGAGACCCGGCCACTCTTCTGTGGAGGGGTCCCAGGCTGCTTTCCAGGTTTGCTTCGCCTTCTAATTTTGGGGACCTGTTCCTTCCCCACTCTGGGTCTCGGTTTCCTTATTTGTGAACATGAAGGGATTGCATCTCAGGTGGAAATAAGGTTCTAAAATTAGCAAGAGATCTTTCTTTATGTGCAAATATAAAACGGTCTCCAAAATGTTAAGTGAAATAAAGCAAGATGCAGAGCAATGTGTGTATTCAGCCACATTCTGTGTGCATCTAACTCTCAAAGAGGTACATGTGTGTATTAGCCTGCCTAGTGCATAGTGTGCATAGAACACTTCTGGAAGGACACAAAAAACAGCAGAAATAGGGACGGCTAAGGGAGAGGAACTGGTGGCTGAGATGGGGTAGGAGAGAGACTCATACTCTTTTGTACTGTTGAATTATTGGTCCATGTTCCTGTCTTCTTTGGTCAAATAGGAACTATATTTAATGCAAAATATATCATCCTGCTAGGATGTACGTGGGTAGAAGTATGAAGAGAAGCAGAATATCTTCAGAGTCTCAGTGTGTCTCCCCACAGATATTTATTAATGATGAAGGGAAAAAGAGTAACTCTGCAGTGGGCAAAATCGGCAGAGCCCACCTTAACCAAGTGATCAAAGTGGACATTGATAGTAGTGGGGCAAATTGACATCATATGCCCCCGATAGGAGCTCTGTGAAGTACACAGCATCACTTCTGTGGTCTTATTGCCTGAAGCACTTAACATGAATCCAATCATAAGGAAAGATTTTTAAAAAATCCAAATAGAGGGACAATTTACAAGACAAGTAGCCTATACACATTCAAAAGATGTCAAGGTCATAAAAGTCAAAGAAAAACTGAGGAGCTGTTCCACATAAAGAGACTGAAGAGTCATAAAAACTAAACGGAATATGTATTCTTGATTGGAGGCTGGATCAGAACAAAAAGTTTTTTGTTTGTTTGCTTTAAAGGACATTAGTGGAATAATTGGCAACATTTCAATAGGTCTAAATGTAGACAATAGTATTGTATCAATGTTAATGTCCTGTTTTTTGGATCTGTACTGTGGTTTTGTAAGAGAATGTCCTTATTTTTAGAAAATACACATAAAGTCATTTAGAGGTAAAGAGGCATCACGTCTGCAGTTTACTCCCAGCAGTTCAGACAAAAATGTATGCAGAGACAGAACGGTAAAGCAAGGGTAATAAAATGTTAACATTTGAGGAACCTGCATGAAGGGCATACAGGAAGTCTTTGTACTATTTTTGCAACCTTTCTGCAAGCCTGAAATTGTTTCAAAATAAAAAGTCAAGTAGAGACTTGGCAGAACTAACATTTAGTGGGCATACTTGGCGTCCAGATGCTGTGCTAAGTGCCTCGTACACACGGCCAGATTTCATCCACATAACAGCCCCATGAGAAAGGTGTGACTATTTCCCCTCTGGGCAGATGAGGCACAGAATGAAGCAATTTGTCCAAGGTCGCCCAGCTGGAAGGAGTGATGCAAGGGACTCTTCTTCCACAACATTCTACAGCTCTAGGAACGAAGGGCCTAGGAATCAGAATTCTAGGCTATGAATTGAGGGCTGTGAATTGTTTTCTCAGCACTGAGATTTTGCTGCTATTGGAAAAGTAGCCTGATGTCAATATTCACCCTTCCATCAAGCATTCATTCATTAATTTATCTGTCCAACAACATGTATCAAGCACCTCCTCTCAACCAGCCATTGAAGCTATAAAGGTGAAATGGGATGATCTCTGCCCTTATGGAGTACCCACCACGTGCCAGGCTCTGGGTTCGGCAGGGGGACTAACAGAGATGAGCCAGACCCAGTTTCTGCCCTCCAGAGGCTCATTGGCCATCAGGGGAGACCCGCAGGTAAGCCAACCAAACCAGAAAAGAGAAGTGCAAAGGGCTGTGGGAGCCCAAAGGAGTGGAAGGCAGGAAAAAGTTTCACCTAGGAGAGAGCCTTTAGTGGGATTTGATGGATGTGTAGGAGTTCCTGAAATGAAGAAAGAGGGAAAGGGCATCCTTTTTTTTTTTTTCCTGCTTTGTAGTTCCCTTTTTCTTTTTCATTTAAAAAATTGAGGTGGAACTTCCCTGGTAGTCCAGTGGTTAAGACTCCGTGCTCCCAAAGCAGGGGCCCCGGGTTCGAACCCTGGTCAGGGAACTAGATCCCGCGTGCCGCAACTAAAAGAAGATCCCACGTACCGCAGTGAAGCCCTGGCACAGCCAAATAAATGAATAAATATATTTTTTAAAAAGGTGATCGATATCATCCTTTTTTTTTTAATTGAGGTATATTTGACATATAACTTTATATTAGTTTCAGGTGTACAGCATAATGATTTGATATGCGTATACATTGCAAAATGATCACAGTAAGTCTAGTTAATGTCCGTCACCTTAACATAGTTATAAAATCTTTTTTCTTGTGATGAGAACTTTTAAGGTCTACTCTCTTAGCAACTTTCAAATATGCAATACAGTATTATTAACTACAGTCATCACGCTGTACATTACATCCCCAGGACTTATTCATTTCATAACTGGAAGTTTGTGCCCTTTGACCTCCTTCACCCATTTCTCCCACACCCATCCCCTTAGCCTCTTGCCTCTGGCAACCACCAATCTGTTCCCTGTGTCTATGAGCTTTTTTAGGTTTTTGTTTTTTTTAGATTACACCTATGAGTGAGATCACATGGTATGTGTCTCTGTCTGACTTATTTCACTTAGCATAATGCCCTCGAAGTCCATCCATGTTATTGCAAGTGGCAAGATTTCATTCTTTTTTAATGGCTGAATAATATTCCATCATATGTATACCACATTTTCTTTATTTATTCATCCATCAGTGGACACTTAGGTTGTTTCCACATCTTGGCTACTATAAATAATGCTGCAATGAGGAAAGGGCACTCTTGACTGAGGAATCAGCACAAGCAAAGGCTCAAAGGTAGGGACAAGTGGGTCCTGGGGACAGGGTATGACCTGGGGTGACTGGAACACTGTTGGAAGGGTCAGGAAACAAGACTGAAGAAGCAGCCAAGCCCAGCTGGGAAGGGCCTTAGGTGCCCAGAGTCATTATGATTATGCCCCAGGAGACCAGCTAAAGACATTTTCCTGGGGTTGGGGGGGGAGGTGCTAAAAATAGGGGTGGGAGAGTGGGAGGTACGAGCTATTGGGTGTAAGATAAACAACCAGGATGTATCGTACAACGTGGGCAATATAGCTAATATTTTGTAATAACTGTAAATGGAGTGTAACCTTGAAAAATTGTATTAAAATTTTTAAAAGTTTTAATAAAATAAAAAGTAAAAAAATTTTAAACAATAAAAATAAAATAAAATACTTTTCCCTTCTTCTCTATCCTTCTTCCTCTTCCTCCTCTGCCACCACCTCCTCCTCCTCATTCCCCCTTCTTCTCCTTTCTCTCCTTTTTCTTTTCTTTTCCCCTTCTCCTTCTCCTCCTCCCCCTTTCCTTCCCCTCTCCCCCACCGCCTCCTCTTCTCCCTCCCCCCTTCTACTTCTCCCCTCCTTCCTTTTTGTATCGGTGCGGAGAACAGAGTTAATCCCATTTCTCAAATCATAGCTCATTGTCATCACAGGCTTCATTGTATTTTTTTCCCCCATTTTTCTCCTCAATCCCCACTCTTCTTCCCCCTACCTGAAACCATAATGGGCACCCACTTGTATGGAACTGCTACATCGTGGTGCAAGCAGCATGCAGTGGTGGCAAAGCACAAGGACTCTGGACTTTGATTGTTGGATTCAAAGCCTGGGTCCACCTCCTAGCAGCTCTGTGACCTTAGGCAAGTCACTTAACCTCTCTGTGCCTCCATTTCTTAATCTCTGTAAGATGGTGGTAATATTACTAGTACCTACCTCACAGGACAGTTATGAAGATTAAATAAGTTATTACTTGAGAAACACTTAGAATTGTGTAAGTACCAATTTACTAACTAAATCTCAATCAAATAAACAGCTGATGTACTTGCATATACTTTCATCCTTGTAGAAAGTGCTTACATTGTAGCCTCTTCTTTTCTATCTACTCCCTCCCTCTAAGTGCTCTCATCCAGTCTTTCGATGCCCAACGTGTATCCCCAGACCAGGTCTCACCCCTGAAGTGCTGTCTCCATGTTTCCCAAGGATGTCTATCAGCGACTCAGACCAAATCTGTCCCAGACCTGCTGCAGCCAGCCTCCCCCAACCCAGCCTTCCTTCCCTTCCATCAGACCTAAAAGCTCAAAGTCATTCTGGACTTGTCTCCTGCTCTCACATTTAGCAGTGGATGTCAGCAAATCATGCTGGATCTACCTACAGAATAGATCCAGGGTGCAGCCACTTCCTCCCACCATCACTCGCCAAGCCTCCCTCATCTCCCACAGGGACTGCAGCATCGGTTCTGCTGGTCTCTGCCTCTACTCCCTTCTCTCCTCCACTCAGTAGCCAGAAGGATTGTCTCAAAGTCTAAATCCGATTGTGTCTCTGCTCAAAACCCCCAGTATGTAAGTGCCACTGGGGGAAAATGTTAGAATAAATGCCCGCTCCTTTCAGGGACCACCAGGCCCTCAGGGATCTGTTCCTCCACTTCCTTCTCCTTGTTCCCTCCTCCCCTTCCCCTCATTCACTCCACGGCAGCAACACCTGCCTCTTTGCTGTGCCTCCCAGGCACTCTGCCACCTCAGGGCCTTTGCACTGGCCACTCCTTTTGCCTGGATTCCTCTTCCTTCAAGTCTGTTCTCAATTGTCAACTTCTCACCGAGGCTTCTCCTGGCCACCCTACCCAAAAGTTTGTACCTTCTTCTCTTCTTAATTTTTCTCCTGACTTACTTACTTTTCTTATTTGTCTGTTACAAAGACAGGGCACATTTCCTAGGTGTCAGGATATTTGTCACTTTTGCTCATGGCTGTTTCCCCAGTGCCTGAACCGTGCCTGGCACACAGTAGGCCCTCAATAAAGATTTGTTGAATGAATAAAAGGAAGGTTCAGTGCCTGGAACCACGTACAGTTTGGAAATAAATGAAAAAAGGGAGGAAGAGAAGGAAGACAGCTAGGCGGACAGGCTCAGAAGTCATGCAAAAGAACACCAGAATCTCAAGATGCCAGGGACTCTTCAGGACTCACGTTCAGGAACCTCCCTCCTAGTCCCTGGGGATGCTGTCCTCCAGGGAGCAGGTACCATCCGGATCCAGGGGCCCACCCATTCTGGACCAGAACCCCCTGAGGCTGAGGCAGCTATGAACACATACCCCAGCTCTACAACCCCTCCCAGGGCCCAGGAGTCCAGAGAGACAGACGCCCTTTTGAATTCACCATATTTCCATCCTCTGATGTTCCTGGGAAAGTACAAGGTGCTGGTTTGGAAAGACCCTCCTGTCCCTCGCTGGAGCTGGGCTGTGACTCCAGACCTCAGCTTCTGGGGTTTAGTGTCCAGGCACCTGGAAGGAGATGCAGGGCGAGAGCTGTGAGCTGCTGAAACACAGCAGGACCCCACTGGGGCCTGGAGCCGGGCTAGGGAGCCACATGGGGGGAGGCAGGACGTCTTAAAGCCAACAGGGCTGAGGGACAGGGGGCTGGGGAAGTAACTGAGGACACCAGGATGCTCTCGCTGGCAAGGGCCTTCAGAAGAGTAAAGTGGCTGTCAGTCTTCCCTTTACCTTCCTTTCTCCATGTCCTTCTCCTTCCTCCTCCTCCGCCCCCCACCCCATCTCTAAAGCTGGGGTACCACCGAGGCAGCGTGGGTCAGTGGTTAGACAGTCGGGCTCTAGAGCCAGTCTCTTCTGGCTCAAATCTCACTCCCTCATTTGCTAGTCCCACGACAAGTTGCTTACCCTCTCTGTAACAAGAGGAGCATAATAGTGTCTACTTCCGAGGGTTAATGAGTGGCTGAAATGAGAAAATGCACGTGCCAGCTTAGAACACGCCTATCACGTAGTAAGGGCTCAGTAAATGGTAGCTATTCCCCTCCAAACAAAATCTCCCGTGGAGACCAAGCTAGGACATAGGGAAAGAACAGGGGCTCTGCTGAAAGCTGAAGATCTCTCCTCTCTACCTTGCTGTGGCCACTGAGGCCCCTCTCAAAAGCTGAATAAAAGTCACCCCAAAATTCATCTAATGTTTTTACCATGCAGGTGGGGAAACTCAGGCCCGAAGCGAGGAAGCTATTCTCAGCCATTCCTAATACACCACTTTTTGCGGAGGACCCACTGTGTTTCAGGCCCTATGCTAGGTTTGTTGGGGGGGGGGGCGGTGCGGGTACGGGGAGGAAATCTCATCTCATGGAGCTGCCTCCAGCTCAGGGAAAGGATCATAGAACTGAACGCTGACCAAGCACACTAGGTACTAGAAGGAAAAATCGAGGGAGCACCAATAGAGACCAGCTTTGGGGAGCTCTGGGGGGACAGAGAGCCCGAGAGCTAGGCGGGGTGACCAGCGAGGTGACATTACAGTTGAGATTTCAAAGAATAAAAAGTTGCCACGTGGGCTTCCCTGGTGGCGCAGTGGTTGAGAGTCCGCCTGCTGATGCAGGGGACACGGGTTCGTGCCCCGCTCCGGGAAGATCCCACATGCCGCGGAGCGGCTGGGCCCGTGAGCCATGGCCGCTGAGCCTGCGCGTCCGGAGCCTGTGCTCTGCAACGGGAGAGGCCGCAACAGTGAGAGGCCCGCGTACCGCAAAAAAAAAAAGTTGCCACGTGAAGAGGAGTAGAGGGTGACTAGATGTTACGAACACTGTTGTTTGTAACAGCAAAACCCAGAAACAACCCAAATGTCTACCGACGTGGAGCTCTGGATAATACACTGTGGTTTATTAATATAATAGAACACTGTACGGCAGCCACAAGGACTTGCAGCCGCCTGCCTCAACACAGATGCATCTCCAAAGCGTGCCGTGGAAGAAAAAAAGGCAAGTGAGATAGGATACATATTATAAATACAAATGTACGTATTCTGTAATGGACACTTTCTATACACTTTTGAGAATGAAATACAGTCGTCCTACACATTTTATAAGGATTTATACCAATGCAATAGTAAAAGTTAAAACATCCCTGGGAATAATAGATATCAATAGAGGCGTTTCCTTGGAGTGGAGAGGGAGCCTCTTTATTGGGAAGGGATACCAGGGGCCTTCTGTATTAGCTATCTGTTCTGCGTAACAAATAAACTCATAACATGGCGTTTTAAAACAGCAGTAGTCATTTATTATATCTCACAGCTTTCATGGGTCAGGAATTAGGGAGTGATTTAGCTGGTGGTTCTGGTCCTCAGGAGTTTTCCTTCGGATGTCAACTGGGGCTGCAGTCATCTGAAGGCCTGACTGGGGCTGGGGGGTCTGCTGCCAAAGGGGCTCATTTGCATGGCTGGCAAGTTGGTGCTGGTTGTTGGCCAGGGGTGGGAGGGAGAGGAGAAGAGAGGGACTCGGTTCCTCTCTATGTGACCTGGATGCCATCACAGCATGGAGACTGGACTCCAAAAGAGAGCACTGACAGACAGACATCTGGGCTGAAGCTGTATCCTTTTTAGGACCTAGCCTCAACTTCCTCCCCATTCTCTTCATCAGAAGGGAGTCACTAAGCCCCTCCCACACTCAAAGGTATGGGGAATCAGGTGCCCCCTTCTAAAGGAAAGAGTTTCAAAGAATTCGTGGACATATTTTAAAACCACTACTCTCTCTTGGGACTTCCCTGGCAGTCCAGTGGTTAAGACTCCACGCTTCCACTGCTAGGGGCACGGGTTCCACCCCCCGTTGTGGAACTATAGATCCTGCAAGCCACAGGGTGCAGTCGGAAAAAGAAAAAAAAGCTCTCAATTGTGTTTCACATTTTCTTCCTTAAACTGGGTGATAAGAATGTAGGGTTTTGTTATATTATTCTCTGTAGTTCTTTGAGTGTTTCAAAACACAGCTGGAGAGCTTCCCTGGTGGCGCAGTGGTTAAGAACCCGCCTGCCAATGCAGCGGACACACGTTCGAGCCCTGGTCCGGGAAGATCCCACATGCCACGGAGCAACTAAGCCCGTGCACCACAACTACTGAGCCTGTGCTCTAGAGCCCACAAGCCACAACTACTGAAGTCCGCACATCTAGAGCCGTGCTCCTCAATGAGAGAAGCCACTGCAATGAGAAGCCCGTGCACCGTGACAAAGAGTAACCCCCGCTCGCCGCAACTAGAGAAAGCCCGCACACAGCAACGAAGACCCAACACAGCCAAATATAAATAAATTTTAAAAAATAATAATGAAAAAATAAATAAATAAAAACAGAGCTGGAGATGGTGAGTGGAGAAGGGGAGCAGTGACGGGTGAGTGGTGGAGAAGGCGAGGGAGGCAGCCAGTGAGGGCACAGAGGTGGGCAGTGCCCAACCACACAGGGTCTTGTTGGCCAAGGTCCTGTCATGGGTGGGGCAGAGTCAGAGCCCTGAGCAGGTCAGGGTGGGCTCTGCTTTCCCTCCAAGCCCCCACACCTGCCGCAGGCCTGCCTGGAGAAGATGGTTCCAGTGTGGGTGGTGACTCTTTCTCTGAATACAGCTCCTGGGGGCCGGCTCTTCTGAAGTCTCCCATCCGCTCCTGTCCCCTGATACCTGGCCCTTTTCCCCAGAAGCATCCACTTGTATTAGTTTCTGCAATATACTTCCATGGAGAGACCATTCATTTATAAACATATATGAAAATACATGCACTTTGACTTCTCCCCACAAATGGAGGCGTATTATACACACGCTTCTCTGTCACTTTTTCCCCTATTCAATACACTTTGGGGATTCTTCTTTTTTTTTTAATTTTTTAAAATTTTTATTTATTTAATTTTTTTAAAAAATTTATTTATTTATGTATTTTGGCTGCATTGGGTCTTTGTCGCTGCGCATGGGCTTTCTCTGGTTGTGGCGAGCGGGGGCTACTCTTTGTTGCAGTGTGCCGGCTTCTCATTGTGGTGGCTTCTCTTGTTGCGGAGCACAGGCTCTAGGCACATGGGCTTCAGTAGTTGCAGCACGTGGGCTCAGTAGTTGTGGCTCGTGGGCTCTACAGCGCAGGCTCAATAGTTGTGGCGCACGGGCTTAGTTGCTCCACGGCATGTGGGATCTTCCCGGACCAGAGCTTGAACCCGTGTCCCCTGCGTTGGCAGGCGGATTCTTAACCACTGTGCCACCAGGGAAGCCCTATTTATTTTATTTATTTATTTTTGGCTGCATTGGGTCTTCGTTGCCGCGTGCGGGTTTTCTCTAGTTGCGGCGAATGGAGGCTATTCTTCGTGGCGGTGCACGGGCTTCTCATTGCGGTGGCTTCTCTTGTTGTGGAGCGAGGGCTCTAGGTGCGTGGGCTCAGCAGTTGTGACTCACAGGCTCTAGAGTGCAGGCTCAGAAGTTGTGGCGCACGGGCTTAGTTGCTCCGTGGCATGCGGGATCTTCCTGGAGCAGGGATCGAACCCGCGTCCGCTGTTTTAGGCAGGCGGATTCTTAACCACTGCGCCACCAGGGAAGTCCCACTTTGGTGATTTTTAAATATTAGTACATAGCAAGCTTCTCCAGCTTTTCTGTGGCTTCGTCATCCTGTGAATGTGCTGCAATTTATTCAACCAATCCCTATTTATAGACATTTATTTTGTTTACTTTTATTACTATATTTTAAGCTTCAAATGTAGAGAGTTGAGTTAAACAAAAAAACACTCCTCAGTTCATGGCCGATTGTCAATCTTGACCCACGTGCCCCTTCTTTGTTTTATTTCTCTCCCTCTATTCCCTTTTATCTCATTTCCCCTTCCCATTTTCTGCACCTCTGTAGACCCATTCTGATGGGTTCCATGTGTGTTCTTTGGGGTGTAAGTCTTCTTATAGAACATAATGAACACAGTGTGCCTGCATGTGTACTGTTGCTTTCTGTGTATGCATTTTTAATTTATTTGTGCTCTAGTGTTCATTCTCTGTTTAATATCGATCCAGCTTGTGGCTTGACCTGTGACTTCTAATTGCTGACTAGGACTCCTTGGTTTGCATCCACATTTTCCTCTCTACTTTTCCAGTGATGAGCACCTGGGTGGTTTCTAACTCTCTACCACCGCAACAGCACTGCCATGTCCTTGGATGGGCTGGTATGAGAATTTTGTCTGGACAAATAGGAGTCGTTCATAGGGTATATGTATTCTGGTTATCTTTTGTACCACAAAAAAAATTACCCTCAACTTAGAGGCTTAAAACAACACTTTGTCTTGTTTGTGATTTTGTGGGTCAGGAATTCACAAAGGGCTTGGCTAGGCAGCTCATCTCTGAACCATATGGTGTCGGCTGAGACAGCTGGGGCTGGAGGTTCCCTTCCAAGATGGCATCTTGTCTCATGTCTGCAGCCTTCATATGCCTGGCTGCTCTCTCTCTCTTTCCCTCTCTCTCAATCTCTCTCTCTTTCTCTGCTTCCCCACCCTTGGCATCTCACACTAAAGGACACCTCTCCAGAGCTACCTGGACTTCCTCGCAGCATGGCAGTCTCACAGTGGTTGGACTTCTTTCACAGCAGCTGGCTTCTCCCCAAGTAATCATTCCAAGAAAGAGGAAATGGAAGCCGCTAGTCTTTTAAGATCTGGTCCTAAAAACTGACACAACATCTCTTCTGGTGAAGACAGTCATGGGCCAGCACAGATTCAGAGAGCAGGTGCATAGACATCACCTCTCAATGGGAGCAATGTCAAAGAATTGGTGGCCATCTTTTACACACTCTGATATATATATATATCAGATATATATTTACCATGACAGATTGCTCTCCAGATGGCAGCTCCAGGACCCACTCCCCCAGCACTATCTCCACATCCCCACCCACACTTGGCTGAATCCAGCCTGGTCGGTTCTCCTGTTACACACAGCTAACGTTCACTTCCCCCATATGCAAGTGTGAATGTAGGAAAAAGTCCCAGAAGAAGACACGCTAGTCAAAGGATATGTGCACTTGCAATTTTGACAGATATTGCCAACCCTTCAATCAACCCTGAGCTCCATCTCTTCATAACAGACCCAGAATCTTAGCACGTCTCACCACCTCTACCATCACCATTCTGGTACCAGTCACCCTCCTCCCTGGGCTCCCAGCTTCTGCCCCGGCCCCCACAGTCCATTCTCCACATGCAGTCAGAAGCATCCCCTTAAAACCTGAGTGAGATCCTGTTCCTCGTTTGCTCAGAAGCCTCTGACGGTCTCCCACATTACTCAGAGTAAAACATTCTTGCAATGACTCTGAAGCCCTATGTGTCTGATCCCATGACCTCTCTCACCTGGTTCCTTCTCCCCTCTCCTTCTCTGTCCCACAGAGTTTTGAAAACACTAGGCATGTTCCCATCCGGACTTCTGGCAGGAATTTGAACCACCCAAGCACGCTCCCATCCCAGGGCCTTTGCACTTAACTTTTCCTCTACCCGAAATGCTCTCTCCCTGCACGTCTCCATGTCTCCTCCTTACCCCATCTGTGCCTCAAATCAAACACCACCCCTCCCACTCAGGCTCTTCTCTTTATCCTGCTTTGGTTTCTTCATAACATTTCTTCCTCCACAACGTGCGGTATATCAAGTTGTGTGTTCGTTTATTGTCTGTCTCCTCTCCAGATCACGTGTGGGGCAGAGGCAAGTCATCAGCCCTGCTCAGCACCTGTCGTTGAGGAAGAGCTCTACAAATATATCTGGGATATTTGTGGAATCCAACCACGCTCCATAGATATTTGTGCCAGTTTGCACCCCACCAGCAATGTACGGACCTCAGTAACTTAAATTAATCCAAATGCACTCCCAGATACATATCTTTTAAGTTCATTCTTCCCATGCTCAAGAATCTTCAAGGACTCCCTATTACCTTGCTTAGTACATCTCAAACTGGAGCCCAAGACCTTTTTAATACCAGGACTAAGTGTTTTCCCAGCTCTCTAGAAAGAAGTTCATGGATGAGATTTTCTCAGTGTTGAGTTTTTCCTTTATCTATTTTTCTAATGTTATTGGCATGGACTCCCATTTAACTGAAAAAATCCCTAAGAGATTAAAGGGGATAGCTCACAAACAGTGAGTTCACTGGTTTGGGCTTCTAATGCTGTCATGAAGCGAATCCCAATTCAGCCCCAATAAACATCACAACTGATAACTTGGACCAAGTGCGCTCTCCTGGCTGAGCCTCAGTTTACCCGTTGGTGGAATGAACAGAATAACACTGTCCCATACGGTCCTCTTGCTGCTTGCTAAGTGCCGGGCACCGGGCCAGGTACTGGGCACATTTTAACTCACTCAATCCTTGTGGCAATTGTAAGAGGCACGTACAATTATTCTCCATTCTCAGATGGGAAACTGAGGCCTAGGACAATTAAATAATATGTCTACATGTCCATAGCTGGGGAGTGGTGAGGCTTGGATTTGAACTCCCCACACCCCACTCCTAGGCTAGACAAAGTCACGTGGCTGAAGTTGTGCTGTGTCCTCTCTGGGGTGTGAATCAAGGTTTCTGGGCTCTCAAATGGCTTTTCAATAACATTCTAATCTCTATCATTATTGGAATAATTACCATTAACAACAGCTAACAACTATTGTATGTCTACTGAACACTTAGAATTTCCTCCACATTTTGAATCTCTCAAAAACCCTAGAAGTTAATGACTCACTTAACCCTGTTTCACAGGTGAAGAGACAGAGCTCAGTGGTGGAGCTGGGATTTGGTCCCTGTGCCTCTTACACACCATGGGTCCATGCAGCACCTCTGTTTACCAGGGACTTTTTTTTTTTTTTTTTTTTTTGGCCACACCTCACAGCCTGTGGGATCTTAGTTCCCTGACCAGGGATTGAACCCGGGCCCTCAGCAGTAAAAGCGAGGAGTCCTAACCACTGGACCGCCAGGAATTCCCTACCAGGGCCTTTCATGCCGTCATCTCATTGGACTTCACGGTCACTCCCTGAAGTCCATACTCCTATCATTTCCATTTTGCTGACAAGAAAATTGAGGGACTGTGCCCTGCTCGAGGCCACGCACAGCTCTTTGCAGCCAATCTATCCTGCCTCACTTCCCCAGCAGCATCCAGGATGTCACAGCTGGAAGGCACCCGATTTATAGCGCAGGAAGGAGCAAATCAAGGCCTCTGGGGCGCTGGGCAGTGTTCTCAGGCAGTTGCCCAGAGATCCTGTTTACTGGCAGGGCCGGAGGCACACCAGACCAGGAAGGAGGGAGGCCCGGGAGACGCCCCATATTTGCATCTTCAAAGCCTTGTCCTGCACTCTCCCATCCTCAGGACTCCCCAGAGGGGCAGCAAGCTGTCACTTCCATGGAATGTCCTCCTGCCTGACCACACTGACTCAACCTGGCCTCTCCACTACTGCTCCTTCCTGAGCCCCATCTGCTTCCCCACCTGGACAACCCCATATCTGGCCTCCTACAGCTCATTCATTCACTCAGCAAAGCACTCTTGAGTGGTAGCTACTATTTTAGGCACTGGGGATACATTCACAAGTAAACAGTAATCCCTGCCCTAGAGTGTTGATATTCTGGGGTGGAGAAAAGACAATAAATAAAAAACACACTAAGTAAAATGTATAGTATGTTTGGCAGTTGTAAGGACCATGACAAAATAAAAAAGGAGAGCAAGGCTAGTGGTTTGGAGTGGGGATGCAAGGTCATGGTGTTAAACAGGGCAGGCCTCACTGAGAAGGTGACATCTGTGCAGAGACCTGAACCAGGCAGCACCTGGCGGAAGTGTTCCAGGCAGTGGAGCACTGTCCACAGCATGTGGACACACTGAGGTGGAGGGTCTTGTGTATGAGAAGCAGCAAGAGGCCAGTGTGGCTGGAGAGAAGTCAGTGAGGGGAGAGCGTAGGAGTTAGGACACAGTGGTAAGAGAGAGGGTAGGAGAGGGGACAGATCACATGGGGCCTGTGGGTCATTGTACAGATTCAGCTTTTGCTCCTAGTGAGCTGGGAGCCAAGGGAAGGTTTTGAGGAGAGGAGGGACACGATCTGACTTGTGCATGATAGGACTTCCCTGGCTGCTGTGTCAAGAGCACATGGCAGAGGGGAAAGGGAGGAACCCGGCAGCTCTTGAGGGGACCATTGCAATAATCCTGGCAAGAAATGAAGATGACTTGCCCAGCACGGTAGCACTATTCCAGTTACCACTGCTGCAGAACAAACCGCCCCAAAAGTCAGTGGCTTAAAGCAACTACTATTTTGTGATGCTCATGAATTCAGAGCAGGTATGGTGAGGATAGCTTGTCTCTGCTGTGTGGTACCTTGAGCGTCAGCTGGGAAGACTCAGAGATCGATATGAATTAACAATTGAGGGCTGGAATCATCTGGAGGTCACCGGACTGGGACGACTTGAAGACTAAGACTGCCTGCAGGAGCACCTGCACGTGACCTCCTCACGCGGGCTGGGCTTCCTCATCGTATGGCGGTCTCAGAGCATTCAGACTTCTTACTCAACAGCTCAGGGCTCCAAGAATGGGTGTTCCAGTAAACAAGCTGAAGCTGCATAGCCTTTCATGACCCAGCCTCGGAAGTCACATAGAGCCACTTCTGCCATGCTCTATTGGTTAAAGGAGTCACAAACCCACCCAGACTCAAGTAGAAAGGACATGGACCCGACCTCTCAATGGGGCCATATTCTAAAACCACCACAATCACTTAGCATCTTCATGGCAGATTGAAAGTTTCTTGTGCTGGCTGATGCAGGAAGCACAGGGAAAAGCCACATCAAAAGTGATTTTGTGGGCTTCCCTGGTGGCGCAGTGGTTAAGAACCCGCCTGCCAAGGCAGGGGACGCGGGTTCGAGCCCTGGTCCAGGAATATCCCACGTGCCGCGGAGCAACAAAGCCCGTGCGCCACAACTACTGAGCCTGTGCTCTAGAGCCCACGAGCCACAACTACTGAAGCCTGCGCGCCTAGAGCCTGTGCTCCCCAACAAGAGAAGCCACCGCAATGAGAAGCCCACGCACTGCAACAAAGAGTAGCCCCCGCTTGCTGCAACTAGAGAAAATTCGCGCGCAGGACCCTCACCCAGGGCTCACAGCCCAATGACCAAAACAGGTACCTCTCAGGGGTGTAGGCAGCCAGAGAGGAGGCCCAACCCACCTTGGCAAATCAAGGCAGGCTTCCTAGAGGAGGCGATGCATAAGCTGAGTCTTTAAGAGTGAGGGGGTCAACCAAGAGAAATAGGAGAGGGCAACCCAGGACAGGGAGAATTAGGGATGCTCACATTGAGAGGCAGGAGAGCGAATGCTTGAGCGATGGGATCTGGGTTTGTGTCTTACACTGCCACTCCTAGTGGGTGACACGGGGCAGGCCACCTCGCCTCTCTGAGCCTCCGTTTATTATAAAATAGGAGTGATAATAATTGCACTGCCTTCAAGGGAGAAAATGCATGCAAGGCGCCTGCTAGATAGAAAGAACCTCAAACTGTCAGCTCTGACTGGGAAGCCACAGGTGGAGGTCAACTGCTCAGGCTCCCTGGGTGCTCAGAAGAGGAAACAGGCAGAGACTAGCCCAGTGCCACCCAGCATCGAAGGGGAGGATCTGGATCACACCCCGTTGACCTTCCACAGCCTGATCCCTCCCTGTCTGCTGTTACTCCTCAGCCCCCAAGTTCACTTGGGGGAGGAGGTGTCACTTCTTCCTTGTATGTGCCCTCATCCAAGGAATCCCGCGAGGCCTCCAGAGGAGATCACCTGATCCAGAGGTGGAGCCTTGATGATGGGGGTGATCACTGCCCTGATAAGGGCTCCCCGCTGCCTGCATTCTCCACGTCCCTGTTCAGCAGGAATTCCTCCGTCCAGCATGGAGTTCCGGTGGATTTTATGGGCCAGCCACAGCAGACAAATGGAGAAGAAAAACATCCCTCTGGAGCCCTACTCAGCTCTCAAAATCTGATTTCCGCTCCGCCGGAAGGAGGCTGGGCTGCTTTAACCCTCTGTGGGAGGGGACCACGGGGTCTGATTCAAGATCCTCCTAGCTGCCTGCCCTGCCTGCCTACCACACTGGCTCCCTTCCTCCTTCAACAGCTCCTACTCTGGCCCCCACCCCGCCCCAGGGCTCAGCTTTCCCCCTCCCTTTGCAAAACTGCCTCAAAGGCCCCAGACCCCAGTTTAGGATCATCAGCAAAGCATCGACTACATGCCAGGCGTCTTGTAAACACCGGCTCTTGAGAACTCTGGAGCAAGGTGGGAGAGAACATGGGCTTGGGACGCAGACAGAAATGGGTTTGAGATCCAGATTTGCCTGTTCTAGTTTGCAAGATCTTGGGCAAAGTCCCTTCACCTTGCTGGGTCTGGGTTTCCTCATCTGTAAAATGGGCCCTCAGTAAGTAATTGTTGTTATTATTACTACCCCTTACCTCCACAAACCCGACAGGTTAGGCATCATCACCCACATTTGACCAATGAGAAAAGCAAGGCTCTTGGGACTTGCCTCGACCTGCTCACTGCCTCACTTTCTACAATTATTAATCAGGACTGCAAGCCCCAAACTTGTTAAATAATACAGTCAATCCTTATTATTTGGAGATTCCGTATTTGTGAATTTGCCTGCTCCCTAAAATTTATTTAGGGAGCAAAATGAATACTCTTCAGTGGTTTCATGGTCATTCACGGACACGTGCAGAGCGAAGAAAAATTCGAGTCACCGACACCCACATTCCCAGCTGAAGTGGATCCCTGACAAGGCCTTCTTGTTTCCACTCCCATGCTGTAAACAAGTGTCCTGTTTGTGATCTATTTAGCGCCACGCGTTGCACATTTTTGTGCTTTTCGTTGGTGATTTCTCTGTTTAAAATGGTCTCAAGCATGCTGCTGAAGGGCTGTCTGGTGTTACTAAGCTCAGGAAAGCTATGAGGTGTCTTACAGAGAAAACGTGCGTGTTAGATGAGCTTTGTTCAGGTGTGAGTTATAATGCTGTGGTCCATAATTTTAACGTGAAAGAATCAACAGCATGTATTAAATAAGGTGTCCTTAAACAGAAACACACATAAAAACAAGGTTATGTATTGATCAGTTGATGGAAATGGGACTAGACTCTTGCAGGAAACTAACCCTCTATTTTTCCCCAGGAGTGCTGTGCTCCGTATTTGCTAATTCAGTGTTGGTGGTAACTTTACAGAATATAATTACAGCAAATAATAAAAAATCAATTAAATTTTCAGGAGTTTGGTACTTTCAGGTGTGAAGATAATATTTAAGAGGCATTGCAGTGAGGTGCAGTGACAATTAGCATGGCTATGGGACAAATTACCCTACAAGTTAGTCTTAAAACACCCATTTTCTTACGCTCACAGATTCTATAGTTCAGGATTCATAATAACGGGCACAGCAGGGAATGCGTCGCTGCTCTGTGATGTCTGAGGCTTCAACTGGGAAGACTCAAAGGTGGGGGTGATTCAACAGCCAGGGATGGAATCATCTGTCCCCTGGGCTGGGAGGATGGGAAGAATAGTGCAGCCGATCAGAAGCACCTTCATGTGGCCTGGGCTTCCTCACAGCATGGCAGTCTCAGGGCATTCGAACTTGTTACATGGTAACTCTGAGTAAAGAGGGCTCCAGTGAACAAGGCAGAAGAATGCGTCACCTTTAAGATCCTACTTCAGAAGTCACAGAGGGTCACTTCTGTCAAATTCAACTGGTCAAAGGAGACTCCAGCCTGTCTAGACTCAAGGGGAGCGGACATAGACACTAGCTCTTGATGGGGAGAGTTGGGGTGGGGGGTATGTTTTCAAACCGCCACAGCTATTAACAGAGATCTATGAAAATTAGAGACCCAGGTCCAAATCTTGACTCTCCCCCTCTCCTAGTTGGGCAATCGTGGGCAAGTTTCTTAACTCCTCAGAGCCCACATTTCCCTTTCTGTAACATGATAGTAATTATAGGCCCCCACTTCTAGGATGGTGAGGATGAAATGAGACAATGGGTGAGAAGCTCTTGTTCAGTGCCTGGCACTCAGTGCAGCATAGGTGGTAACGGTATGAGCGTTATTCGTTATGAGGCCTGGATGTATTGTTAACAGCTTGCATTCAGCTGCATGTAACAGAAACCCCATATAGTGGCTTCACCAAATAGGAGGTTTGTTTTGTTTTGTTTTTTTTTTCCCAAGAGATTAGGGACTAGTGCGGCTGGCTGCTCAAGGAAATTATCAACGACCCAGCTACTCTGGCTTTCCACTCTGCCATCCTTAGCATGTGACCTTTGTCCTCATGGTACCAAGTTGGCTGCTATACCTCCAGGAATTGCATCTCTGTTCCAGGCAGGAAGAAGGTGAAGGGTAGAGGACAAAACCTTCTCAGAAGACTCTGTCATTTCATTTGAGGAAGTAGGCCTTCCCTAGGAACTTGTCTCTTCATCTCATTGGCCAGAATGAGCCACATGGCCACCCCTAGCTGCAGTGAAGCCTGAGAAGAAGATAATAAGCAGGGAGGCCCATTGCTGTCCCAGACAAATCGAGGTTCTATTGATAGGGGGTGGGGTAGATATTGTGTAAGCAGTTAGGAGTCTGCATGCCAGTCCAGGAGGACAACCCACAAATGCACCTGTTGTGCCAGCATTGCTATTGACAACTGAGGTTAGACTGAAACACAACTTCATCATGGGGCTCCCTTATTTAAGGTAGCTGTGGTGCCCTAAACTTGATCCAGGCCACCACCCTCAGGAAGCCTCTCTGGACAGCACTGGGTCTCTGATTTCATTCTCTGAAATCCTAATGGCTGGGCTGGGCTGGGGTTAGCATGATCTGTCTACATCAGAGTTCTCAGGGGTCCACTCCCCAACTTGCACCCCCTGGACCATGTAGCCTGCAGAGGGGAGGAGACGTGCCCACAGGCACAGTCAGCAGCTGAGTTGAGAATAGGGTCCCTGCCCCTGACACTCAGCCTTGAGGATTTTTAATAGGACTCTGAATTTTCAAAGGATTCACTAAACAGTGGCTTCATTCAGCAAGTCTTGAATTTCTCCATCATCTTGTTGACTCTGTGTCACCTGGCGCTGATATTAGGGCCAACTTGAACCAGGTGGGTACCTGGGCAGGCTAAATTATTTAGTACTTTCTTCAACTTGATGGTCTCTAAACATCAGACTGATATTCCTTTAGAGGGATGGAGCTGAAGGAGAACACCCATGGCCACAGCCGCCTCTTCTCTGTTACTGAGCAATTCCACCTTGGCCCCAAATTTGTACCCCCTACTCCACAAAATCAGAACACTGCCGTTAACAGGCTGATTCCCACTGGGGTGGAGTTTTGTGAGCATCTGAGTTTAAACTACCCTAGAGTGCAGCTCTTCCCTCCTCATCCCCATCATAAGCCATTTATCAAAGAATTCCTGTCACTCCCTAGCTGTGTGACCTTCGGCAAGTTACTTAATCTCTCTGTTCCTGACTCTACTCATCTGTTAAATGGGAATATTACTAGTACTTAGTTCATGGGGCTGCTCTGAGGATTAAATGAGAAAATGCCTACAAGTGTTTAGAAGAGTGCCTGGCATATAGTAATCCCTCAATATTCTTTCCATTTTCATTGCTCTTTCCCTGACAGAAGTGCCAAGAAACACATTTTCCCCTCAACATGTTACATTTCTAATGATGTTTTGGTGTCCTCTAGAGAGTGGGGCTCCGGGAAAATGCCTGGACTCCCTCTCTTAACGCAGCTCTGCCTGGTACAGCACCCACCTGCTCACTCCCCTGTCACCCCCATCCAATGAGCTCTCAAGAAAGAATGGGATAACCCCTCACACCGAGGTGGTTGTCGTTGACAACAGTTGGAGAAATGTCCACTAAACTGTGTTCTCTACTGGGTGTCTGTGCAGGGCGGGGTGGGGGTGGGGGTTGTGGGGGAGAGTCTGTGGTCAAATAAGTCTAGAAAATGAACACTGAAATGAGACCTAAGGAGGTTACTTGTGCAGGGTTTCTCATTTAATATGCTAATGTCTGCACCTCTCTAGACGACAGATGCAAAATGCAGTTTCCCAGACTTTTTCTTATCATGGAACTCTGGGCATCTTCCAGAACAAGAGTTCCCAAGAATTCACTCCTAAAAATAATGGCCTGGGGACTTCACTGGCAGTCCATGGTTAAGATTCCGTGCTCCCAGTTCAGGGGACCCAGGTTCAATCCCTGTTCAGGGAACTAGATCCCACATGCATGCCACAACTGAGAGTTCGCATGCCACAACTAAGGAGCCCACTGCCGCAACTAAGACCTGGCACAACCAAATAAATAAATAAATACATCCCTGGTCGGGGAACTAAGATCCCGCGCATGCTGCTCAACGAGGCAAAAAAAAGAAAAAGAAAAAAAGAGGCCTGGAGGGACCTTAGATAGACTGAGCTCTTTTGATAGAATCAAAGACACCAGCTCCACACCAGAGGAACCACATGGATGGGGTCAATGGCACGTTTTATTAACCTGAACAGAACAACAGAACAAAACAAAACCTGGCATCCCTATGGAAGGACAGTTTAAATGTTTATTCAACAGATATTTCTGGATGCATATAAGGTGCCGGGTACTGCCCTGGGTATCTTGCTCTCTAAGAATTTCAATGGGATGATGAAAGTGGGAAAAATTGCTATCAGGCCAAATTGAGAAAACCTCTTATAAGGATTAAATGATGATAACAGTTAACACTTATACAGCACATGCCAAGTGCCAGGACTGGTACAAACGCTATGTATTTTGAGTCATTTAATCTCCACAATAACCCTCTAAAGGCAGGCTCCTTATAACCCATGTTTCACAGACGAGGAAACTGAGGCACAGAGAAATTCAGTAAATTTTTCAAGATCACAGGGATGGTAAGTGGCAGAGCTGAACACAGACAGGCTCCTGAATCTGCAAATTTAACCATGTGACACTGTATTATATCCAGAGATAACACCTCTGGCAGGCATCACTAGCTGCTTCTGGTATCTATTCTTCTACTCTTCTCTACTAAAAGAAACCCAGCAATGAGGACTACATTTCTTAGCCTCCTTTTCAGTAAAGTACGGTCAAATGACAAGGTCTGGCCAATGGGATGTGAGCAGAAGTGAGGCTATAACTCCCAGACAAGTGTCCTCAACTGACGAAGTGTGCCCTTCCTTCCTCTGCCTTTTTCTCCTTTTTCGCCAGTTGGAATGCAGACAGAGTGACTCCAGCAGCCATACTGGTCCATGAGACAACCTAGGGAGTGGAAGTCACATATGAGAGAGCAAAAAGATAGGCAGATCCTGGGTCCCTGACACCATCTGCTTTAGTGAGTTAATGTTACACAACAAAATACCCTAAACTTAGGGGCTTACAACATCAATGATTATTTATTATCTTTATATTTCTTTCTTTGTTATTTTTCACAGTTCTTGCAGGTCAGGAATCCAGAACCCACATCAAAGGAAGCTCACTCAGAAGGTCCCAAGTTGGTGCTGGCTCTAGGCTGGGGGCCTCAGTTCCTCTCTACATGGGTCTCTCCACAGGACAAATTGAATGTCTCATAGCATGGTGGCTGCCATCTCCGTGATTCAAGGGAACAAGGCAGAAACTAAACACAGGCAGACCTTGTTTTATTGTACTTCCCTTTATTGCACTTCACAGATAATGCATTTTTTACAAATTGAAGATTTATGGCAACCCTTCGTCAAGCAAGTCTATTGGTGCCATTTTTCTAAAAGCATTATTTTTAAACTAAGGTATGTTCTAAACCTAATGCCATTCCACACTTAATAGACTACAATATAGTGTAAACATGACTTTTATATGCACTGGGAAACAAAAAAATTTGTGTGGTTCAATTTTTTGCAGTATTGATTTCATTACTGTGGTCTGGAATGGAACCCGCACTATCTCTGAGGTCTGCCTATACATTTATCACCTAGATTCAGAGGTCACATGCTGTCATTTCTGCCATACAAGCCAGATCTGATTCAATGGGGGGTGGTATCTACACAAGGGAGTAACACCAGGGAACAAGGATCATCGGAGGCTATATATACTATAGAATGCCAGATCAGCCCTACCTGCAAATGCCTTGAATGTGAAGGAGAAATACACTTTTATTTTGCCTAACTGAACTTAAGATTGTGATTAATATATCTATGAACTCTTGGCACAAAGTAGGCCTGCATTAAATGCTAACTATCATTAGTCTTTTTTTCCAAGTAGATTGAGGTGTAGGACTTTTTGCCCTCTTTTGTGTGTCCCCTTGTTTACACACAAACACTTGTACCACTACCATCTAGGTCAAGGTTTGGTACAAAGTAGGTTTAGGAGGCTGTGTATCAGCCTTTTAACTCATCCATTCATACAATAAACATTCACTATTGTCCACAATAGCCAGGATCTGGCCTAAGATTCCGGGATAACTTCCCTGCCCTGGAGAATTCATAGTCTAGTTGGGAACGCAAGCACAGTGAGATGGAAAACAAGCCACTTCTCTGTCTTCAGAGAAATTCAGATTAAAACAGAAAGTCAGATAATTCCAAGTGCCAGGGATGATGTGGGGGAAAGTGGTTCCACATGCCCTGCTGGACATGAGGACTGCAGCAGCCATCTTAAAATGTAGTCAGACAGCACTCAGGCTATGTGTATACTCTCCACTTCCAGAATCCTCCTTCTGGGTGTATATGCCAGAGAAACACACACAGGAGTCATGCACCACAGGTTATCATAGCTTTGGGGAGGTGGGAGCTGGAGGTAACTACAGTGTCCATTGTTCAGGGAGTAAACAAAGGAGGCATGGTGGAGACATGTACACCATGCATACTAAGCAGCAGGTAGAAGCAATGAACTCCAGTTAGACTCAGCACACAGAGCACAGTGACAAGTAACAAACAACCTAGAAACAAACCTATGGAAGCTACCATTTGTGTAAGTTAATAACCCACTCACACAAATCAGCACCATTATATTTTATAAGAACACCCACGTATTCAAAGACATACATCAAAAATATTAGAGTAAATCCAGAATATCCAATGCAATACTAAAGGAGAACGTCAGAGGACTGACACTACCTGACTTCAAGACTTACAATAAAGCTACAGTAGTCAAGACAGTGTGGGAGGGACTTCCCTGGTGGTCCAGTGGGTAAGATTCCATGCTCCCAAAGCAGCGGGCCCAGGTTCGATCCCTGGTTGGGGAACTAGATCCCACATGCATGATGCAACTAAGAGTCTGCATACCACAACTAAAAGTCCGCATGCCGCAACTAAGAGTCCTCATGCCACAACTAAGAGTCTGCATGCCACAACTGAGTCCGCATGCCCCAACTAAAGAGTCCAATGCTGCAACTAAGAGTCCACATGCTGCAACTAAGAAGTCCTCATGCCACAAATAGTCTGCATGCCACAACTAAGAGTCCACATGCCGCAACTAAAGCGTCCGCATGCCGCAGCTAAGAGTCCACTGCCGCAACTAGAGTCCACATGCCACAACTAAGAGTCCACGTGTCATAACTATAGAGTCTGCGTGCTGCAACTGAGAGTCTGCATACCGCAACTAAAGAGTCTGTGTGCCACAACTAAGAGTCCACGTGCTGCAACTAGGAATCCACATGCCACAAGTAAGAAGTCCACATGCCACAACTAAGAGTCCACATGCCACAACTAAAGATCCTGCATGCCGCAACTAAGACCTGGAGCAGCCTAAATAAATAAATATATATATTTTTTAAAAGTGTGGTATTGGTGAAAGAATAGACAAATAGATCAATGGAAGAGAATAGACAGCCCAGAAATAGACCCACATAAATATAGTCAACTGATCTTTGACAAAGGAGCAAAAGCAATACAATGGAGCAAAGATAGTCTCTTCAGCCAGTGGTGCTGGAACAATTGGACATCCACATGCAGGAAGATGAATCTAGACAGAGACCTTACACCCTTCACAAAAAATAAGTCAGTATAGATCCTAGCCCTAAATGTAAAACACAGAACTATAAAACTCTTGGAATATAACATAGGAGAAAACATAGATGACATTGGGTATGGTAATGACTTTTTAGATATGATACCAAAGACACGACCCATGAAAGAAATAATTGAGAAGCTAGACTTCATTAAGATTATAAACTTCTGCTCTGCAGAAGACAATGTCAAGAGAATGACAAGACAAACCATAGACTGGGAGAAAATATTTGCAAAAGACCCATCTTATAAAGGATTAGTTATCCAAAATATACAAAGAACTCTTAAAACTCAACCATAAGAAAATAACCCTTTTAAAAATTGGGCCAAAGACCTTAGCAGACACCTCACTAAAGAAGGTATACAGATGGCAAATAAGCATATGAAAAGATGCTCCACGTCATACATCATCAGGGAGATGCAAATTAAAACAACAATGACATATCACTACACACCTATGAGAATGGCCACAACCTGGAACACTGACTATACCAAATGCTGACGAGAATATGGAGAAACAGGAACTCTTACCTATTGCTGGTGGGAACGCAAAATGGTACAACCACTTTGGAAGACAGTTGGGTGGTTCCTCATAAAATTAAACATACTCTTGTCATATGATCGAGCAATTGCACTCCTTGGTATTTACCCAAAGGAACTGAAAATTTATATCCATCCAAAACCTGCACACAGATGTTTATAGCAGCCTGATTCTTAATTGCAAAAACCTGGAGGCAGCCAAGATGTCCCTCAGTAGGTAAATGGATAAATTGTGGTACCTCTAGACAAGGTAATATTATTCAGCGCTGAAAAAAAAATAAAAGGTTTCAAGCCATGAAAAGATATAGAGGAACACTAAATACATATTGCTAAGTGAAAGAAGTCAATCCGAAAAGGCTACATACTGTATGATTCTAACTCTATGACATTCTGGAAAAGGCAAAACTATGGAGACAATAAAAAGATCAGTGGTTGCAGGGATTGGGGTGTAGATGAACAGGCAGAACACAGAATTCTAGGGCAGTGAAAATATTCTGTATGCTACTATAATCATGGATATATGTCAGCATACATTTGTCCAGACCCATAGAATGTACAACACCAAGAGTGAATCTCTGCGTGATAATGATGTGTCAATGTACAACAGAGTCATCAATTGTAACAAATGTACCACTCTGCTGGGAGGTGTTGGTAACAGCGAGGCTATTCATTTGTGGGGACAAGGGGTCTATGAGACATTTCTGTACTTCTCAATTTTGTTTAAACCTAAAATTGCTCTTAAAAAATTGTTTTTAAAAAAATAGAGTGGGTGCACTTGTGGGGGGAGGGAAATGGAGTGGGGAATCAGGGAGAGAAGTCAAAACACAGTGTGTCAGCACAAGACTTTGCACCAAGGTTTGGGAGGAGCCACAGAGCAGGCTTCCCTGAGGAGCTACGCTGAACTTTGGTGGAGGAGTAGGGTCGTCTGTCTGGTCAGACCTGAAGGGATGGGTCTCCAGAAGAGGTGGACAGACAGGGCAAAGCTGGTGCCTCGGAGGAACTGCAAGTGCTTCAGCGGGACTGAAGGCCGGGGTGCCCAGGTCAGGAAGGCCGGGGTGCCCAGGTCAGGAAGGCCGGGGCCAGCTGCTGTTCTCTCACCCTGTAAGACCCTCCTCCTCTTACCTGGTGGACTCCTACTCAGCTCTCACATGCCTCTGGGCTGCCTGAGAGGCCGTGTGGCTGAGGAAGACTGAGCTGAGTTCCTCCGCTGGCCCCGGAGTGACCTTGGCGAGTCACTTTCCCCTCTCGGAACCTCAGTTTCTTCATCTGTAACATGGGAATAACAATACCTACCTCAGAAGGTTGTGGTGAGGAGGAAGTGAGATGAGCAAAATATTGATACAAAGTCGCTGCCCCAAGAAGCTTATTTTCCGGTGCAGATAGACAGCTGGCAGACAAATAAATATGTAGTGTGTTTGCCACCGTATTCCCAGCACCCAGAACCGTGCCTGGTGCATAGTAGGTACTCAATTAACATTTGTGGATGAATGAATAAATGAATGAGTGGAAGTAATGATGAATACTCTGGAAAGAAGTAGAGCAGGGGAAGGGGAGAGGGAGAGCCAGAGGGGTGCTGAGGGGTAGGGGAGGCCTCCCTGAGGAGATGAGATTTGAGGGAAGATGGGACGGAAATAAGGGAATTAGCTATGGGAATATCTGGGGACAGTGGGTGCCGGGCAGAAGTGGGCTCCAGGGATAGCAAGGAGGCCCGTGTGGCTGCCGCAGGGTGAGGAACAGAGGAGGAGAGGAGCTGAAAGCCTTGTGCGGGTGGGCTGAGACTGTGGCAGAAGCCCCCTCCCCACTCCCAGGGACAAGTCCTAGAAGAGTCCAAGCTGCTCAGTCCCTTCCCAGGCAGGGTGCTCCTCAGCGGCGGGCCCCAGCCCCTGACACCACTGGCACAAACTGCTCTCGGGTGTTTCGCACTCCGTGTGCCAGGCCCTGGCATTCCTGGCATAAACTCACCATCAGCTCTGGGAATAAGTACTATTATTACCCCTCCGTCTTCAGAGCAGGAAGCTGAGACTCCAAGAGGCTGCTAACCTTGGGCCGGAACCGGGTCTCTCTGATGCCAGGCCCTGGCTTGCACCGACCACATTGTCCTGGAATTCTTTGTTTACAGCTCGCCTTCCCCTCTGGGCTGCAGAAGGCCCTGAGTCTCATTCATGGTTTTATTTTACTCCCAGGGTCGCCTGTGTCAAAACCTGCCTGAGGAGCGAATGAATGAATGCGCCTTCCAAGGAAGCCCCCTCCCCACCTTCCGGGCCCAGGTCACGCCCTATTTGGTTCCTCCAGGTCGTGCTGGAAAGGGAGGGGGCTGGACTGAGGAATTTCAAGCCGCCTGAGGGTCCAGAGCAGAAGAGAGGGGGAGGGGGGGGGAAGCGAAAGTGAAGGGAACGAGAGCCCCTGTGAGGAGGCGCAGACAGGGAAGGAAATCTCCCAGTAATAATTCATCGGCTCAGGAAGCAGCAGCTTGGCCTGGGGCTGTGTGTGGGGCTGGCCCTGCAGGGAGGGGGCCTCGCAGCCTCCTTCTCCTCCTTCCCAAAGCCCAGCCTGGCTGGGGTCACGGTCAAATGAAGGGGGGAGAGCCAGGTGTGGGAAGAGACCTTCCTGAAGACCCTAGGGCCTGAAGACTTCAGGGACTGCTCTCCCAGCAGCCAGCTCCCCATCTCTCCCCCATTCTGGCCTGGGTCTGGGAGACAGGAATGCACAGCATGGCAGAGCTGGGAGGCATCGTCAAGAAAACTGATGCCCAGAAGGAAGATGGAGCCGAAACGCACCTAGAAACCTTCCGACTTCACTCCCTGTGCTCCTTCTGCCGCATGGGCTGCCGTTTGGGCTAAAGAGAAAGTTATTGTCAAGGCCAAGCAAATACAGGCTTGGCCAGTCCCCAGGATGGAGCTGGGAAAGGGGCATGAGCGACCTGGGGACCCCAACAACCATCATCAGCTCAGTAATTCTTCCCAGGGCCTCTGAGGAAGAGGACATGTCAGATGTCAGGCTGAACAATCTAAGGTTTCCAAAAGGAAGGAAGGCGATGAGGGAATATATTCCCCCCCACCCCCTCTCTTCGTAAGTGTGAGTTTTTTGAGGGGGTGGTGTTGGCACTTCAAGCAGAGGGAAGGGGAGTGTGAGCATTTGGAGCCAGGGAGGCTGCTGCAGTCCAGGATGGGATTGTGGGGAGTAAGGGAGAGAAACTTGTATTTTACTGGGGTGGAGACAGGACAGGGGTGATAGTGGGTCCCAAACAGGCTGGGACCACTGCCCTCACTCACCCTGAAGGCCAGAGCTCTCTTATCTGTAAATCAGAGGTTCTTCCCCACAACTTCAGCAGAGGAAAGTAAAGATCAGTAAAGCACTCAGCACTGTGTCTGGCACAACCATTTTGGTGGTAGGACCTCAACCAAAATGTCAACTCTGTGAAAGCAAAGAGTTTGTTTTGTTCACATTTCTATTCTCACCTAAAACCGTGCCTGGCATAGCAGGGACCCAATAAATATTTGTTGAATAAATGAATGAATGGAGTTACTGGCGTTTGCGTGTTTTGTTTTTGTTCTGCTTTTTTTTTTTTTTTAAGTTTGTCGTCAGGGATGTGACACCATCGAGTCCTTATTTGGAAAGTTTATAGTGTTTCTCCAACTGTTCTCCACTGACACCACCATCCTGTACATAATGAAAAATCCTGGGTCGGCTGAATCAGATTGGGGGGAATCCGGGAATTTATCAAGTCAAAAGCCCCCCCCTTCCCTAATTCTTACACGAAAGTTGCAGAACCACAGTATTAGAATTTGAGGGAGGAAAAACCCGAGTTGCTTTCTCTGCAATCTTCTTTTCGAATGAGGAAACTGAAGCCAGGAGGGGAGAAGGGACCTGCCCGCAGCCTCCCTGCGGTCTAGGCTGAAGATGAGTCCGGATCTGGGCACAGCCCACTCCACCCACCCAACCCACCCCGACCTCCGGCTTTTGCCCCGCTCGCCCGCGGGGATCCAGAGCTTTCAGGGCGGGCCACGAGCTCGCGGGCCGCTTTCAACCTGGGGAACTGGGGCGAAGGGCCCGTAGCCATTGGCCGGGGCGCAGCGGGCGCCTCCCCATTGGCCAGGGCGGAGTCCCCCGCCCCGGCCGGGGCGGCCTCGGGACTGGCCCCTCCCTCGGCTATAAGGCGGTGGCCAGCTGAGCCGTGGGAGCGCGCGGGAGCGCACGGCGGGGCGCGGCAGACGCTGGGACGCTGCGCACCAAGGGAAGCGGCCGGCCGCCCATGGCGTTCGCGCTGCTGCGCCCCGTCGGCGCGCACGTGCTGTACCCGGACGTGCGGCTACTGAGCGAGGACGAGGAGAACCGCAGCGAGAGCGACGCCTCCGACCAGTCGTTCGGCTGCTGCGAGGGCCTGGAGGCGGCACGGCGCGGTCCGGGCCCCGGGGGCGGGCGGCGGGCGTCCAGCAGCGCGGGCCCGGTGGTGGTGGTGCGACAGCGGCAGGCGGCCAACGCGCGGGAGCGGGACCGCACGCAGAGCGTGAACACGGCCTTCACGGCGCTGCGCACGCTCATCCCCACCGAGCCGGTGGACCGCAAGCTATCCAAGATCGAGACGCTGCGCTTGGCGTCCAGCTACATCGCGCACCTGGCCAACGTGCTGCTGCTGGGCGACGCGGCCGACGACGGGCAGCCGTGCTTCCGAGCGGCGGGCACCGCCAAGAGCGCGGTCCCAGCCGCCCCCGACGGCGGCCGCCAGCCGCGTTCCATCTGCACCTTCTGCCTCAGCAACCAGCGCAAGGGGGTGAGTGCGCGCGGCGCTCCAGTACTGCGGCCGCAGGGTCAGGGAACGGGCTTCTTACGGAGCAAAAGAGGGGCCGAGACCCCAATGAAGAGAGGGGAAAGAGACGTGGAGTCGTCGGGGGTGCAGCCCTCCAGGCCCAGAGTTTGGTGTGGAACAGAACCGCTCACAATGTTCCCCAAACAAGGGGTGCAGGGAAGCCCAGAGCTCGGGCGTGATATAGAGGATGGAGATTGCTCATCGAAGGACACCCCCTCCCACTAGGAGTGTGCTGGGAAGAGCGTGTGGGGAAATCATAACAAAGGCTGTCATTTATTGAGCTCTTCCTATGTACGGGCGCGCGTTCCTGGTTTTCTTTTTACCTTCACAAGAACCCCGTCAGGCAGGTAGTTCTGCCCGTTTTATCACTGGTGAGGACCTGGGGCTCAGAGGGGTGCCCATGTTACACAGCTCGAAAGCCAGAATGCAGGCTCTGGGTTTGCTGGTATGTGTTGCCCTGAGCTGCCCTTACCGTAAAATAATTGTCCCGCATCCTGAGACTGACCCAAGGGCAGGAGACTGAGAAGAAAAGGGGATGCACAGCCGCAGTCAAGAGCCTGAGGTACCCAGCTGATGAGCAGTAGGTGTGAAGCAGGGGGTCTTTTGAGGATACCCAGCCCCCAAAGAGATGGAGTGCTGGGGAAGGGCACTGTTGAGTCAGCCGGGCAGAGCTGGAGGTAAGCTCCTGTGGTCTCTCCTAAGTAAGGATGAGAACCAGGCTGGTAGGGGACGGACGGGGCTGAGTAGCAGCAGAGGTTGCTGGGGGGTGCTCCTGGTTGAAAGCTGGCCTTCCTGCACAGGCCCCAAGGAGCCTGCTTCATCCCCAGCCTTTCCCCTTTCTGGCCTGGGCTTTTCTTAGAATAAGGAGGCTTGTCTTGTGAGAGCTTTGGATTCTAGCAGCTAATATTTACAGCTGGGGAAACTGAGGCTGAGAGAGTCCCTGACTGGCCCCTGTGGCCTTTTGGAAAATGAAAGAGTATGGGAGCACAGGGAACTCTGTTCAGTATTCTGTAATAACCTAAATGGGAAAAAGATTTGAAAAAGAATAGATACATGTACAGGTATAACTGAATCATTTTGCTGTACACCGGAAACTAACACAACATTGTTAATCAACTATGCTCCAGTATAAAATAAAAATTAAAAAAAAAAAGTCATGGGGGATTGGAGTCACGCCTCTGGGTCCCCTAGTCTTTGGTTCTCACAACTTCCCCAGCTCCCCTCTTCACTCTGTTCTGGGGAAGCCTCTGTGTCGTGGCCTCAGACCACCCCCTTCTGGCCTCTCACCTGTCATTGCTGCCTCAGTTTCCCTAAGTCAGTCTTTTTCGGTTCCGATTTGAACTCTCTCCGGGGTCCCTGATCCTCCCAGCTGTGGACCCTGGTCTGTGGGCCCTCGGCAATACTCCCTGACTGCTTTTCACCTATTCACTCAGTTCAGCAAACCTTAACTACCCGACAGCTGTTTTTTGTCGACTCTGAAAACATTCCCAGAGAAGCAGGTTGTGGATGCCCATCCACCACTGTCAGGAACTCCAATTGCGGGGCCAGGGCAGGGCCTGGAGGTGAAAACAGAGATGTTGTGGTCTGATGGGGAGGGGGGCGCACAAAGGGACTGTCAGGGCCAGAGGAAGCCCCTGACCCAGTGGCTAAGTTCCTGACAGAGGCTTGGGGATGGAAGCAGGCAGGTTGAGGCAGTAGGGGAAGGTGTTCTAGGAGCAGGACACAGTGAGAGCTAGAGCCTAGAAAAGGAAAAGGGTAGACGTTGAAGGTGGCAACGCATAGAAGGGAGGTGAAGACTGGCCAGTGACAGCAGTGTCAGCAGTCTTGATGAGCACTGATCTCTCGTGCTAAGTGCTCTCCACGTGTTACCATTAAAACCCCCCAGCAGCTGGAGAAGGAGGTGCTCTGGTTATCCCCAACTGCTTAGAGATGCTGTCACTGGTTCAGAGACACCGCCCATGATGGAGTCAGGATTCGCACTCAGGCCTGCCCAACTGGGACGTGGGAAAGGTTCATGTGGGAGGGCCCTCGGGGAGAGGGTGTGTCCATCAGGTGCCTGCCCCCCACAGCAGGTAGACTGGGGGCTTCTCTGCTGGTCTCAGGCCTGTCCCACAGATCACAGGGCCTCGCCTGGGTCTGGCTGCTTCCCCGGGATCTGTCTACAGGACCTAGAACCCAGCCAAATTTGGCTGTGGAAGCCATGCTCTCAAGCACACAGGCTCCTCTGGGAATAAGCAAAAGGGGTGATCCTGGCTGGCTCTGGCCCGCAAAGACTTGAGGACTCGACTAGAAGAAAACTGGCTGTCTTGGGGAGCCTTCCTTCTCAGCTCTGGTGACCAGAGAGCTCCAAGGCCCCAGACCCTATCCCTTCACCCTGAGCCACCACCTTGTTCCCAGCTGGCTGGTCTGGGGTTGGGGTCACCATAGAAATAGCTCCCTGTAGCATCTTCCTGTTTAAGGAGGGGTTAGGTGTGGCCCTCTGTGGTAGAAATAGCAAGGGGAGGTGGAAAGGAGGGTCTTGTCTCTGCCCTGTTTTCCCTTTTGTCACCTGGGGGTGGGGGTCAGATAGGGTCGTCTTGTAAGGCCTTCCCCGCTTGGCGTAGCAGCTCAGGAGCAGAGGTGGCACAGAGGGCAGTGGGGCAAGGAGGTCCCATTACCAGATGATGCTGATGTTAATACTTGCGAACATTCATTGAACACTTACTATATTCCTGACACTGTGCTAAGGGCTTTACCTGCGTTAACGTGTGTAATCCTCACAGTAACTAACTTTACACATGGGGAAACCGAGGCTCAATGAGCTGAAGTCACTTGCCTGAGGTCTGACAGGTAATCCAAGGCAGAGCAGGGGTTGAAGCCCAGATCTGTTTCACTCTAGCCACCGCCTAACTACAGTGCTTCCCGAGCCCTTGGCGCTGAGGCACAAAGAGACAAAGAAGCTGGGGCCTAGTCAAGGCTTCTCCTAAATGCGTTTGGCAGTTACAAGCCTCCTTCACAGCTGCAGTTGCATTTCATTGCACCCTGGGGTGGCAAGTAGAATCGTTTTGTCCCCATTTCATAGATGAAGAAACTGAGGTTCAGGGAGCTGAACAGTCCCAGCATCCTCAGGGGACACAGGTCTCACAATGACTGCCAGACTTGGGGTGGAGGTGGCTCTCCCTTACCCTGAGGACTTAGAGTGAAAAGGTGGGAGGCCGGTTTTCTGTCCTCCAACCTCAACACTACACCCCCCACCCCCATCCGCCCTTCTCAGCCACTCTTGCCAGAGTTTGTCTGAGAAGCCCAAGCCCCAGGCTCTGCTGGGACTGTGGCCTCAGCCCTCAAAATAGCCCTGCCTGTGAATGAACACACTGTCCCTGGGCCCGGAGAGCCTCAAGGGAGGCTGGGCTCGCATCTGGATGGATCTGCCCCAACCTGGGCCCAGGAGTGGAGCGGGGCAGCGGGCAGAGCTCCGAGATGGTCAGCTGTTTCTCTAGACGGCTGAGAAAAATGCCGGCCCCATTATCTCCTAGTCAGGTTCGGGGGTGAGTATTTACAGTGGGATTGCAGACACCATTGTGTCTTAGAAACGGGACAGACTGTTGGACAACATGGATTTTTCTAGCCCAGCCCTTTTTACCAACTGGCTGGGTGCCTCTGAGCCAGCCATGCAACGCTGGAGGCTGCAACAGAGGGGGTACGCGAAGGCCTGTGATCTCGCTGGCTTACAGTGAGGATGAAACCCACATGTCAGACCTCAGGACAGTGGGTAGAGACTGCCCCTGCAGCGTGAGGGGCAGGTGGCTTCCAGGGCTGCCACCATTACCTTGTCTCCCAGTGGACACCCCTGATCCAAGCGGCGTTGGTTGGCAACTGCTCCACGCCAGTCCCTGGGCTGGAACTGGGACTACAGAGTGAAAGACTTTCCCCGACCACCCCCTTGAGCTCCCAGCCTGATGGGAGAACACAGGAGAGACCCCATCTTCCCCTTCTGGGCTTTATCCTGGCCCCAGAAAGGCAAGAAGTGCTAGGAATTGCAGGAATAGAGAAATCTTCCTAGGATAGGACCAGAGAGCATATTCCTGGCAGAGGGAACACCCTGAATGAAGGCAGGGAGGCCGGAATTCCAGAATCTACTTTTGAGGTTGACGAGCAGGCCACTGGGTATACAGCCAGGCAGTGGGAGAACCACTGTGGGGTGTGTTCTTCCCTTGAGTGTAAAATACTATGATTTAAACTATACTGGATTTTTTTTTAAAGCAACAAATCACACGAGGAAGAAATGAAAAAAGTAAAAAAGTATATAGAGTTAAAAAAAAAAAGGCTTCCTCCCATCCTGTCTCCTCATCACATTCGTCTCCTCTGAGGAAACCCGTTAGTGATTTCCCGTGTGCCCTTCTCTCTGGACATCTCAGCACACAGGAACATGCACTCAGTCCTTGCTTTCGTCCTTAAACGATATTAGTCCATAAAGAGTCATCCCCTGTTAGTCCATATAGAGTTTCTTCTGCCTTCTGCAAGAACTTGATTGTGCAGCTAACTGATTTTTTTTTTTTATCAAGTCCCCTATTGCTGGACACAGAGGTTAGTTTCAGTGTTCATGATGACCCAACTGAACCCCCTAATACCTCTTTCTCTCTTCCTGCAGGGTAGCCGTCGCGACCTGGGGGGCAGCTGCTTGAAGGTGAGGGGGGTGGCCTCAGTTCGAGTGCCTCGGAGATGAGCCTGGACCCATATGTCATTTGTTCCAAGCAGGACCCTGAGAAGGAGGCCAGAGGCCAACCACTGGGCGAACAGGGGAAGACCCCAGGAGCTGAACCCAGGTCCCTTCTTTGTGTAGGGACCAGAGGACAATGGCCTGGGCCCATGACCCTATGAGCAGGCCCCCTGGGACATCTCCACCCCACCCTGGAGAGCCGTGAGGACCCATGCAGCCGGCCCGAGCCCTGGCTGGTCAGAGACAAGGCAGAACTTTTGGAAAAACAAAGACTGTTGTTGACAGAGGATGTGTGTGTGTCTGTGCATGAGTGTGGGTGTGTGTATGAGAGAGAGAGAATTGATGGGTTTAAAATAAAAGGTATTTTTAAGTAAAAAATGTTCCCAGCTGAAGAAGGGAGGGGCCTGGGGACATCAGAGGTCAGAGGTGGCCCCTCTCCTGGACCTTGGAAGAGACACAGGTGTCACAGGTGCCACCCTGTGCCCTGGAGGGGGTGGAGCTGGGGGAAGGCAGGGGACCCCCCTCTCTAGAAGTTGAGATAACCAATCTTTCCTCACTGTCTTCCTGAACAACTGTTGGGTGTCTGGTGTGGTTGGTAAAAAAAAAGAAAAATCTTAATTTTATTTATTTTTGAATAAGGAATATATATTCATCCACATGGTTCAAAATTCAAAAGGTACAAGAGGGTATGTGGTGAAAAGTCTCCCTCCCTCTTGTCCTCCGGCCACAGTTCTCCCGCCGCAGGCAGGCTCAGCCACTAGTTTTTTTGTGACATCCCTATTCCTTGTGAATAACCAAGCAAATACAGAAATATACATACATGTTTTCTTCCACTCTTTACACAAACAGTAGCATAGTGTACCCACTTTCTGCTCCGTGCATTTTTTTTTTCCTTAATCTAGCTTGGGTGTTATCCCAAGTCAGTACATAAAGGTAAAGGGTATCTTCATTCCTTCAGTAGCTGTTTATTCCATTTTGTGAACATACCATACTTTAACCCATCCCTTATCCACGTCTTTACAAACAGGGCCAGGTAGGCACGTGGTTTTTCACATGTGCAAATGCGTGTGTGCTGACGGGATACTTTTGCCCATGTTGGAGCTGAGAAGATTTAAAGAAACAATGACAGGGCTTCCCTGGTGGCACAGTGGTTAAGAATCCGCCTCCCAATGCAGGGGACACGGGTTCAAGCCCTGGTCCAGGAAGATCCCACATGCTGCAGAGCAACTAAGCCCATGCACCACAAGTACTGAGCCTGCGCTCTAGAGCCCGAGAGCCACAACTACTGAAGCCTGTGCGCCCAGAGCCGGTGCTCCACAACAAGAGAAGCCACTGCAATGAGAAGCCCGCGCACCGCAACAAAGAGTAGCCCCTGCTCGCCCGCAGCTAGCGCAGCAATGAAGACCCAACGCAGCCAAAAATAAATAAATAAAAAAAATTTAAAGAAACAATGACATCCAAAGGCACGTGGCTGGCACATGGCAGGGTGACAATGTGAGGTCTGTCCACCTATAAAGCCCAAAGTGAGCTCCTTCCCTTGCCCTGGAGATGCCCCAGATTGGGTGCCAGCTCCTGTGACCCTGATTATTCTCCCAGAAGCCCTGGGAGGTGGGGGCCGGTGTTTCCCCATCTCACAGATCTGTCCCTGTGGGGCCAGGATTGGGGAAGCTGTAGAGGCTGGAGGCAGGGGAGACAGGGAGAGGGGCCAGGAGAGGCGGCAGAGCCAGGCAGCTACCCTTTCCTCCAGGTTCGTTCATATGCCTATTTTTTAATCTATTTTTTTAACAGACACTTACTTAGTGTTTACCAGCTGAAGCCTGGCTGTACATTCCATGCCTGTATCCACTCTGCTCTGTCATCCCCTGTATTTGACTCTCGGACAGAGCCTGAAGTGGGGCTGCCCATTTTGCAGATCAACAAACAATCCCCCTTCGGGAGCTAATTAGGAAAGCACAGTGTACCCCCTGCACCTACCCAGCTCCAGGGCCAGGCAGCCCCTGGCAAAGCCACGGGAAAAGGACTGTGACCTTGTCAATGGCAGGAAACCTGGAAGTGGGGACAGAGCAGACACTTGGGTGCCCTGGGCTGGAGGCCCACTTCTGCCACCAGATTAGCTGGATGACCCCGGAGAAGTTGCTTGACCCCTCTGGCCCTCCCTGGCCTAATCCCTAATCAGCAAGAACAGTTGGGACAGAAAAATAATTATTTGTTTTGCCTTAAGTCGTTTTTAATAGACTATGTACTGGGTAAATAATGTAAGTTGTATCCAATAGTATGCAGTGAAAAGTATGTACCTCCCTCAGGCTCCTCCCCAAAGGCACTTCTGCTGTTTCCTGTGTGTCCTTCCAGAAATGCTCTATACTGATTACTGGTTCTGAAAAAGTATTTATAGATTTCTCTGCTTATGTTTTCATTGTAAAAAAAACCTGAAATACTGCAAGACCCTAGAAATATCACCCATCCCAAAGACAACTACAGTTAACATTGTAGTAATCCTGAAGAGTTTTTGTAAAACACATACACTTAATCATTTGCAGCATACTGAGTTAACACTTTTTATCAAAGTATAATATACCTGCAGGACAGTGCACATGCCATTAAGTTACTTTCACAGACTGAGCACACCTGCGCACCCAGCGTGCAGATGAAGAAATGCAATTAGCAGCAACCCAGGAGCCCCTCTTGCACACCTACTCATACTAGGTTCCTTCAGCTGTATTCCCCTTGAAATAGACAACACACAGTATTCACAGTTCAGAAGACACAAAAGAATAAACTGACAATGAGTTTCCTTCCAGCCACTCAATTCCAGTTCTCAGAGGCAATTCTGGTAACCAGAGTCTCAGAGTTCCTTCAGAGACAGTGTTTGCAGATACAGGCAAATCACATATATCTTGTTTTTGCACGAGAGGTAGCATTTTACACACTGTTCTGCACTTGGATTCTTTTTTTTCCTTAACAACACACCTTCAGTGTTTAAAGAGCTGCTTCATGCTTTTTCGCAGCTGCGTAGTGCTCCGTTCTGCACGTTTTGCTGCTTGCTGTCTTCCTGGGGCCTCATTCCTGGGTAATGGACAGTTAATGTCTCGGGGCCCATGTGAGCTACAAGGCCAGCCCAACACACGTGACTTGGGAGAGGCACAGCTGTGGACCAGTACCTCTGGGGGCCATTTGCCTAACATCACTGTCCCCAACACACAAGCTTTCCACCTTCAGGATGGGCCAACCCAGCCAGGCTTCTCCAGGCTGCCTGAGCGAGGGCCGACTCGGGGCCAGAGGATTTAAAGGAGCTCAGGGAGAAGAAACCCAGGGCTGAGGCAGTGGAATGAGCAACTTCAACCAGGCCACCTTGGACCCTGAACAGGAGGCCTAAATATCAGGTTGCACCCTCCACCCAAACCTTATTAGACACAAGGAGCATCAACACAAGAAGTATCTCAGAGTCCATCATTTCACAATGAGAAGCTGAGCCAGTACAGACGAAGCAACCTGCCCGAGGTCCCCCAGTGAGTCCCTGACTCTGCTGGGCCACCGGGAACCCAGGTCTTCCTGCCTACCACTCAGGACTCTCTTCTCTAATTCCACAGTTGCAAGTGGAAGGACTCAGAAGTCGCCCATGGCAATGGAGAAACTGAAGCCCGGAGAGGGACAGCGATGAGCCAGATTTGCACAACATTTGGAGCTGAGCTGGGCTGAGAATGCAAAGTACCTCCCTGCAGCCCAGGGCTCCTCCACCACATTAAGTTCCTCTCATTGGCCCAGGCCGCTTCCATTTTATGAGGCTCCTATTAGATTAAAAAAATAAAAACCCCACAGAATAGAATTCCAAAACCTCTAACATATTTAGCAAGTTAACTCTTAAGCAACCATATACAATCACAAGTATGATGCATTATCGTGAGAACATTAGAGGATTTACAAAAACATCAGTCCGGGTTTCCCTGGTGGCGCGGTGGTTGAGAGTCTGCCTGCCGATGCAGGGGACACGGGTTCGTGCCCCGGTCCGGGAAGATCCCACATGCCGCGGAGCAGCTGGGCCCGTGAGCCATGGCCGCTGAACCTGCGCGTCCCGAGCCTGTGCTCCGCAACAGGAGAGGCCACAACAGTGAGAGGCCTGCGTACCGCAAAAAAAAAAAAAAAAAAAAAAAACATCAGTCCACGGGACACATATGTACGGTTGAACATCTTTGTTCAACCCTGTCTGCATCTCCTGCTATTGTGTATTTTACTTCATCTGGACTTGATATGAAAAGCCTAGACCTGGACAGCAAAATGCAACATGCCCCCGGGCTGGATCCTGTCCTGCAGTGGGGTGATGCTATAGAGGACATGACTGGACAGTTGACAAAATTGGATTAAGAACAACAGATTAAAGTATTATATCAATGTTACATTCACTGAATTTACTAACAGTATGGTTATGTAAGAGGATATCCTTGTGCTTCAGAAACATACCCTGAAGTATTAAGGGGTAGAGGGACATGATGTAGATGACATACTCAAATGGTTCAGAAAAAGATAATCTGTGTGAGCGAGAGAAGGATAAAGCAAATGTCCCAAACTGTTAAAACTTGGTGAGTCCAGGTAAAGGGTATATGTGAGTTCTCTGTACTACTTTTTGTCACTTATCTGCATGTTTGTAGGTGATTGCAGAGTGAATAGTTAGAACAAAGTCAAGATCTTGGCCCTAAGATGTGAGGCCTGCCAAATGGTCTCCTGGCCCCCTCTGACCTGCCCTGTTTCAGCTGCCCCAACAGAGGATGGAGAACACCCCCAGTGGACCCAGGCATCCCTTCCCATGACTCTCAGGCCCCTGTGCCCTTCAGAAGGCTAAGGTGGTCCCAGCCCCAGAGCCTCCTGCCACCATGATTTATGTCCCTGTGAGCCTCAGCAGCTGTGAGCACGGGTCCCGCCAGGCGGCCTGCTGGGGGGGCCAGCATTTGCCTCTCAGCGTGTCTAATCCAGACCAGACTTGTAGACCCCATGGGCCTGGGATCAGGCTCCCAGGGGGCCGGGGTCAGAGGGTAGGCCAGCAGGGCCTGGAAACTGGGGAGGTGCTGAGGGTGAACTGGCTGGAAGGCAGGAGACCTGGCCTGGTCTAGCTTGGTCACTGCTCCTGTGTGACAAAGGGTGGGTGTCTGCCTCTCTCTGGGCCTTGGTTTTCCTCATTTTAGCACAGCCTGCACACAGTAGACCAGAAGGGCTTTGTAAACTGGGACAGACTGGCCTCATGGGAGGGAAGACTGGTAGAATTCAGGAGTTGGTGTTTTCTGATGCCCAGATCCTCTAGGCTTGGAAAAGTGCCTGACTTTTTTGAGGGCCTACAAGGTGTCAGGCCTTGGTCTGCACACTTTACATAAGTTAATTAGTGTAGCCTACTCAACAAGTTATTGCTCCATTTTATAGATAAGGAAACTGAGGCACAGAGAACATGCCCACGTTCACCTGGCCCCTGGTAAGCAAGTGGATTTGAACCAGGTGTTCTGGCTGCAGAGCCCCACTGAGTTTTCAACCACTGGCCAACACCCCTCACCAGGTATGTACCCAGTCCTGTAAGGGCCTGACTGAACCTGGGCTTCCAGAACAAGACAGAAAAGTCATTCCCCCAGCCTGGGTCTTCACCGCTGCTCAGGGCCCAGCCTGCACTGGGGGAATCAGAGTCTGGGTTTGGGTCCAGGAACCTGCATCTCCCACGGGCTTGCAGCTTTGCCAACACTCCCAGAACTGGAGAGGCTCAAACACAGGGTTTTGGAGGGTTTAAATGGAAGGGCCTGGCGTTCATCTCCTTAGAACCCCTCAGGTTACCAATGGAGACACTGAGGCCCAGAGTAGGCAAGGTGCATCCCCAATATCACATAGCAAGTCAGAGATGGGCCGGAACCAGTCACCGTTTTCACTGTTTGGTGACACCACACCCCCTCGTCCCCACGCCGAGCAGCAATAAGCACGAGAGTCAGAGGCACCGCTCTGGGTGACTCACAAGAATGGCCTCGCTTAATCTTGCAACAACCCGTGTAAGTTGGTACTGTTGTCATCACCATTTCATAGACTAGAAAATAAGGCCCAAGGTCACCCAGCTCAGCAATGGCATAGAGGTGATTCAAACCCAGAGGGTCTGGCTCCAGATCCCAAGGCCTGAGCCACAGCAAGGAGGTAAACCTCAGCAGGAGGCACAGGATAGAGTTTAACATCATAGACCTACTTAAGGTGGCTGGCTCAGCCTGTCAGGCAGTCAGTCAACAAACGTGTATTGAACTGCTCTGTGGACCACGCAAGGCTCTAGGGATGGCCAGAGAATAAGACAGATGTCGTGCCTGCTCTCACGCAGGCTGAGGTCTATCAGAACAACAGGCTCTGAGCAAATAGTAAAAGTATGACGGGTGCTTCCAAGGTACGTGGGGATGTGTGAGTGGGAGAGAGTAGAGGAAACGTAAGGATGATGGCTCTGAGGCAAGAAAAGGTTTTGCCGAGTGTGAAAGGTTCTGCAAAGTTGTCCAGGCCACCCCTGCATGAGACGAGTGATGGGGCACCTGGGAGTCCCTGGAGTTCCCCTGAACGTAACCTGATAATCCCTGACACGTCTCCTCTGAGCGCCCAGAGCTGCTCTGAGAAGAAGTCAAAGCACGGCGAGCCTCTGCGGACAGAGGAGAAAATAATGGTGAAGGCTCCCAGAGCACCGCATCTGTGCCAGGCATGGTGTGAGCCCCGTAACTCACCTACTCCTCCCAAGCCCATGAGGCAGGGGCTGTTAGCATCCTCATGGCTCCCCAAGGGCACACAGCCACTGGATGACAGGTCAGGATTTGGACCCAGGCATGCGGAGTCGAAAGCCGCCCCCTTAACCTCCCTCCTCCGTTGCCCATGTGCTCAGTGTTGAGGTTCCGAGGCAGGAGGCAACTCTCCCCAGGCCACTGAGCCGGGTCAGAACCCCTGCTCACGACACCTCTGGCTGCCACCACGCGGCAGCATCCCAGGGCCTCCCGCAGTGCCAGCAAACAGTGGGTGCTCAGCAGGTACGTGCTGAAGGGCCAAGAGGCTGGGCTTCCAGAACAAGACAGAAAAGGTCATCCCACCAGCCTGTGTCTTCACCCCAGCCCGCGCAGGGGGATTCAGCGTCTGGGTTTGGGTCCATGAACCTGCATCACATCATGCGGTCTCGTATCCACCCTGCAAGGCGGGCTTTACCCATTTCATAGATGGGGCTCAAAAAGGAGCAGTGGCTGGCCTGAGGTCACACAGCTATGAGTGCAGTTAGACCTCGAACCCGGCTCTGCGATTCATCCCATCTGTAGAAACCCACGCCTGGAAGCTCAGAAGATACTGGCAACGGGCCTTTAGCCATAAAGGAGAGAGGGACGGGCTTAGAGCTTAGGGAAGAGAGAAGGCGCTGACCAGCTGGGAACGCCGTGGGAACGTCTCTTACCCCCAACCCCACCCCATCCCAGCGCGTCCCCCCAGGCAGCAGCCAGGGCAGGGCGAGGAAGGGGTCAGGGAGGCGGGCCTCGGATTCCCAAGGAGCACACCCGCTCCTGTCCCCTGTGGGGTGGTTAAGAAGTCACCCGGATCTGGGCCTGTGTGCAGCTCGCCCGACCCTCACTCTTCTCCTCGACGCTGCCTCCCCCTCCTGCCCACCCCTCCCCCATCTTCCCCCGCCTCCCCCTCTCCTCTCGGCCCAGGCCCACCACCTCCCCCGCCCCTGGCTCTCAGAAAGCCCTGGAAAGGCTGCTTTCTTTGAGACAGGAAGGTGTCCTCAAGTCTCAGGAAGGAAAAACAGTCAAGCTGAACCCACCAAGACCGTCTCCAAGGGGCCGGGGCTGGCATGGGGCCAGGACTGACATCACCTGGGAACTGCCACGGCCACAGCTGCAACACGCCTCCTGGGGGGACGAGCTTTTGCTATTTAAAAAAATAATAATAATAATTAAAAAAACCGTTTCCAGTCTGGTGTTTTTAAATGTGCTTTTTATAGTGGGCCCTGGGGCGTGGGTGTTCTGGTGTCCCCCCCCCACTCCCCTTTTTCCTCACGTCCTGATTTTCACACCACACAATGCAGCCTTTGACCAATTCCAGCTCATTCCCGGGGATTCTGGGTGGGACCTCCTTCCAGTCTCTGATTCCCTCAGATTATCTTTTATCTATCTAGATACATTTAATTTTAACTTTTAAAAAATATATCAATAATATTTGCCCATGGTACCAAATTCAAAAGTTACCTAAGAGCATCGGGTGAAAGTGAGCCTCTCCCCCGGCCTCCATCACCTCCTGTCTGTCCGCTGAGGCAATCCCTCTTTTATTTTATTCAACAAAATCTCCTCTAGTGCTTACTAGTGCCACTCTTCTAAGCAATTATCTAATATTAATTCGTTTAATCTTCATAAAAATCATGTGAGGTAGGGTTTCCATTGGCTATATTCTTGTGAATATTGCCAAAGATATTCTATGCACAGAGAAGCATATCTAGATCTGTAATCTTACCCGCTAACTCCCTTTTTAAAAATAGAAGCTTATTATACACCCTGGTCTGCACTTTGCTTCACTTACTTGAAAATGTGTATTGGAATCATTCCATATTGGTGCATAAAGAGATTCCTCATTCATCTTTACAGCTGCATGGTATTCCCTTCTATGGAAGGATTACCATAATATAATTAATATGTCCATTCTTGGGTGGACATTAAGGATGTTTCCAATGTTTTCTCTTGTGAATAATGCTGCAATGAATTGCCAAAGTGATCTTTCCAAAGCATGACTTGGACCTCATCAGTCCAATGTTCAAAAATTCTCCACCTTTCTCTTGTATGCAGAAGGGCTCCTTGAATGTAGGGGTTATCAAGAACCCCTCTGAGATGCTGATGAAAGCAATGAACCTGCTCTCTAAAAACAGCTCATGGACAACTGAGCTTCATATGAAGTTCAGAGACCCCTGGAAACCCCAACATGGTCACAATAATGCCAAGACACCTCCCGCTGGCTGTGTGATGTGCCCATGGCTTTGAACTGGGCACTCTCCACTGCCAGCTTCACTGCTTCTAAGTTACAGGGCTGTGGGAAAATTGCTTAGTCTCACCAAGTCTTGGTTTTCTCATCTCTAAAATGGGGATAATTATAGTGGCTTCCCCCTAGGATTGTGAAAAATAAATTAGATCCAGACTCTGAAGTATTTAGCTTGGCGCATAGCAAGTCCTTAACCCAGGTTAGCTATTGTTTCTGAAAGACGCATTCCAAACTTATTCATTAATTCAACAAATATTTATTGAGAACATATTATGAGCAGAGAACTCGGGGGTTCAGGGAGGTGAGGAGAGGGAGAGACGTGTAAAAAATCAAACCAAACCAAGTAGCCATGTGTGACAGCGTGCTCCGGGCTCTGATGGTAGAAGAGGCAGGGGGCTGAGGGAACACAGAAGAGGAGGCAGCTAAGGCACCTTGGGGTGGGGATGGTCAGGAAAGACTCTGCAGAGAGTTTTTGACTAGAACGGAAGCTACAGGAGGGCATAGACTTTGCCTGTGTTTCCCACTGCTACCTCACCTGGCACGTAGTAGGTGCTCACTAAATGGTTTTGGGTAAATTCACTGATAAAGGGCACTCTTCCACAGAAGGAGGACACAGGCAAAGGAATAGACTGAATTTCTGTACAATTCGGTCATATCCCTCCTTGCCAGCCCCTTGCCCACCACTTCTCTAGCCCCCTCCTCTCTCCAGCCGCACTGACGGTGCCATTCCGGGCACTGTCCCACTGCCTGAGCTGCTCCCCTCACTGGAAAGATCGCTTCTTATTTATGCATCAAAATCCTCTTCATTTATCAAAACCCTGCTCAATCCCACCTCCACAAGAAAGGATTCCCGGACAAGTCTTCATCACCCCAACCACTCTCCCTTTCCAACTTTCCCATGACACTGTGTTTCTGCCTGGAATTGGCCAGGTCTCTTTCGGTTGTAAGTGACAGAAATCCAGCTCAAAGTAGCTAATGGAGGGCTTCCCTGGTGGCGCAGTGGTTGAGAATCCGCCTGCCAATGCAGGGGACACGGGTTCGAGCCCTGGTCTGGGAAGATCCCACATGCCATGGAGCAACTAAGCCCGTGAGCCACAACTACTGAGCCTGCGCGTCTGGAGCCTGTGCTCCGCAATGGGAGAGGTCGTGACAGTGAGAGGCCCACGCACTGCGATGAAGAGCGGCCGCCGCTCTCCGCAACTGGAGAAAGCCCTCGCACAGAAACGAAGACCCAACACAGCCAAAAATAAATAAATAAATTTATTTTTTTAAAAAAAGTAGCTAATGGAAAAAAAAAAAGTGAGTTATTGGTTTCCAGAACTGAGCTCAGGGCACTGATTTCATGGCTGAATCCAAGTGATGTTATGATATAATTAGAACTTTCTCCATCTCTCATGCCTGTTTTCCTGGATGTCAGATTCATTCTCTTCATTCTCAGAGAGTCTCTCCTCTTTTGGTGGCAAAGATGCTGCCAGCAACTCTAGATCATGACTCATCCTTTTAGAAACCCCTTTGGAGCGGCCCCTTCCCCTAGTAGTTCCAGCAAAAGTCCAAGAAAAGACCCCCACTGGCCTACCTTGGGTCACATGCCCAACCTTGTGCCAATGCCTATGACTAGAGGCACAAAGCCAGGCCTAGTTCTGTGCTCATCTCTGAAGTGGGTGTGGGGTTTGCCTGGCCTGAGCTACAAGAACAGAGAGTGGGGGAGGGGTGGTTTTACAAAAGAAATGGCCACTCAGCGGGCAAAAGCCCCAGATGTCACTAGTTATAGATGTAACAGCTATGCCTCTGTTGGAGCACTGGCCACACTGCCACCAGGAACTTGAGGTATTTTTGTAGGATGTGTCTCCCCCGAATCTGTGAGCTCCGTGGGGGCAAGGTCCCAGCCCAGCGTCTAGCACATGGACTCAACTTGATGGACACCAGCATGCTTCCCCCCTCTCCTTCATGACCCGGGCCCTCTTTGCACTCACTCTGTGTTTTGGCCAGCTTTGGGAAGACCCCGACCCTAGCCAGTGCAGTGGCCAGGCCCGTGGAAGTGCACGTGATCCCTGACTTCTGCCCTATCCCTCTGGCACAGAATGTCCCCACCACAAGGGGATCGAGAGGCCCAGTTCTCAGTCCATGTCATCTATGTGACCTTGAAAGAGTCCCTTCCCCTCGCTAAGCCTCAGTGGTCCTTTCTGTTCAATAGGGTTTGGGAAAGGCATTTGACCTGAGAGGCATTTCCTCCTTTTCAGCCCATCAAGTCCCTCTTTACAATTTTTTCCACGTCAGGGTACCACCTGTGCTGCCAGTTATATAATTTTTTTTCTTTAAATGAACTGTCTTTTAAAAACATAGATATATTCCTTTCAAAAGGGAACTTTAGATCCCTCCATAAATGGAAAACCAGTATCTTGTGCCATAAATAGAAGGTAACCATAAAAATAAGTACAATGAAAACAAAACAATGTCATTAAATTTTTGCCAGATCCGGCTGCCTGCCGAAGGCTCAGAGGTGGAGGCCTGCTCTCCGTTAAAAAGGGAAGTAAGTGTTAAGAGAGGTGTTAAAAACACACCAGCATTCAACAGAGACTTTCTCCTCAATAACAAGTTGAAAGAAAGTGGGAAAGGGAGGAAAATTCCACTCTGGGCTCAGTTGTTCTTAAGCTGAGAGTGGCTCCACCTGGCAGCAGCTCAGGTGGGACCTGTCCCAGTCTTAGGAAGCTGTCCCTCCCACGGAGGGGCCGCGCCTCCCCTGCACACAGGCCAGGTTGGGAGGGGTCAGAGCCCAGCCTGGCTAGAGCTCAAGTTTGGAGCTCTGGTTCATGTTTCATGGACAGAGGAGTCTCTGCCTGCTCAGTCCCAGCTCCTCTCACCAAGCATGGCCTGGGGTTAATGATGTAGTTTTCATTTGCATAAATTTGCATGAAGAAACTCTGGGAAGATTAGAAACTAATAAAGGTAGGAACCAGGCAGATGGGAAACAGAGTGGGAATGAGACTCTTCACAGGATCCCTTTTTTATACTTTTTGAACTATATGAATATATTAATGACTCAAATTTTAAATAATAAAAACAAACATTTATTAGCACCTGTTATGTAAGCAGACTTTGTGTTAGTCACTGAGTTCATTCATACATTCACTCATTCACTCTTTTATCACTGTGCTTCTGCCACTGGCCTCTTTACTGTTCCTCAGATACACCGAACTCTTTTCTACCCCAGGGCATTTGCACATCCTGTCCACGCTGCTTGGGATGGCTAGCCTCTTCTCATTCTTCAGGCTGCATCTTAAACATCATCTTCTCAGGAAGTCCTTGCTAAACTGCATTATTTAAAGCAGAGATTAGCAAACAATGGCCTATATTCCAAATGTGGCCCACCACTTGTTTTTATAAATAAAGTTTTATTGGAACACAGCCATGCACATTCATTTACATATTGTCTATGGTTGCTTTCCCATTATAATTCACACTTAAGAATTGTGACAGAGACTGGATGTCCCTCAAAGCCTAAAATATTTACTATTTGGTTGCTTAACAGAAAAAGTTTGCTGACCCCTGATCTAAAGCAACATTTCCCTCTTCCCAAGTTCTTTTTTTTTCCTTTTTCTTTTTTTTGATTGAAGTATAGTTGATGTCCAATGTTGTGTTAGTTTCTGCTGTACAGCAAAAAATTCAATTATACATTATATATATACATTCTTTTTCATATTCTTTTCCATTATGGTTTATCACAGGATATTGAATATAGTTCCCTGTGCTATACAGTAGGACCTTGTTGTCCCCAGTTCATCTTGATTGATCACTACATTTATTTATTTCATGGCGCTTACAACAGTTTATAATTATCCCGGTTGTTTTGTGTGTGTGTGTGTGTGTATAATTATTTGTTGTCTCAAAGAAAACTTAAGAGACAAAAGCAGTTAGAAAGCAAGCAAAAATTTACCTGAAAAGAAGTTTTACAAGAGGGTCCAGGTTTTAGAATGATAAATCAGCAAATAAAAGATACAACAGGGCTTCCCTGGTGGTGCAGTGGTTGGGAGTCCGTCTGCCATGTGGGAGACGCGGGTTTGTGCCCCGGTCCGGGAGGATCCCACACGCTGCGGAGCCGCTGGGCCTGTGAGCCATGGCCGCTGAGCCTGTGCATCCGGAGCCTGTGCTCCGCAACGGAAGAGGCCACAGCAGTGAGAGGCCCGTGTACCGCAAAAAAAAAAAAAAAAAAAAAAAGATACAACAGATATTTCAAGGGAAAAAAAATTACCAAGGATTAGTTTGCCCAAGGTAGAAAAAACAATGTTCTCACCTGATTATTATACCTGCAAAGGTAATCACATATTTTTGGACATAGTTTTGCAGAAGAAATAAAGTTGTTTTTGTTAGGGAGTCAGTTAATTCACAGGAAATCCTCAAGGCTTTGATTATTTGGGGATTTAGAACTAGACAGAGGAGCCCTGGTTTTTCTCAGGGTATAAAGTGCTTTTATAATCTGACCTATTAGACAAAAATGGCGAAGACCCAGTTTGGCTTCCAAAAATTATCTGTTCCCCAGCCCTCTGCCCCACTATTAGAACATAAGGGAACACTATAACATTCTCCCTGAGGGACATACTATGTCTGTATGGTTTACCTCTGTATTACCAGTACCTAGTACAGGTCTGACTCATATCAAGGAAAATTGTAAAAGACTTTGAAATGGCAAAAAGCAAAACAAAACAAAACAAAACCCACAACAGGCTGTCCTGCGGGATGCTACGCCTTGCCTTCACCTCATTTCAGGCTAACTGATTCTATGGTGGTAGATGCCTTTCCTTATCTTTGAGCTATTGTACATCTCTGTAAGCTGTAACAAGACTGATAGTGATACAAATAATTCTTGGTCATAGAGAAGCAAATAAGTTTTATCTGCTGGAGGTACAACTGTCCGCCCACTCCCTTTCCCATCCCTCTTGGAAGAAAATAGTTTTGCATCTTTAGCAAATTAATTTCAGCATATGTATGCTTTGGATTCTCCTTTGAATTAGTTTTGACACTTATTGTTTCCCTTATGAATTAATAATTTAAAAAAACTTTGATACATGTTCATTTTAGATTTGAACAAGAAGAATGATTTTATTCTATTGCAAAAATTATCTTTTAACATATATAATCTCTCTTGTTAAATATTTATATAGTGAATGCTGGAGTGAAGAGTGAATATGTTCTCACAGCATTTTGTGCTTCTCATAGCACTGATTTAATAATTTAATATTTATAGTTATTTGTGCATTCATTTGTATATTATTTCCTGACCATAAGCTCCATGAGGGCAAGGACTTTGTCTGACTTGCTTCCCACTGTGTTCCCCAGAGACTAGCAGGGTAGCTAGCACTGACACACAGTAGGTGATTATATACACATATATACGTATGCTTGGGTGCTTGTATATGTATATATACACATGTATATGTCATATATATATATATATATATGGAGAGAGAGAGGATGTGTTATGTGCTGCCCAGTTTAGAATAGACCTCTGTAAAGCTCCTAGTACAAGATGGAATGCTTTCAAATTTCTGGGATAAACTAAATAAACAGAAGGAGAAAGAAAGGAAAGACGGAAGGAAGGAAGAAGGGAGGGAGGAAAGAAGGAAGAAAGAAGGAGGGGAGGGAGGGAGGAAGAAAGAAAGGAGGGGAGGGAGGAGGGAGGAAACCAGTGCTGGTTCTCTGATAGGAACGGGATGAGCTGGTGGTATTCAATACACACCGCACGACCCCTGTTCAACTTCAGGCACCACCTATCCTCACTGATGAGGTAGCAGAGGCCAAGATGCTCTGTGGGCTGCTGAGCATTTTATTGAGGAAGAGCTGCGATTACTGTGCTGTCTCTTCCACCCCCCACACTGCCTCCTCCTTCCCAGACTCTTCTCTGACCCTTCACCCAATCCAGCCCTCTTGTAAGTCACCTTCCTGAGTCCCTCCACTGTTGCTGGCCGCCTCCCAGACGCCCAGCCTGACCTTTAGTCCTTTCCATTTTGATCATCACCAAGCAAATGCCCTCTAACCCACTTGTTCTGATTCTATCATATCATCAAAACTCTATCCAAGGTCTGAGAGGTCCTTTTTCCTAAGTCTGAGCTAGAAGCTGCCAGGGATATCAGGGTGATTAAATGTAGCCCCCTGCCATCAGGGAGCTTGCAGTCTAGTGGGAGAGACCATATGTGTCCCTATGGAGTCTTCATACCATGAAGAACACTGGTGCCCACACATAGGCTCCTTATTTGTGACAGAGACCACTGGTTGCCCCTCATACCCGTTCTCCCCTTCTCGTATAGAAGTAAAACCTCTGACTTTTAGCCGGACGCTTAGCCACACAAAACAGACTCTATTTCCCAGCTTCCCCCTTGCAGCTAGTTCTAGCCATGTGACTAAATTCTGACCAATGGTACGCAAATGGTGCCTTTCCCCACCCCTCCACCCCCTGCCCGCTGGCTGTGGTGTAGACTTGGGGGAGCCATCTGAGACCATAGGGGCCAGGCAACACCCTAGGGATGGGAGAGCTACAAGATAGGAGGAGCCTGGGACCCCAACTCCATCGAGCTAGTCCTGGATTATTTACATCCAGACCTGAGAGGAATAAAATTCTATCTTCTTTATGCTATCATTACTTAGGATTTGTGTTACTTAGGATTACTTAGAACAAATGAGCCTATATGCTCTATATTCTAGTTGGTCATCCATTTTCTTTGCAATAGAATTCAATCAAGAACCAATATTTATTGTCCACTATGTGCCAGGCACTGTTTAAAAGTCTGGGGATACAGAGAGAATCTCCACTGTGATGGAACATACATTTTAGTACATAAGTAATTTTGCCTAAGTCATGTATGATTCTCCTATTCCTACCGCCCCTCCTCCTTCCCTACTCAACCCCCATGCTCAGTGACTAGCGTGACAATATACCATGCCCAAAGGACCATGAGAGAGAGGAAGCAGAGTAGGAAAGACATGGAATTTGTAGCCACATGAACTAGATTTAACTCCTAGTTTACCTTCTCAGAGACTCAGTTTCCCCATCTGTAAAATGTAAATAAAAGTAATAACTACTTCTTAGGGTTTCTGCAGGTGGGAAACAAAATGAGATAACACATGGAAAGCTTAACACATAGTCAGTGCTGAATAAAACATGGCGGCGAGAGTGTAACAATATTGCCGTGTAACAATATTATTAATAATTACCTGAGTAAAGGCAGCAAGGAGATGCTAGGGGTCTCCTTTCTGATCCAACTTCACCTCACCTCACTCCCTCCCAAGGCCATTCTTTTCTTTCCTTTGTCAAATCCGTGCCAGTTCCTGGTGCTTCTGCTGTCGCCTGTCCCTGAATGGAGAGCCGATGTCTAAGGAAATCCCCTTTGCCACCCTATTCTGAAACAGCAGCCTCCCCCCTACTTTGAGGTGGGCTTTCTTCACTTACATGTCTTCCCAGATTTGGGACGTGGAAACACTCGTCTAGGAGGCTGCAGGCCTAGTTACCAGTCTCTACCCTGTTGCTCTCAGTATGGCTGTGCACTCATTTCCCTGCTTTAGGACTCAGTTTCCCCCCCCACAAAAACACCAGTTGAACTTCTACTTATCCTTCAAGACCCAGTTCAATAGCCACCCCTTTTGTGAATCATTCCTTCATTCCCTCAGACAGAGTTTATGGCTCTTTCCTCTGTTTTCTCCCCCACGGTGCTTGGTACAATCATTCCGCCGTAACAGTAGCCATCACGTCATCACCTTATGTTTAACTACTTCCTGGCTTGTCTGTCTTTCTCTACTAGAGTCTGAACTACTTGAGGACAGATTGTAGTTTATTTAGTCTGTATCCCTAGTGCAGATTACCCAGCAGATAACACGGAAAATGAAACATATGTGGATGGACAACTGGATAGATGGATACAAATGGATGATGGAACGTTTAAATTAATTGTGTTTTTACAGATGTCAGTTGCATAGATAATGATAGATGTGCCTAATAAATGATAGATATTTAGTAAAAGGGTGAATGAAGGATGGATGGTAGATGGAAGAGGAATAGGTGAAGAATAGATTGGTGAGTTGATGATTGGCTTGTGAATGATAGATACGAAGAAGTGAATGAGGAATATATGTTGGGTGGATACTTGATGTATGAGAAACAGTGGAAAGATAAATGACAAATGGAATAACGGACGGATGGATGAGGGATAAGTAGGTGCATAAAGAATGGGTGAATGAGGAACTAATGAATGCATGAAAGATGGTGGATGGCTATTAATGGCTGGTGAATGGTGGACAGATGAATGATGGATGGATGACAGATAAATGGATAGATGGAATTATGATGGCTGGCTGGGTGGCTGGCTGAATGGGTGTATGGGTGATAAACAGATTGATGAAGGGTGGATATAGAATGGATGATAGGTAAATGGATAGTGTGTTGGTGGTGAATGCATGATGATGGATAAGGAATAGACGGTGGGTGAAGGATGAACAGACGTTTGGCTAGATGGATGGTGGATGGGTGATGAATGAATCACTGGTGTTTGAATGGATGTATGAAAAATGGATAAATGATAGCTGGATAGACTGATGATATGTGAACAGTTCATGTATAGGCATGTGTGTTACCATGGATAATTTCTGAGGGTCTTTCTAACCCTGATATTTTGTGACTCCCTCTTTCCTGGGAGAGGAATGAAATTGCTGTTTGATAAGCTTCCACGAGCCAGGCCTCTTCATGGGCGCTTGACTTATGTCATCTCTAGTAATCATTGCAACAACACTACAAGGCAGATATTGTTATGCTCACTTTACAAATGAGGAAAATAAGGTCCAGTGGGAGGAAGAGATTTTCTCAAGCCTGGCTCCACCTTGCTTCTGTGTCTCTTTTCTCCTTCTCCCTCTAGTAGTACCTCATCCCCTCTGCTAACAATTTTACACATCCCTGTACCATTCATGTTTTGCCTCCTCCAAGAGCCCCTCAACCCTGCCCCCAGGGAGCCTTCTATTCTACATTTGAGACCTCCTCGCCCTGACCTTTTCTACATTTCACTGGTTCTTTCCATGATTCATAGTTTTCATCAATACAACCATTTGTTGAGTGCCTACCATATGCTCGGCATTGAGCTTGGTACTCTACATATATTACCTCATTTTCTGTCCATGAGAGCCCTAAAGGTAGCTATTATTACCCTCAGTTTAAATGCGAGGAAGTCAAGACTCAGAGAAGTACAGTGACATGCCCAAGGTCACCAGCTAGTTAGTGATGAAGATGGGGGTGAAACTCTGGTCTGTTCAGTTCCAAAGCCTGCATCTTAAACCTTGATGCTATATTTCCTCTTGGCTACTGTGATGTTTGGTTATCCACATGTATTTGTTTAAGTGTGTATATACCTGTATGCCCACGTGTTTGTGTCCAATTCTTCCATGAATTGGAAGAGAGACACTTTCTCACACTTTTCCTGAACCCACTTCAGTATCAGATACAGAGAAGATTCACAGAACATTAATGAAGAAAGAGCCACCTTGGACATCCTGGAGTTCAACCCCTTTATGTTCCCAGTGAGAACACCCCGGGTCAGAGAAATGATGCAACATGCTCAAGGCCACACAGCAGGCTGATGGCTGAGCTAGGACCTGAACCTGAGTCTTGGTGCTCAGTCAAAAATGTACTGGGAGGAGGAGAAGAAGAGGAAGGAGAAGGAGAAGAGGAAGAAGGAGAAGGAGAAGAAGAGGAAGAAGGAGAAGGAGAAGGGGAAGAAGGAGAAGGGGAAGAAAAAGAAGAAGGAGGAGGAGGAGGGGACTTCCCTGGTGGCACAGTGGTTAAGAATCCACCTGCCAATGCAGTGGGACACGGGTTCGATCCCTGGTCTGGGAAGATCCCACATGCCGCAGAGCAACTAAGCCCGTGTGCCACAACTACTGAGTCTGCGCTCTAGAGTCCGTGAGCCACAACTACTGAGCCCGTGCACCACAGCTACTGAAACCCACGCACCTAGAGCCCGTGCTCCGCAACAAGAGAAGCCACCGCAATGAGAAGCCCGTGCACCACAAGGAAGAGTAGCCCCCGCTCGCCGCAACTAGAGAAAGCCCGCGAGCAGCAATGAAGACCCAATGCAGCCAAAAATAAATAAATAAATAATTTTGTTTTAAAAAAAGGAGGAGGAGCAGAAGAAAAAGAGGAAGAAGAAGGGAAAGGAGGAGGGAGGAGAAGTACAGCAGGTGTAACTCTCCGGCCACATCCAAAATAAATAGTCTCCATTCCACTGAGTGGTAGAAACTTAATCTTGGTCAATTCTGGGTGCCTTCTTTCACTTTCTCCTCTCAGGTCACCTACTCCCCCACCTCCCTGTGTGTGCAGAAAGGCTCCTGGTCCAGGGGGCCTGCACACCTACTCAGACATCGAGGTTAATGGCTTCCTTAGGTTTAACCCAGGAGTGGGACCGTTAAGTCCTGCTCTCTGATCCCTTAAGATTACCTGGGGTTTCTGTATTCTTTCTTCAGCGTCTCACACCAGTATCTAATCACTCCCTAGCTTCCTATATCCGACCCTCTGTATTACTTGGGATGCTAGTTCAGCTAGTGTAACACAGGCCAAACTGTGTCCTAAAAAAGATAGAAGTTGATTTCTCTCTCACTAACCAGTAGAGGGTAAGAAGTGCAGCTGATATGGAATCCCATGGCTCAGAGTCCCAGGTCAGAGACCCTGACTCCTTCCACTTTGTTGCCCTGACGTCCTTCACATGTGGCTTCCATCGTGTGGTCCAAGATGGCCTCTCCAGATTCTGCCACCATGTCAAACTCCAGCTGGCAGGAGTAGAAGAGGAGTGGTGAGAGAATGTCCCTTTTTTCTTTAAATACATGACCCAGAAGTTGCACACACCATTGGGTTCACATATCCCTGTCAGAACCTGGTCATGCAGCCGCATCTAATCACGAAGGACATTGGGAAATGTCGTCTTCAGCTATGTGGCCATCTGCAGCTACAGAAGAAGGGGAAATCCGATAATTGCATGACGACTAAGTATCTCTGCTACCTGCCTTTCTCCCCACCTCCCAGATAATCTTTATCTCATTTCCTAAAGAGGAAAACCAATTCTGACTCATCTATTCTTCTCTTGAGGGTATAAATGACATACCCTCAAATTCCTCAGGGCTTTGACTAAATTCCACCATTTTTCCAAACCAAAAGCTTAGGCTTTGAGACTCAGAAAAAAATGTCTTCCATTTTTGCCTCATTATCCCCTCTCTAAGGTGATGGAGGCCACTAACAAACAGGGGAAAGGTAAGGTGTAAAATACAGGAGATACCTTCAACATTACAAAATGTTTACAGCTACAGATACAACTCAGACATCTCCTTTTCCTGATAGGTCTTTTGGTGGCTTCTCTTGACCTTAGACTCTTAGTCTTCGCTTAAAGGATAACTCCTCAAAGAGGCGTTCTCTGCCCATCCTATTTGTTTCCTTCCTAACAGACACCACGATATGTAAGTTATAAACATATACACTTTATTTGGTTTGCGAATGACACCATGCCTGTCTTTTCATCTGTGTATCTTCAGCGCCTGGCACAATGCCCAACGCACAGTAGATGCTCAGCAAATGTATTAGATTGAATGATGAATTTGCATATCAGGGCCCTGTGAGGAGCAAAAAATGTTCAAATCGTTTCCCAGGTGACTAAGAATGGAGTGGCTGTAACTGTATTTACACTCAGTGGCCCAGGAAGAACTATGTTTCTTTGACCCTAGAAGTCAAAGTATTAATATGGGTGGGGTTTTTCCCAGTGCCAGTGGGGGAGGCACGTCGGAGGGCCATGTGGGCTGCTACATCTTGAGAAATACCAGTCACAGACCTTCTCCTTGAACCCCAACCAATATCAAGATGTTCCCACCCATCCAGGACTTAAATCAACCCAGGAAAAAAGGGAGGAAGGGGAAATCTTGACTCACTCAATTTCAATCAAATCTGAAATGACTATTTTTTTGTCTAGATTCGATTGAAGTTTGCATTTTTTGACATCAGGAAAAATAGGAGCTCAGGAGAAGCAAAATCCTTATAGAAAAGGGAGTGTTAACATTTTTTGCATGTCTGAATACATGGCTGAGAGGTGTGTTTTGGCCACATTAGAATGATGCCATTCTGGAATCACAGATGGGTCAATTTATGAAAACTTGTAATCACAGAGTTAAAGTCACTCAATCTGAGAATCACATAAGGTTAGAATCATAACCTTATATTATGTATTCAGAAAGAACGTTAGAGATTGTCTTAATTTGGATTTCCCCAAAAGCAGAACCTGAGACAAGGATTTGGGTGCCAAGTAGCCCAGGAAGCAAGGGGGATCTGGGAGAGTGAAACAAGGAAGGGAGGAAAAGCAATAAAAAAAGGGAGTGGGACTTCCCTGTTGGTGCAGTGGTTAAGACTCTACCTGCCAGTGCAGGGGACACAGGTTCGAGCCCTGGTCTGGGAAGATCCCACATGCCGCGGAGCAACTAAGCCCATGCACCACAACTACTGAAGCCCGTGCGCCTAGAGCCTGTGCTCCACAACAAAGAGAAGCCGCTGCAGTGAGAAGCCCACGCACCGTAACAAAGAGTAGCCCCCGCTCGGCACAACTAGAGAAAGCCCACGCCCAGCAATGAAGACCCAAAGCAGTCAAAAATAAATAAATAAAAGTATTAAATTAAAAAAAAAAAAGGGAGTGACTGAGTCAGTTTCTGACATGGGTGACAGGTGCCCTATCTCACCGCTAACCTTCTGAGCAGCCAAAGGGAATCACCTCCAGTGCATAAGAGGCTGAGACAATTATCTACCAACTCCCATCCCCCACAGCCCTCACCCTGTGATGGAGGGTTGCCCCTGGGTGGGTCAATTCCTCCCAAGTCCTGGCTGAGAGTTCCCAAGGCTTCAGAGAAGCCAAATGACTGAGAGGTGCTTGAAATGGTATAACGTCAGTATGCTGGGAAGTGCCCACCACAGCTCCAGCTAAAATCAGTGGTGAGCTGAGGGGACGAGGTGTGGGACACCAATAACAACTAATACCCTAATTTCACCCCAACACAAGAATTCCCTTCTAAAGGTCTAGACTGGGAGTCTGCAGGCTACACCAGTCTGGGGGATCCATTTTGTTTCTTTAGCACCTTGTTAAAATGAAATCAGAATCTAAAGCCCGTTAGGAGATGCCCGCAGTCTTCATTTTGCTATATGCCCCACCACTCCCCATTGCCCACATGCCTTCAGATTTCTGTTAGCTGCCCAGCCCTCAGAGGCATTTGACCCTGAGGCCCCTGCACAGGGCCTCTCATTAGCTACAGGGTACTTAAGAAGATCTTTTTCTCGCATCTGTATCTCCAGTTCCCTGACACACAGTCTGGCCCGTGATAGGGCCTAATAAATCTGCCAGGGAATGGGGCCTCCGCTTGCATTTTTCCCTGCCTGGAAGCTCACTCCTTTCGAGGCTGCCTGTTGTATTGTCTACTACCTGCCCCCACCCCCTCCTGCCCAGGCCTCAGGCATTCCCAGTGGGGACTGGGGGTGAAACTCCCTGCTTGGGGTGAGCAGCAGGTTAATTTCCTCCTGGAGCTTCCCTCGGCAAACAATGAGACAATGGCGAGCCGGAGGTGGCCTGCGTAAGACAGCCGTGGAGGGGAAGTTGTAATCTGTGCGTGAAGCCAGGAGCAGGCAAATGGCGAGAAAAGCAGCCTGGGCCAGACCGGGCCCTCCACCCAGCCGGCCCCTGGGACCAACCTGAAGGTCACCTGAGTCGCCCTTGAGGAAAACAGCCATGAACCACCATAGTGAGGAGAAAACACGGATGGGTGGGGCTCACCCCCACACCCCTTCCCTATCCAGATGGTCCTAGTTCCTCCCTGCATAACCCCATCTGCCCACATTCTGAGCCCTGCTGGCCGGGAGACATCCCCAGACAGACACCATCTGATTCTGGCTTTGTTCTGGTGCTGTGACCTTAGGGCGTGTTACTTAACCTCTCTGTGCCGTTGGTTCCTTATCTGTGAAAAGGGAATAATACCACCTCCTTCCCCTGGTCGTCAAGAGGATTCCTCTATCACCCCACAGGCATTTATTGGGCATCTACTATGTGCAGGCACTGTGTTGGATGCTGGGGCTACAGTTCTGAATGAGACAGCGTCCCTGCCCTCATGGATTACAGTCTTAATATGGAGACAGTCAATAACCAAGTAACAATCACACCATGAAATTACAACAGTGATGTGTGTTACCAGGACAAGAGGCGGCACCATGAGGACCATTGAACGTGAGACCCAACCTAGTTTGCAGGTCAGGGTGGGCTTCCTCTAGGAAGAGGCAGTTAAGCTCAGCTGAACAGGACGTGGAAGTTTACTAGGCCAAGGGGGAAGGGTATAGGAATCAATGCAAAGGCCTGGATGCTGGAACAAAGTTGGCATTAATGAGGAAGAGCCAGGAGGCCTGGGCACCTGTGACAGGAGTTTGTTCTTCATCTGGAGAGCAAAAGGAGGTCACTGAAGATTGCAGCGGAGTGAAACGGTCCCACCGGCTTTCAGCTAATGCATGGCAGCACTTAGCACTGTGCCCAGGTAGGTGGGGTCCCTCCTCCTCGACAGGGGGTCCTGTCCAAGCACATCAGGCATGACGAACCACTGCTTTCCAACCCTCTCCGTCCCCACCAGGGCTGGGATTTGCTGTGCTCCCCTCACAGATGAGGAAACTGAGGCTGAGGACGGGACAGAGGGAGTCTGACTGAGCACACCAATGGGTCCAGCCCGCTCTAGGGAGGGGGAAGGGTTGGAAGAGCGTCCTGAGACTGCAGAGACACCCAGGAGGACCCCTAGCCTCCTCTGCCTACACATCTCAAGACAGCTCCTTGACCCTCGCTCCCCTAAATCCAGCTCTGTACCCAGAAAGGGAGAGGGGCTTCAGACAACTCAGGGGTATCCTCATCCCAGGTCATGACCCCACACATCTCCAGAAGCTGAGCAGTCTCATTCAAAGCCACACCTCCACTCACATTCAAAGGCAGCCTTCAGCTCTGCCCAAGCGAGTGGCTTCAGACTCACAGAAAGAGTAGTTCCCGCCATGGAAAGCTGTAGCTATGCCCTTCATGGTCCTTCTTCTTAGCCATCTGAGTGCTATGAGCCCCGCTTTACTGAGGAGGAAACTGAGGCTTGAGGGGGACAGCTCCCTGCCCATACTCGCAGAGCTGGGAAGAAGCCGTGCCTGGTCTCAAAGCATCTCCTGCAGCCCCACCCCACGCCCCCCAACCCCTGTGGGTTAGTTTATAGACATGTCACTGCACGTGTCAGAGCCCTTGTTGGCTTCCCAGGGATGGAGCCAAAGCCCTTGTTGGGCTACAAGCCCCCAGCCTCTCTCTGTCCATCTCGTCACCCCGCACAGGCCTCCTCCTCCCTCCCTCACCTGCTCCCACCTCAGAGCCTTCTGCACCCACTGCTCCCTCTGCAGCCCGGCCTCCTTCATTCATGCCTCGGCTCTCCTGTCCCCCAGCAGAGGCCCTCCCCCAACCCTTGCTCCCTGCTTTACTTTTCCGCACAGTACTCATCTCTTCCTGACTGTATGGGGGTTTTTATAAATGTCTGTTGATTGTCTGAGCCTCGGTCTCCTGTGTTCACTGCTGAGCCCCACAATGGTTAAGTGCTCAACAAGTATTTGTCACATGAATAAATGAAGGAGGACAGAGGGTCTCCAGTCCCACCCCTGCCCCAGTGTATCCCCCAAACCTGCATCCCCGACATCCCCCAAACACCTAGCTTGCTGGTGCTGGGCTTTTGGGTTTGGGAAGGGCCGGTACCATCCCCTCACTGGACCATCCACAGGCCCCCACACTAAGGAGCGAGGAGACCAGAGCTCAGCAGGAATGTGTGGCTGGTCCAAGGTCACAGAGCCCCAAAGGTCACAGAGCCACGATTCCCGGAGGGTGGGGGGGTGCATCTCACAGCAGCCCATCACTGCAGCAGGAGGCGCCTCTTCTAGGAGGGCCCAATGAAATGGGAACCCTGAGGCTCCAGCTCACCCCCTTTCTCCAGAGAACCCAGTTATGTTTGGGGGCGGGTGTTGCTCTGCTGCCAGCAGCTTCCCTCCTCCCAGCACTGGGACTCCAGCTCCGCATGTTCCAGGAAGTCCAGGCCGCATTTCCCTCCAGGAGCCACCGCCCAAAGGGACCCTCTGGGGAGAGACAGAGCATTTTTGAGGAAAAGGGGGGTGAGGGTTGGGGGTGTGGGAGAAAGAGTCACCAAAAAAAAAAAAAAAAAAAGTAGTGGCTGGGCCAGGAATGTGCCTGGGTGAACCGGAGCCAAGCCTCCTGTCACATCCACAGCTGTGCCGGCCAGGGCGGGGGCAGGGCGCAGGCGGGGCCAGGTCACTCTCAGGACAGGACACCAGCTGCCAACCTTCTCCTGGTGGATTCCCTGCCACCAGCCTGGTGGGGGAGGAGCTGGGCAAGCGCCTGGGCCCAGAGTCAGGACCTGGGGCTCTGCCACCCCAGTCCACTCACCAGCCTGGGCCTCGGTTTCCCCATCTGTGCAACAACGGGACTTGGAGAAATGCTGAGACGGTGACTTTTCAATAAGACACTGGTTGAATAAAGTGAGGGAAGCCACAATTTTTAGCAGGGGTTCTGGACCTGGGGTTCAGAACTCAGGGGCTCTGTGAACTTGGATAGGAACGAAATAACAATTTTATATTCACTATAACCTCTAACTGAAATGCAGCATTTCCTTCAAGTACAAATGTGGACCACGAGCCCTGGCAGGGTCAGCAGTGACCTTGTCACAGTAGAAGCTGGAGACACTTAAGTCTGACATCACAGCACTTGCAGACCCCTCCATGTATTGTTTAAGCTCACTGAGACCCCATACCTGCCTGCACACCTTTTATTTAATGTGTTAATAAAGACGCTTGTCTATTACTGCATCACAAACCCTTGTTGCTATTGCGGTGATGGCATCTCAGTATGATTGGCTTCCTTTGTATCCTATGCACTTTACTTTCTGTGCTTAAAAAGACATGATTATGATAAGGGGTCCATCCTATCACCAGATGCCAAAGGGGTCCATGGTACAAAAAGTCCCTGCTTTATATGCAGCCATTTTTAGTTTTAAATGGGGAAGTACTCTGTATACTGACTTGGAACGATGTCAAAACACAGTGCTAAGTGCAATGCAAAAAGCAGGATACACCGGTGTCTGTGTAAGAACCAGACTGAGTACCTACATTTGCTTGATGTGCAAGGAGCCCCGAACTGGGGACAGTGGTTATCTCCAGGGTCTCAGGGAGACCCATCACTCAACACCTTGAGTACTGATTTTTTTTCCATATGCATAAATATTCAGAAAGAGTCAGGATTCTGGGAAGATGGCTGTGACTGTGGTGGAAACACAGTTTTTGAATCTTCCCAAATCCCCACATCAAAACAGGCAAAGCAACTAGTTGGCAAACCAAAACCCCATGGACAAGATTTACATCAAAACCAGGTGACAAGGCGTCCTCACGAATCCCCAAATACAAGTGGATGGAGACAAACCTGCACAGAATCAGGGTCTGCATAGGAGAACATTCACTCTGTATTTGTCTCGAGGGATACATGAATTAATAATAAAGTCTCAGTCTCTGCCCTAAGATCCAGGCTTAGTGGGAGACGCAGATAATCACAGAAACACATATAAAATTGCAACTGCGACAAGAGTAATTCTAAGAGTTCCAGATCCTGAAAGTATATAACAGCACCCATGTCTGAAATATATCATGGTTGAAAAAAAAAAGAACAAAGGAAGAAAGAAAGAAAGAGCCCAGTATACAGACAGACACACAGATAACCCCTCCTTTGCAGGCCCATCTCAGTGGCCACAGGACAGTGAGGGCAGCTGTCCACCCACGCGGGCTCCAGGGGAGCTGCCCAGCCCCCAGCTCAGGGCTCAACACCCACTGCCCAACATCTTCCTTCGCGATGAATCATGTTTGTGGACTAAAAACAAGGTGATGCAGCCAGGAAGTCTGTAGAATCATCAGCATGGAGGCAGCCCCCCAAAGCGGAAAAAACACTACCCTCAGAAGCTGCAGACATGGGTTCAAGTCCCAGCCCGGCCACAAAATTCACAGTGTAAGCTCACACAGATCTCAGAGGTTCAGACAGAAGGCACCTGCCAGGTCTCACACAGCACACCTGCAGATGCCTCTAGACTCCCAGGAGGGCTCTTCAGCACCTCAGCTCCTCTGTTTGGGGGGAAATTGGAGGCCCTTGCCAGCCACTGAAAATGGAACAAGGTTAAAGGCATGTTATGCCCTCTCGCCTCAGGCTCTCCAGATACTCAGGTAGCACCAACCCCCGACCGGACAAGAACAGAGCCCTTGGGACGCAGCCACACTTCTGTTCACTCTCAAGAGCAACCCCAGCAGGTAGGGGTCCTTATCCCCATTTGACAGATGAGAAAACTGAGGCTCAGAGAGGGGAAGAAGGTGACCTGAGGTCACACAGCCCTACTGTGCTTTGACCCAGGTCACTCGATGGGGGCACATCACCCCCCGGGGACAGCTCTGCCCTGGCAACCCCAACCTCACGCCCAGCCTGGAAGCCAGCTCAGGGGTGCGGCCGTCTCCCTGTGAACAAGACTATTTTTAGTGTGAGCAGCAGGGGCTAGGGGCCAAAGCCAGGAGTGACAATGGGGGGAAGGGGGTGGGGCTGCTGGAGGCCGCCCCCGCACCCAGCAGCCGCCCCATTTCCTCGAGGAACCAGGCTGCGCACAATACAAGGAAAGCCGAGTGGGGAGCGGCTGGGGGCTCCCGTGGGGGGGCTGACCTGGCCCATCAGGGCAGCTGGGGGCCTGGAGGAGGCCTCCGGACCAGGGGGAAATGGACCATTAGTCCAGCTGCCTGGCCTGGGCAGGGGTGATCTTTCATGCTCTACACACTCACACACACATAATTTATTCTCTCTCTCTCTCTCTCTCTCACACACACACACACACACACACACACACACACACACACACACACACACGGGTCTTTTGCTAACTCCTAAGCCAGGGCATGGTCTCACCTCCAGCCTCGGAGGCAGAGAACTGGGCCCTGGGGACTCAAAAGGTGAGATTCCCATAGTGGCCAACCAGGAGTTGACTGGGGGCCCAGGTGGGAAATGTCATCATGAGCATCCCAGAGACTCTGCCAGGTCATGGCTTCTTGGGGAGGGGTGTCCCTGCTGGGGGAGGCCCTAGCCTGGGGCTCCCAGTCAAGGGGGCACGGTGCAACAGGAGCAAGAAGGTGCTCCCCACAGCCTGGCAGTGAGGGCTCCTTCCTTGGCCTCTACAAAGGGGGCTCCAGTGTTGCTGCGTGGGGGCCCTGAACTGAATTTGATGTCTGAGGTTCTCATGGGTTCTCCCACGGCTTAGGGCAGGAGATTGTGTCTCCCATTCCCACCCCTGCACTGCTATCCATCCCACCTCCACACCCTTGCTTATGCCATGCCCCCTGCCAGGGGTGCCCTCCTCTGTCTCCCCATTCTCCTACCACCAGTAAAGCTCTGAGAGCAAAGACAGTGACCTCCTTGTCTGCCATCACATCCCCAGAACCAAGCACAGTGCCTGGCACAAAGTAGGTGTGCAATAAATACCTGTGGAATAAAATCCTTGCCTCCTGCTGGAGGCCTCCCCTCCCCTCACCACGGACAAAGTTATCTCATTGGACCCTCTCCACTGCCCAGTGAGGCAGACACATTCATACCCACTTCAGGGAGGAGAAAACTGAGACCAGGAGGGGATGCAGCTTACTGAAGATCATACAACGGATAGCGACATAAGCAGGACTCACATCTAGACCTTGGGGTCGCCAGCTGTGTCCTCACAAGCCCACAACTGCCCCTGGCCATCAGCTCTCAAGTGTGAAACTGATGTTGTCTACACAGCTGCATGGGGTTCCTGACATCAAAGTCCAGCTGACAGATGAAAGTGACGGTGGGGTTGGGGAGATGGGATGGGATTCCAGAGGTATGTTAGAAGTGGGACCAACAGCACCAGTTGATGGACAAGAAGCAGGGGTGAGATGGGAGGAGGCAAGGAGGTCCCTCCTTGGTACTGGGCCTGAGCAGTGGCTTCAAGGGTGGCCCTTTACTGAGTCCAAGAGAATTGCAGGAGGAACAGGTGTGGGCACATTGATGGGCAGCCAAATATCAGTGATTAGAGCTCAGGGGAGAGCCTGGATCTACATCTTAGATCTTTTTTTTTTTTGGCCATGCTGTGCGGCTTGCGGGATCTTAGTTCCCTGACCAGGGATTGAACCTGTGCCCTCGGCAGTGAAAGCGTGGAGTCCTAACCACTGGACCGCCAGGGAATTCCCTACACCTTAGATCTACATTTAAGAGTCATCAGGGCACGAGTGGACTAAAGTCACAGGGCAGGGTGACACCACCTGGGAGTGAGTCCACAGAGGAGAGAAGATGGCAGAGTTTTACTAAGAGAGTAATCAACGATGGCAAGAGTGAAGTTTGTTTGCCCCAAGACTGAGGGCTTCTCCAGCCCTCCCAGGACCTACGCAGAGCTGGGTTCTCCTTCAGTGGGAGGGAGTTTCACCCAAGGATCAGGAAGGGAAAGCAGAGGATTTCTGGACATGCACTGGGGGCAGGCTCTGCACAGAATGAAAAATGACCCGCTGGAAATGTTTAAGTAAGATTTGGTGGAATACTACTCAGCAATAAAAAGAAACAGACTGCTGATCCATGCAACAACAGGGAAGAATCTCAGAGACATAAAATGAGGAAAGAAGCCAGGCACAAAAGAGTACACGCTTCCTGATTTCACTTCTATGAAAGTCTAGAAAAGGAAAAACCAAACAACAGTGACAAATCAGACTAGTGGCGGCCTGGGGCCAGGAGGTGGCAGTGACAGGTGAGGGGCACAGGGGAGTTTTAGGGTGATAGAAATGTTCTGCATCCTGATCCGGTGGTGGTTACACAGGGTGCACATTGTCAAAAGTCATGGAAAGATACATTTTAAATGGATAACACGGGTACCCTTGATTTTATATTAATTATATCCTGATACAGTTGATATAAAAAGTCTGCACCATTCTCTCAACCTTGAGGATTAATGATTGCTTACAAGATGGACTGCGTTCTTTCTGGTAATAGAGGGTGCCTTCTCCTAGATGGCTCACAAGGCCCAACACTGAGGTTCATTTAGGGATTTGCTCAACTTATTTCCAGGAATGCAGGGTGCTGAGAAGGGAAGGCGGGCTGCTGTTTACTGAGCACATACTATGGGCAGCACTGAGCTCTAGTCCTCGGTAACTCACTTCCCCCAATACCCAATAAAGTGAGTGCTCTTATTGTCCCCACTTCACAGAAAAGGAAAAAGGTGGAGGGAGAGGGGTCTTGCTCAACATCACACAGCTGGTGGGCGGGGGAAGCAGGACTTGAACTCAGCCTGGCTCCAGAGCCGGCATTCCCTACCCTACGCCATGTGGGAGAGGGTGCTTGGGCCACTATTCAGTGGTTCCCTCTTTTCTGGCCTCAGATGTTCCCCACCCCTACCACAAAAGCCTAGGAGGGGCACAGGCGCACCCTCCTTAGAAGGCAGTTTGATGCTGTCACCTAGGGGTGACTGAAGGGGACCGAAGGGGCTCCAGTCTATCCGAGGGAGCTTGTCGATGTGTTTCTCCCACACCTGCAGCCAGCTTGTTCCATTTCCTGGCTGGTGACCTGGGGCAAGTGCCTCTACCGGCCAGGCTTCTGTGTGTTCATGGGTAAAATGAGAATCAAAATATGATTTCTCCTTAATGGTCACAGTTTTCTTTTGGTGATGAAAATGCTTTGGAACCACATAGAGGTGGTTGTGCAACATTGTGAATGTACTAAATGCCACTGAATTGTACACTTTAAATGATTAATTTTATGTTATGTGAATTTCACCCCAATAAAAAAAAAGGGAAAGAAGAGATAATGTGTGCAGATATAAATGGACATACACAGTAAGAAAAAACCTGCCTGTCTAAAAGTTGGAGTGCGGATTAGAAGAGCAGTAAATGGCAAGCACCTAGGATAGTACCTGACCCACGTTACAATGCGTCCTTAGTTCCATTGAAAGTTAGAGCCCCGATTGTTGCCAGGCGGCCATCCTTGCTGAACAGCCAGCTGCACCAGCCTCCTCCTGGGCTCCCTACTTCAGCCCTTGCTGCCCCACCTCCCCTTCTTTTCTCCAGTAGCAGCCAGAGGGATGGGGGAATCCTGTTAAAACCCAAGGCAGGCCGTGCGCTCCTCTGCTCAAAACTCTCCAAAATCTCCCCGTGTCACATGAGAAATAGCTAAGTGCCTACGGGGGCTTCGAGGCCCTACATGACCTGCCCCTGATGCCACCCCTGTCTGCCCTCATCTTCTATCGCCCCCTTATTCACCTGCCTCTAGCCACGCTGGCCTCCTTGTCTTTCACCGCCCCCCGCCGTGCCAGGCTCGCTCCTGCCCCAGGGCTTTGCACCGGCTACTCCCTCTGCCTGGACTACTCTTCCCCCAGATTCACAAGGCTGCTGCCTCACCTCCTTCAGTTCAAATGTCACTTCTCAGAGAGGCTCTCCCTGACTACCCTCATAAAACAGCTCTGCTCCCCTCACAGGCGTTACAGTCTGACGTGATACTGTACATGGATTTGTTTTCTGTGTTCAATTCATCTCCTCATGAGATTGGAGGTTCCTTGAAGAGGACCTCAGTGTCTCTTCAGAGGGACTTCGTTTCTTGCTAGGAGCCCAGCCTGGCACATGGTGAGCCCTCCATAGGTATTTGTTGAATGAATGAATGAATGAATGAATGCCCTAGACAGTGCCCATCTGGTCACTCAGCTGAGCTCAGAGGGTGTGAGCCACCAAGGGCAGGGACCCTGAGCTCACCTCAGCAGCCCCAGCATAGCCTAGCACAAGAGTGAAGGGGCATCTGTTGAGGGAACGCCTCTGCCCAGTCCTGGGTCCTGCCGCTTGTGGGACTCCAGACTTGGAGTGACAGGGGTCCAGAACCCTGGGCCAAGGGCCTGGCCTATCCCCAGCTCACCCCCAGCTCTCTCCCCTGAGACTCCAGACTCTGCTTCCTCCCTTGCAGCTGTACCTTCCGCCTCCCAGCCTCTTCCTTTCCTCCTCATCTGGGCCCTAGCTACATCTCCTCAGGCCTTTATCTTCCCCTCAGCTGCTCTGGAGGGACAGAGGCCCTCCCTCCATCCTTTCCTTCCCTGCCTCCCTGGCCTGGGCCCTAAAGCCTCCCCCTCCGGCTCAGCACCCCACCCAGCCTCCCTCCTCACCTCCAGCCACTTCCAGGGGGCATAGCAGGGAACAAGGCCAGGCAGGAGTGGCCAGAGGAGCCTCAGGTCCCTCCAAAGGCCTCTGAGCCTCCAACTTCCTGTGTGGTCTCTCCACTCAAAGGCCAGCTCAGGAACTAGGCTGTCTGTGCTCCAGTCCCCACTCTGTCACTTGTTAGCTGTGTAGTTTTAGGCAAGTCATTTAACCTCTCTGTGCCTCAGTTTCCTCAGCTGAAAAGTGGGGGTCAAGACACCACCTACTTCAAGTGTTCGGGAAGAGTAAAATAAAGCATGTCAAGCACTTGGAGTGCTTGACACAGAGAGTTTGTCTTAACACAAGGGTGCAATGCCACAGCGTGGAAGGGCTTTGTAAACTGCAAAGCCCTAAACGACACTTGGCTGCGTATTTGTGCCATGTTTCTGACCCAACGGACCCAAAATATGAGGAAGAACCTTCCAGTGGCCCCTAATCTATCTCAGATGTTCTCTACTGTCATTATCCTTATCAGTACATGATCAATAACCTCCTCAGGTTTCAGAAAGGCCACAGTCAAGGGTCTGTCTCCTTTATACAGGGTTAAGGTTCTAGGGAACATTCTAGAATAGCACCCCTCCAGCTAAGCCCACTGTCCCCAGAGGCCTCACAATAATCCAAAACAGGGAAGAGTTATTATTATTCCATTTTACAGATCTGGAAGCTAGAGCCCAGAGAGCTTCAGGCTGCTTGACTCTAAAGCCCAGGCTCTATCGCTGTCCCCAGCAGACTGACTGGAGTCCCTGCCCAGTGGTCCACACCTGTGCCCACCTGAGCTCCTTGAGGACTCCTTTGAGCTCCCCCAACACTCCTGCTCAGCAACTCCTCCCTCCAGTTTTCCCCAGGCACTGGCCTGTCCTTCCAGGATCTTTCTGATGCCAGTCAGCCTGGGAACGGCCAACACCAGATCAACTGCTTTTTCCCTCCTGATTCCAGAACGAGAGAAGCTGGTGTCACTGAGAGCCTGGGGGCCCTGGGCCTAGATTTGTTTGCAAACATTACCAACAGCCACCACACGGAAGAGGCTCTTCTTCCCATCTTGCACTGTGGCTCAGAGAAGTTAGGTGAGCAACTTGCCTGAGGTCACATTTCTAGAGAGGGCATGAGCCAGAGTTGAAACTCAGGTCTCTCTGACTCCAGAAGGCTTGACGTTGGCCTTCAAAGAGTTCAGTGACATTGGGTGACTTCTTTCCCAACCCTAGTCCTCAGTTTCCTCATCTCTTAAATGGACATAGTAACATGTTATTTGCTGAGTTGTGAGAATTAAATTTGAAGAGTTTATAAAGTGCCCAGAACAGCACTGGGCACATGAGTGTGGCATCGCTGAAGGACCGGGAGCTCTGAGGTCAGGCTGACCTAAGGTCAAGTCCCAGCTTCACCACTTTTGCTCGTGGAGACAAATACTCTACCTCTCTGAGCCTCACTAGACCCATCTGGAAAACAGGGATGATCAGTGCCTCTCATAAAGATGGTGCTGGTCCCAAAAGCTTAATTTTTTAAAAGTTAAAACATAGCTCTCATAGAAATAAAAAGTAAGCATGTGCCAAAATTATATGTAATTCATTAGCATTTAACCAGCAGGACAGAGAAGCTGGTTCAAAGAGGATAAGAGAGTCTGAAATGTTTATAATCAATGAAAGACAAAATGCTGAAATATGACTGCAGAGTGAAACTGGCAAAAGAACTGTAACCTTCGGGGTGATCTTTTTTACTGGACAAAAATCATTTGCAAGATAAATCTACAAGTGATTACATAACTTCCCTGCATTTGGGCCCTAACAAGTAAGTAAGTGACAAGTCAAATAAAGATCTATTTCCCTAGAGAGTTAGATAACCCTTGGGTGGGCCTGTTGGACAATGCTCCAGCATATTTCTGAAAGGACATGCAGCTCTCTTTTTGCTTTATTGCCAAGTTTGGGATACTTTTTTTTAACCTGAGGGTGCAATACAGTAATAGAGGTAGAAAGGATTTATAAATTTATTATTTGTGCAGTGTCTCTGCCCACCAAACCCAGAACTCTGAGGGAGTCCCTCCCAGCAGCCCCTACGCTAACTAAATGAGGTAGACAGTGAGCTAGGAACACTCACAAGGCTGTAAACTATTTACAAACATCATCTTACTCATCTTTATTTCCTTCCAGAACACTCTGAATGTCAGGGTTGGGACTAGGGTGAGGCGATGCTGAACATCACACAATCCATAAGTATCCTTTACATGGAGTCCCCACTCACCCACTGGCTCTCTGGTAGAGTCTGGAAAAGTCTTTGGTTTTATTTATTCAACAACTATTTCCTGGGGGCCTACTGTCCTGGGTACTTGGGATAAGGCAGAAGGCAAGAGAGATCCAGTCCCTGCCTTCAAGGGCCTAGAATCTAGACAGGAGAAAATTAACCAAGATAGAGGCTAAACCAGGGGTCCCCAAGCCCCGGGCCGCAGATCATTACTGGTCTGTGGCCTGTTAGGACCGGGGCTGCACAGCAGGAGGTCAGCGAAGCTTCATCTGCTGCTCCCCATCACTCCCCATCGCTCGCATTACCGCCTGAACCATCCCTCCCCACCCCGTCCGTGGAAAAACTGCCTTCCACAAAACCGGTCCCTGGTGCCAAAAAGGTTGGGGACCACTGGGCTAAACAATTACAAATCACCACAAGCACTCAAAAGGAAAAGAACAGGGATGAACAGCAGCAGGGCCAACAGCTTCCTCGCCAGCAGAAGAAAAGCTCTCTGAATGGTGACATTCAAGTTGAGGCATGAGGAATGAAAGGATGCCAACCAAAGAACAGGCTGTGGGAAAGGCATCCCAGGTGGGAGGTACAGCACGTGCAAAGGCCCTGATGCAGGAACTAGCTTCAAGGAACTGAGCAAAACAGTGTGGTCACTGTTTAAGAAGCAGCAGGAGATGACAGACCAATTTTGTGCTTTGTATTTGCAGTGCTGACCTTTGAAACAGAATTTCTACTTTCTGTTACCACCTCGAAAGGGGACAGCTCTCCATTGCTCTCCTGGTTGTCTGAAAGCTCCTATTCTGTCTGTACCAAGTGATAGCTTCTTTCTCTTGTCCAAGTGCATGTTACTGTAATGTGGCCCTGAAAGCAGTTTTATAATATGAAGAATAAACAGCTTGTGAAAGAAAGAAAGAAAGAAAGAAAGAAAGAAAGAAAGAAAGAAAGAAAGAAAGGAAGGAAGGAAGGAAGGAAGAAAGGAAGGAGAGGGAGGGAGGGAGGGAGGGAGAGAGAGAGAGAGAAAAAGAAAGAAAGAAAGAAAGAAAGAGAAAGAAAGAAAGAGGAAGGAAGGAAGGGAGAGAGAGAGAGGCAGGAGATGAGGTAAGGAAAGAAACCAGGACCTGAATCATGATGGGGGTGGAGAGGGACCTGGTCAGAGAACTAGATTTAATTCTAAATATGATGAGAAGGCACTGGAGTGTTTTGGTCAGACATCTCTGATACCCCACCTCTTTTCTTTTCTTTTCTTTTCTTTTTTTGCCGTGCCCCATGGCTTGTAGGATCTTAGTTCCCCAATCAGGGATTGAACCTGTGCCCTCGCGGTTAAAGCGCGAAGTCCTAACAACTGGACCGCCAGGGAATTCCCACCCCACCTCAAACGAGGGCTGCCCTCCTAGCTACCACCTCAGGCCTCCAACCAGGGGCTTTGACAGTGAGGTCCCTGAACCCGCAGCATCAGCACCACCTGGAACTTGTTAGAAACACAGACTCTTGGGACCCACCCCAAACCTACAGATCAAACACTCTGAGAGTGGGACCCAGCAATCTGGGTTTCAACAAGCCCTCCAGGTGATTCTGATGATGTCCAAGTTTGGGAACCACCGCTCTGGAATCAATAACCTACTATTTAGAAACATGACCCAGGGTCGCCACCCTGTGTTATTTTATGGGAACTACAACCTGGCCGCCACTTGCAGCATCAGCGCAGGGGAAGAGGAAGGACACTTTCCACCAAAGGGACACAGACAGGGTCATGGACAGGAGGGTGGCTTCAGTGTGTTCCTGCCCACTTTTCTCATATGCAAGGACACACAACGTAGGAGGGCTTCCTCAGTGAATAACTTCAAGTTTTCTCCCTGCTACACTTGGGATAAAACCCAGATTCCTTGCAGTCGGCTCTCTCCCTATCTTCCTGTCCTCATTTCCTCTCCCCTCTCACTCATGCATTCCCTGCCAGCTTGCTTCCTTGCTGCTTCTCAAACACACCAAGCATATTCTCACCTCAGGGCTTTGGTATTTGCTGTTCCCTCTGCCTGGAAAGCTCTCCCCTCAGACTTGCAAGGCTCACTCCTTCACTTCAGTCAGATCTCTGTTCAAATGCCACCTCCTTCAGGAAGCCTTCTGTGACTATACTCACCAAGGAGCTCTGGCCCTTCTCTCTTTCTATGACCCTGTCTTCTTTTTCCTCTTCCTCGACATTATCTTATACATTTATTTGATTTTTGTCTATCCTCCTTATGAGACCATGAGTTCCAATAAGGAAGGGATGTTTGTTCTGTTCACTGTTATAGCCCCAATACAAACAGTAGGTGCTCTGTAGATATTTACTGAACAAATGAATATACTCTGTGAGGCAGGTGTTATCACCCTCTTTCCGACCAATGGGGAGACTGAGGCTCAGTAAAGTGATATGACTCATTCAAGCTCACACAATGAGTTAAGGGGCTGGGATCCATATTCGAAGTAGGAGTTCTGGAAGCTGAGGAGTGATCTGTGTTCATGGTGACACCTTGGGGTTCCTGAGGCTAGGGAGACTTTTCAATCTGGCCACGATGCCTCCATCACCCAAACTCGGCAAGCAGGGGGCTGTGAGTTCTAAAGAATGTTCTTCAAGGTCAAGGGACAGAGGGCACGGGTCCAGTGCCAAAATCCCAAGTAGGGCAGCACTTCCAGGAGCACTGGGCAGCCCCCAGTGATTGGGGGTGCCCCGAGCATAGAGCAGGAGGGGAGCAGGAGTGCAGACATCCTGCAACAGATCCCAAGTTGTACGTGGTATTCAAATGTCCCTTTGTTAATTAACGTAGGTGAAAACCTTGTTTTTAATGATCTGAGGCTGGGACCAAATTCTATTTCACAGCAAACACAATGTGCGGGGGCTTGTGTGTGTGTTGTGTTTTTGTTTTGGGGGGTGGTTTTGGCTGCAATGCGCAGCTTGTGGGGCCTTAGTTCCCCAACCAGGGACTGAACCTGGGCCCTCAGCAGGGAGAGCGTGCAGAGTCCTAACCACTGGACTGCCAGGGAATTTGGGGGGGCTTGTTTTGTTTTGTTAATTTTTAATGGGCTTTGTTTTAGTTTTAGGTTTACAGAAAATTTACGCAGAAATTATACTAAGTACCTTTATACTTCCTCTCCCCAACACACCCAGTTTCTTCTATTATTAACACCTTGCATTAGTGTGATACATTTGTTACAACTGATGAACTGATGCTGATACATCATTTTTAACCAAAGTCCATAGCTTACATTAAGATTCACTCTTTGGGCTTCCCTGGTGGCGCAGTGGTTGAGAGTCCGCCTGCCGATGCAGGGGACACGGGTTCGTGCCCCGGTCTGGGAAGATCCCACATGCCGTGGAGCGGCTGCGCCCGTGAGCCACGGCCGCTGAGCCTGCGCGTCCGGAGCCTGGGCTCCGCAACGGGAGAGGCCACAAGAGTGAGAGGCCCGCGTACCACGAAAAAACAAACAAACAAACAAACAAAAAAGATTCACTCTTTGTGTTGCAAGGTTCTGTGGATTTTGACAAATGCACAATGTCTTGTATCCACCATGACAGTATCACACAGAAGGGTTTCATTGCCCTAAAAATGCCCTGTGCGCCATCTATTCATCCTCCCCCCCCAAATCCCTGGCAACCACTGATCTTTTTATTGTCTATAATTTTGCCTTTTCCAGCATAGTATTTGCTTGGTTTTAATATACAGTGAATCTGCCAGGAAAGCAACCACCACATTAGTTGGGAACAGACCAGGCTGTGCTTGGTTCAAAACTTTCCTAGAACCACTCACATTTTGGACCACCATGGCCATGCAGTTGTGGGTTTGAGTTGTCAGAACTCCTGATTCAGCCCACAGTTTCACAGTGGGCTGCCTTCCCGACTACAGTCGTCCATGCCTTCCCGACTACAGTCGTCCCTTGGTATCCGAGGGGGATTGGTTCCAGGACTTCCCGCAGATACCAAAATCCGCGGATGCTCAAGTCCCTTATATAAAACAATGTAGTATTTGCATATAACATACGCACATCCTCCCATATACTTTAAATCATCTCTAGATTACTTATAATACCTAATACAATGTAAATGCCACGTAAATAGTTGCCAGTATGTGGCAAATTCATGTTTTGCTTTTTAGGACTTTCTGAAAAAAAAAATTTTTTTTCTAATATTTTCAGTCCGAGGTTGGTTAAATCCTTGGATATGGAGGACTGACTGTACTTTGTGACATTATTGTGCCCAAACATTTATATGTTGATTTATTCTAAATTACTTTCATTTTACTTTCTTTTATATTACAATTAAGGTATTATTTATGTTTAAAAATATGTGTGTCAATAGGTTATGTTATTTGTGAATTTCATTTTAGAAAAGAAAAGAAGCGTTATAATTATGATTAAAAGGAACACTGGGTTCCGAATTCAACCCACTGTTATACTGCATGACAATCATGGCAGCAGCAAAGCACTGAGGAATGCCGGCCCCTCAAAAGGTACTGTGCTAGGAAAGCGACTTGCATGTATGAATCATTACATCTGCAGTTCCCCTACCAGGTGCTACACAGTGTGTAGTTTTACCCCATTTTACAGAGGGAGAAACTGAGGTTCAAGCAGAATAAGGTCCCTGAGTGGGACTGGAAACTGAATCCAAACCCATGCTTCTAACCCCCAGCATCCAGCAGTGGATTTCCTTGGTCTCCTGGAAAGACCATGTTGTGCGAGCTAACCATCCTCAGGCCTTAAGGCCCCAGGAAAGGGTGGAGGCACATGGGGCAGCAGAGAGGTCAAGAGAACAGGTTACGACCTGGGTTCTGTGTCACTTACTCATGTGTGACCCTGGACAGTCGCTCCCCCTCTCTGAGGATTAGTGGTCTCACCTGTAAAATGGGGGTAATGTCACCAAAGTGTGGTAGGTACTGTCCCTTTCCATGTTACCAATGTGGAAACTATGGCTCATAGAGGGGAAGTGACCTACCCAGTGTGAAATGAGGGATGATGGGATTGTCCTCTAAGGACACACTCCATTGCCCCGTAAGGTCCCCATGGCTCCTCCAAAGCCCAATTCAAGACTCACAGGTCACCAGGCAAAGGTCAGGGTCACCTGCCCTAGGCACCCATTCCCCAATCCAACCACCCACATGTGATTCCCACAAGGTAAAAGTATCTGAAAGCCCCCAATGGGCTGGGAGAGCTGGGGGGCTGTCTGTGGAAGCACCGGACCTCCGTTTCCCTGTGCTGGACTCCAGCTCCAAAACACAGCCCAAATCAATCCATTCCTCTCCGTCTCCCCTACTGCTTCTACTCAAGTCTATGACACCATCACTTCTCACACAGCCCACCCCCTGCTCCCCTCCTCCTTGCTCCCCACCTAGAAGCCAAGGAGATCTTTTATGAGTGAAAAATCATATAAAGTCACCCCCTTGCTTAAACCTTCCATGGCTCCCTATTGTTCTTAAGCCAAATGCCTCTGCCCACCTCCCTCATCTCATTTCTCCCAATGTTCCCTCCACTCTCCCACCCGCCTCATGTACGTTCAGGTCCCATTGGCCTCCTCCACATGCCCATGTACGTTCAGGTCCCATTGGCCTCCTCCACATGCCTTTAATGCAACAGCATGATCCTCTCTTAGGATCTGCGGCCAAGCTGCTCCTCCTCCTTGGTCAGCCCAGTCACGGCCCCCTCCCTGCCTTCACTGGGCAAACTCTTCCTCCCTCCCTAACCTAAGACAGCTTTTCCTGCTATGCATGTTCATACACCACTCACTCATAGCCTAGCAATAAGCCCAGTTTGTGATGGTAGATTTATCTGGTTATCTTCTCCCCGCTTGACTTAGGTCCACCAGGCCAAGGACACTGACTTGTTTCCCTTGTGTACTGAGAACGTAGAAGTGTCTGCCCAGAGTTGGCGCTTGGGAAAACCTGCTGAATGGCAGAGTGCAGGCATGAATGGTCACCCAAAGATAGGGTTGCCCATCTCCTCCTCCATGTGGACTAAGACACCCAGGACAACTAGAAGAAGAATGTGGGGGAGGAGAGAGAATCTGGGGATGGAAGGCAGAGGAAATCCCAGGCACAGCTCAGTCTGCTGTTCAGCATGAGCCTACGTGTGCCAGATGCCATGCTGTGCGCTGGGGACAGGATGTATGCTGGGTTAGTGAGAGAACAAGCTCTGAGCCGCAATGCCTGGGCTCAGAGCCCAACTCACTGCTCACTAGCTGTGCAAGTTTGGGCAAGTCACTAAACCTCTCTGAACCTTGGTGTCCCCAACTACCAGAGGAGAAGTTACTTGATTACAGAAAACCCATGCCTTAGTGCATTAGAACTTAATAGGCCCTTGACACTCCAGTGGACCCAGCAGTTCTATTTGGTTACTATTGCTGGATCACAACCACTCCAATCTTTAGTGGCTTAAACAACCATTTTTTCCTCACTATCGTGTGAATCAGGAGTTTGAAAGGATCAGCTGGACAGCTCTTGCTTGGTTGCAGTCAGATGTTGGCAGGGGCCATGCTTATCTGAAGGCTCAATGGCTGGCTGTCGGCTGGAAGCGCCAACAGGTGGCTTTTCTACCATGGTGGCCCAGGGAAGGCAATGTGTCACATTCGTTACCTGCACCCCTTCATTTATCTCAATTTCTAGCAGCCAGCTCAATGACAGTTGCCTCCTATCTTTCTAGCTCACTCTATCCAGTACCTCAATGCCAACGACTCTTCGGCCCTACTGGGAGCTCTGATCCGTTGAGCCTATCACCTTTTCCCCTGTGTCCTCCTTTGTTTTCTTGCTGAGTAAAGCCACAGGGCAGCATCAATCCCATGCACTGCACACCCGAGATGGCCCTGCCCCTCTCTGGCTAAACACCCACCAGTTGACACCCTCTGTCCCTCTGTGCTTGTTCTCCTGCAGTAGAATGTGCCTAGGGATCAACACACCACCACGTGGGCTCGTCTGACTTTACGTACATGATGGCTAGTCTCAATGAGGTCTTCAGCTCTGCCTGACAATTACGCTAGAGTTCCCTGTCCATTAATTCTCCTCAGGCAATTCCTTCCTCTTTTCTCCTCAAACCTCTATCACCTTCTCCTCCGTTCTCATTCTTAGCTGAGGACCCTGCTTCCTATTCCACAGGGAAAACTGTAGCAATTAGAAAATACTTCCACAAACTTCCACTACACAGCTACCTGCCTACCCTCGTTGGTACCCACTTATAAATACTCTGCCTTCTCTTCTGTGACCAGGGACCAACTACCTGTGCTCCAAGCCATGGTCAACCCTCCACTGTGTACAGATCCCACCATCTTCCTCCCTTCTAGCCACTCTCTTCTCCCTCTTGCATCATCATCATCATTTCCAATCTACTGAATCATTCTCATCAACATAAAAACATGCTAGTATTTCTGCATTTGAGTAACTTCTCTTGACCCCAGTTTGCTCTCCACCTACCACCCCATCCTCAGCCCCACAGCAAAACTCCTCAAAAATTGTCCATACCACTGCCTCCATGTCTCTCCTTCCATTACAGAACAGGTACATAAATAGCACAAAGAATAACCAAATACCAGTCACCCAGATTTTACCACCTTTGCTGTATCATTCTCTCTCTCTTCCTCCTTTTCCTGAACTCTTTTACAGTAAGTTGCGGACATGATTCCCTTTACCCATAAAAACAAGTGTGTATTTCCTAAAAGCAAGGACATTCTCTTACAATAATCAAGATCATAATTTTTACATTGATACAATTATCTAATCTACAGACCTTAATCAAATTTCACCAGTTGTCCCACTAATATCCTCTACAGTTAAGTGAAAATTTTTTCCTGGTCCAGGATCTCACATCACGTTCTAGTTCTTGTATCTCTTTAGTCTCCTTAATCTAAAACTGCTCCTTAGTCTTTCTTTCTTTCATGAGCTCAACATTTCTGAAGAGTACAAGCCAGTCATTCCGCAGAAACATCCCTCAATTTGGGTTTGTCTAATGTTTCCTCATAAATCAGTTATACATTTTTGGCAGAAACACCACTGAAAGGATGCTATGATCCCCTCAGTGCATCACATGAGGCGGGGCATGAGGTCAATTTGCCCCATTACTGGCAATGCTCACTTCATCACTTGGTTGATGTGGTTGGTGTCTGCTGGGTTTCTCCACTGTAAAGTTACTATTTTACTCTTTGTAATTAATAAGTATCTTGTGAGGAGATACTCTAAGACTATGCAGAGATCCTGTTTCTTGTCAAACTTTAATCCACTATTGCAGCATCCATTAATGATTCTCTCCTGAAACAATTATTACTAGGGTGGCTGCCAAATGGTAAATTTCTAATTCCTCTTTTTCTGTATTTATTAGTTGTCCTTTTACTGTTAAGAGCTTTCCTTTCCCCTTATGTGTGTATGTATGTATTTATATCTTAATCTTTATATACTCTCTCTTAATCCCACTCCAATCAGGCTTTTGCTCCCATCATTCTACCTAAACTCTTTCCTGTCAAAGTAACAATGCCCTCCACTTGGCTGAATCAGTTCTTGGTCCTCATCTCATCTTCCCTTACCTCTCAGCAGCACTTGACATAGGTCAGCAATTCTCCCCCCTTGAAATGTTTTCCTTCCTTGGTTCCCAGGCCACTTCCTTGTCTCTTAACATTGGGGGCTGGGGTCTCAGTCCTTTGTCCTGCCCTCTTCTTTGTCTATGCTCACTCTGTTGGAGATCTCACCCAGACTCATGGCTTTAGAAACCATTTCCACAGTGATGACTCTTGTATTAATCTACTCTGCCATAACAAGATACCACAGACTGGGTGGCTTAAAAACAGAAATGTATTTTTTATTTCTCACAGTTCTGGAGGTTGAAAGTCCAAGATAAAGGTGCCAGCAGGGTTGGTTTCTGGTGAGAATTCTCTTCCTGGTTTGCCACCTTCTTCGTGTGTCCTCACATGTCCTTTCTTCTGTACAAATACACACACACACATACACACAGGGAAAAAGAAAGAGATGGGGGGCACTCAGATGTCTCTTCCTCTTCTTATAAGGATTATCGGATTAAGGTCCCACCCTTGTGACCTCATTTAATCTTAATTACCTCCTTATAGGCCCTATCTCCAAACACAGTCATATTGAGGGATTAGAGTTTCAACATATAAATTTTGGGGAGACACAATTCAGTCCATAACAACTCCCAAAATTACAACTCCAGCTTGGGCTCAGATTCATACACGCAACTTCTAACTAGGCAACTCCACTTGGAAGTCTGATAGGTGCCTCAAATTTAACAAGTTCCAAATGGAACTGGTAATTCTCCCCTCCTTTCCCCTGAAACAAAGTTCTCCTCCTATAGCCTTCCTCATCTCAGTGAATGGCAAATTCCTTCTTTCATTCTTCTGGGCAACAACCTTGGAGTCATTCTCGATTCCTTTCTTTCTCAAACACTCCATACTCAATCTGTCCCTTTGGCTTTACTTTCAAAATAACCCCAAAGTCTAACCTTGGTTCAGACCATCACCATCTTTTGTCTGTATTGTGGCGGTAGCCTCTTACCTGGTCTTCCTGCTTCAGCCCTCATTTATATTCCATTTATTCTACACCCAGCAGTTACAGAGATCCTGTAAAAATGCAAAGCAGGTCCTGTCCTCTTTCTGGTCAAAACCCTCCAATACGGCCCACCTCACTCATAGCAGAAGCCAAAGTCCTTACAATGACCCACAAACTGTACATGAACTAGTCCCAGGGGAATCTCCCTGATGTCATATTCAGCTCAGCTACCCTATCTACTGGCTGTTCCTTAAACCCACCAGGCATGAGTCCACTTTACGGTCTTTGCCCACCCTCTACTAGGAACAATCTTCTCCCATATACCCTCATGACTCCCTGCCTCACCTCTTCCAGGTGTTTCTTCAAGAATCACCTTCCCAGCAAGGCTTTCATTGACCACCTATTTGAATTTACACCACAGCATCCCCTTCTCCCTTCCCTGCTTCATCTTCCTTCACAGCGCTCATCACCATCTGACAAAGCATAACAACTCTCCACATGTCAGATGTGACACCATCTGACACATCTCTCCACAAAACATGAGACCTGTGAGAACAGGGACTGTTTTGTTCACAGTTGCACCCCCAATAATAATCACTCACATTGATTGTACCCTTGCTCTATGTCAGCATTTTTTTTTTTTTTTTTTTTGCGGTACGCGGGTCTCCCACTGCTGCGGCCTCCCCCACCGCAGAGCACAGGCTCCGGACACACAGGCTCAGGGGCCATGGCTCACGGGCCCAGCCGCTCCGCGGCATGTGGGATCCCCCCGGCCCGGGGCACGAACCCGCGTCCCCCGCACTGGCAGGCGGACTCCCAACCACTGCGCCACCAGGGAAGCCCCCAGCATATTTTTAAGGGCTTTACCGTATCACTTATTTAATCCCAACAAAGACCCTATGAGATGGGTGTATCATAATAATAATGTTACATAACAAACCACCGCAAATGTCTGTGCCTTACAGCAGCAAATATTGATTTCTCCCTGTCCCTCCCCCAAACCATTTGGGGTTTGGCTGATCTTGCCTGGGTTCTGCTGGGTTTGGCTACTCCATGTGTCTCTCATTCTTCTGGACCAGACTGTTTGATGTTGGGGATTTGGATGGAAGCTATTGCTTCCCTAAATTGACACAGAGCACTCTATTCCTCTTTAGCTTCCTGACATTCAAAAGAGATAGAGTTCATGAAAAAAAATACAATTTAAAATTTAATACAGGGAATTCCCTGGCAGTCCAGCGGTTTGGACTCTGCGCTCTCACTGCCAGGGGCCCAGGTTCGATCCCTGGTTGGGGAACTAAGATCCTGCAAGCCATGTGGTGCAGCTGGCCAAAATAATAATAATAATAATACAAACTAAACACTAAACTACAAAACTATTTTTATCCCAGACTTTGCTATGGCAACTTCGATAGGAACTCTGTTTCAAAAGATGGAATGCACTAATGACAGCCCCATCCTTAAGGCAGAGGTGGAAATTCCAAGGGGGCAACTGAAAACATGAGAGATCTCTTAAGGCCTCAGCTGAACTTGCACACTGTCACTTTCATCCACATTCCACTGGCCAAAGCAAATCACGTGGCTGTATCTAATATCAACAGAGTAGGGAGTATCAATCAGTCCTGACTGCAGGAGAGACTGAGTCATTGAATAGTAATCTAATTTGCTGCAAGATAGGTCATGCTGCACCCTAATGTTCACAGTGGCACTATTTACAATAGCCAAGAAATGGAAGCAGCCTAACACTTAGGCAGCCTAACACTTAGGCTGCTTCCATTTCTTGGCTATTGTAAATAGTATGTGTGTGTGTGTGTGTGTGTATACACACACACACACAATGGAATATTACTCCGCCATAAAAGAATGAAATATTGCCATCTGAAGCAACATGAATGGATCTAGAGATTATCATACTAACTGAAGTAAGTTAGAGAAAGATAAATATTATATGATATCACTTATATGTGGAAACTAAAAAATAAAACATATGAACTTATTTACAAAACAGAAACAGATCCACAGACATAGAAAATAAACTTATGGTTATCAAAGGAGAAGTGGGGAGGGATAAATTAGGAGTATGGGATTAACAGATGCACACTACCATATATAAAATAGATAAACAACAGGGATTTACTGTATAGCACAGGGAACTATATTCAGTATCAATATCCTCTCCCCTTTCTTTTTTCTTTCTCTTTCTTTTTCTCTCTCTCCCTCTCTGTTTTTCTTAACAGGTAAGGAAACTAAGGCTCAGAGAGGTCAAATACAATAACTTCTCCAAGATTATACTGCTAGTAAATGACAGAGCTGGAATCCAACCAAGTTGGAGTCAACTTTACACATGCCATATACACAAGGCCAAGAGGTTTGGACTTTCTCTGAAGGTGATGCAATGCCACTGAAAACTCTTGAGCAAGAAAGGTACATGGTGGTTAATAAACTTTCCTCCAGTAGCAGTGTGCAGAGCACATGGGAGGGGGAGAAAGGAGGGGGCCCCTACAGTAGTCACAAAACTTCAGGCCAGAATTGAAAAGGGGCTGGGCTGGGGTAGTGTCAAAATGAAAAACACAAAAAAAAAACAGTAAATGTAAAAACCAAATAGACAGAAGTGAGAGACAAGTTGAAGAACATTTTAAAAATGCTTTTTTCTTTGTTCAGTGTTGAAATAAAAATTCATGTGTGTTGCAAAAAGAAAAAATCAAACAAAAAATTCACACAGGGCAGACAGAAGTGTTTAAAGTTCTCTTCTCTTCCTGTCTCCTGAGATAAGCTCCATTAAGAGTTTGTGGGGCCTTTACTGGTGGCCCAGTGGCTAAGACTCCATACTCCCAGGTTCGATCCCTGGTCAAGGAACTAGATTCCCACATGCCACAACTAAGAGTTCACGTGTCGCAACTAAAGATCCCACACGCCGCAACGAAGATCTGATGCAGCCAAATAAATAAATATTAAAAAAAAAAGTTTGTGGTAAATCCTTCCTGAACTTTGTCTAAAACTATATAATACATTTACATATACCCATTTTTAAGTGTGTTTTTAAAATGTGTTCTCACCAAACTTTTGTTTTGTCTCTTGCTTTTTCTCACATAATAGTATGGCAAGGCCAGCTTTCCATGTCCAGAAATTAAATGATCCTCATCACTTTTAACAGCTTTGCCACTTACTAGCTGTGTGACTTTGCACACATGGTTTAACCTCTCTGAGACTTGGTGTGCTTAATCTGTAGATGGGGATAAACATGTAACTGTCACATAGGGCTATTGTGAGGATTAAATGAGTTAACACACGTAAAGCATCTTGTATAGTGTCTGACACATACTAAGTGCTCTCCCTGTTAATAGCACCACGTTTAGCTGTACCATAACTTACTTAACCAGTTTTGTACCCATGGTCACTTAGTGTACTATGTTGTTTACAAAGATGGCCACAATGATCCCCCCACCCCCACACGACTCTTTGCAATATGACTTTGATGTTTTTTCCATCAAGAGATGGAGTCTATTTCTAGTCTCCTTGAATCTGAGCTGGCCATGTGACAGGCTTTGATCAATAAAATGCAGTGAAAGTGATGCTACAGCTCTTCCGAGCCTAGGCCTCAAGAGGCCTTGCTGCTTTCGTTCTTTTCCTTTCAGATGCCATCATGAGGAAGCCTGAGCTAGCTTGCTGAAGAAGCCACATGGAGAAGAACCTAGGCACTCAAGCCAGCAGGCCCAGCCACCTGCCAGACCTGTGAATGAGGCCATATAGGACCAGTGAGCTTGCCGACTTGCTAACTGACTGCAAATACAGAAGTAAGCCTGGGCAAGACCATGTACAGCAGAAAAGAGCTGTCTCAGCTGAGACATGTCCAAGTTGCCAATCCACACAAACATAACCAAAAATTTATTGTCGTTTTAAACCACTCTGTTTTGGGGTGATTTGTTGAGCAACAATAGAAAGCTGATATGCTGAGGCTCTTCTTACGCAGTGCCTATGGCCCTGGTTGGAATGCAAGCTCCATCTCTTGTATGTGACCTTGGGCATGTCCTGTGATCTGACTGAGCCTCAGTTTCCTGGTCTGTACAGTGGGATACTTTTAGTTCCTACCTCATCCGGCTGACGTGAGGATTAAATGAGATGATGAGCATTCAATGTGTGGCGCAGGACAAGTACTGTGAACATCTTAACTGTGGTTGTGGCTGTTGTTATTGTTGTTTGAAGGAAGTCTAGCCTGAGAGTTGTGCTATGGGGGTCAGCAAGTTAGTATTAAAGATAACTGAGCTGGTCTTTGGAGGCTCCATAACTAATGAACACTGGAGACTGATAGCTTTTTGGAACCAGAGACCTATACCAGGCTAGCCTGAGAAAAGGCAGGGGCTGGGTCTCAACTGTGTCCTACAAAGTGCAAAGGGTTGTATGTCTGTGCCTGGGTGAGCCCTCTGAATGATGTCAGGGATGGAGGATGGAATTGGGTAGAAGAATGAAGAACTGAGGCTGTAGGAGGGGCCAAGATCATAGGAAAGATCATTCACTCTTTTCAGATGAAATTCCAGACTCCTAATCATGGCCTGAATGCCTTGGCCACCTCTCCCACCATATTTCCTACCCTTCTTCCCTTCACTCACAGTGCTTCAGCCCCCCATGGCCTCCTTCCTCAAACTTATCAAGCTCTTTCCTGCCTCAGGACCTTTGTTCTCACTGTTTTTTCTCAGAGGGACCTTCTGAACCACTCAAGCTAAAGTTCTCCCCTCTCATGCTTTTTCACAGCTACTTATATTTTTCCTTCACAGTACTTATTCATTTTTTTATCTGTGCATTATTTGTTTATCACTTTAGGTGAATTTCATGAGAAACTGTTATCTGTCTTGCTCATGCCACATCCCCAGCATCTAGCACACTGTCTGGCTCATGGCAAGTGATCAACAGCTGTGAATTGAATAAATGTGAATAAGGATAGGGGAAAAGGAGCCATAAGAGCTGAAAAGACATTATCCAAAAGCTAAGTGAAGGCCTCATTTCCTGGAAGACGGCCTCACAGAAACCTTGAAATCATCTTGTCTAACCTTCTCAGTCCACAAGTGGGGAAACCAAGACCCATAATGGAGAAATAACCAGCCTATGGGCACCCAGAGAGCCATTTCTGTGTACTCTCAGCCCATTGGGGTCAAATGCCACAGACATGTCTGACAGATGAGGCTCAGAAAAGGTCATGGCCACCTCCCTGAGTCCATCACTATATGTCTGCAGCTGCCACCACCTCATCCTACAGGGGAGGAGATTGTCTCTTTGGGAGCAGAGGTGCCAGTCAGCTGATGAACTGTGAAAAGGAGGGCTGGAGAGAGTGGGGAGGCCCATCCTGGGTAGCTGCTATTCTGAGGCAGCTCAGGGATAAAAGCAGGTACCAAAATAACCCAACCTTCTAACACTTGTTCCAGACCTCACACCTCTGCCCTACCAGAGGTGAGGCTAACACTTTAATTCCTCTCGGTAACACACACACAAGCTTTTAGCAGGGCCTGCAGGGAACAGGGTGATCATCAGACTCAGCCCTGTCCACTGGGGGCTCACAGTCTGATGGAACAGGCAGGCTAGGGACCAGTCAGGTTGCTGAGGGATGGTGCCTAGGTCTGAGGGAACTAAAGGTACGGAAGATCCCGAGAGGAAAGGATTAGCCCGATGGACATACAGAAGTTAGCCAGTCCAGGAGGTGACAGTAACAGATGTAACTGCCAGTGCAAAGAGAGGGAGGCTGACAAGTTCCAAGAATAGTCTGCAGTTTTAGTGGGTGGGAGCATCATGAAACTGAAATGAGAGGGGCAGAAGAGGCGGCTTGGGGGCGAAGGAAGTGTCCAAATTATGCAGGAACTTGGATGTCAAGAGAAGAGCTTGGGCTATCTTTGGTGCACAAAGGAAAGACTTGGGAGGTTTTAACCAAGAGGACGTCATGATCAGTTTTGCAAGACAGAAACTTCCCTATAGCTGCCCTGGAGCCGTTGCCCAGGCAAGCGGGGTGGAGGGAGGCAGATCGAAAGGGGAAAACAGTTTATTCTAGATGGGCAGCTCTGCAAAGTGCTCCTGTAAGAGGCATGAATTGGGTCTCAGTCTCTAGAGGGCTAGTACCGTCACTTCCTCGACTGCTGCGCCACACCACTCCCGGGGTCCAACTTTCGTTCACTTGTTCCGGAACTCGAAGTCTGAGCAGAAAAAAACGTGCTGCTGGAACCCCAACCCTAGACGAGGGGCCTGAGCAGCAGACTTCAACTCCCAAAACGCTTCGCTCTCCAGCTCTGAAGGTCGCGCATGCTTCTTTCCAAATAAGGCGGGCCGGCTTGCCGACTGGTAGAACTCGCCAGCTGGGTGAAGTGCGGGAAACCTAGGGACCGCCATCTTACCTTGGGTCAAACCAATTATACACTTAGTGGGAGGTTCGTGTTCTCTCTCTCGTAAGTTCGTACAGGTACTGAAATAAAATGCGCTTAATTACTGCAAGTCTCCTTATTATGCTTTACGTTGAGAACTTGTTCCATTTTGCGCCCCAGTCCGGAACTGAACTCCTAGGGATACAATGACACATCCCAGCATGGCACCGCACTCTGCGAGATTCCGCTGGGGGAGGAGTCGGAAGCGGTCCCGCCCCGCCTCCCGGTCGGAGAGGGGTTTCCGCTTCCGGCAGCGCCGGCTGCAGCCTCGCTCTGGTCCCTGCGGCTGGCGGCCGAGCCGTGTGTCTCCTGCTCCGCCGCCGCCATATTGTCTGTGTGAAGAGTGGGGAGAGCGGCCGCCGCCGCTGCAGCTTCCACCACAGGTACCGTGGGAGCCATCAGGCGAGGTCGTTGGGGGCTGCGGGTGGGCCCAGGATGGGGCAGCGGGGCGCGGCCGCCTCTAACGCTTCCAGCAGACTCCCGAGCGGCCCTTCGCCTTCCCCTGCCCCCCCACCACACACACACTAGCCGAGGCTCCTGCAGCCCATCGGGGAGGCCCTGGGCTAACCCCCAGGGCGGGGAGTGAGGCTTGGGGGCAGAGGCTGATAGGAGGGTGGGAACTGGCTCTCGAGAGTCCAGCTTGTTGCGGGGGAGAGGGCTGGGCTGGGGCGGGGACTAGGGGGCAAGTTGGAGGAGGAGGTCGGCAGAGGGGGAAGCGAGCTGGAGGGGTGGGGCCGCCGGGGGGGGATGCTGGGGGAGGGTGCCTAGGGGAGTGGTGCCCGCAGTGTAGGCTGGGGTGGACCCTCCCGCGGAGCAGAGCAGCTGTAGTGGGGGCCTTCTAAGGTCCCTCTAGGCGAAATTGGGCTTCCCACCTGCACCCTGGGGTGCAAGGTGAAGGGGACCCGGGGCGAGGTCGCTGAGGATAAAGGGGAAGGGACCATGAAGTGGGGCAGAACGGGTGGAGTTGGAGTTAAGGGTTAGTTGGGAGCCTGGATGGAAGAGGAGAGGTATGTAGAATGAAAGGTTGGCTAAGAGTGTGCATGTTAGTTTGTGACCTTTGAAGAGTAGGACTTTTGTTTTTGTTTTTCGGTGGTTTATATTTTTGCAGCGTTGGAACATTTCTAACCTTGGCAGGTGATGGGTGGAGCTTATGTAGTTTGTTTTTGGGAAGAAAGGGTCAGGAGAAGTTGCTTCTTGGCTGTTGCTATTGTGGGAAGGAAAGAGTTCTGGAAAGGAGGTAGCAAATTAATTGAGGAAGACCTGATTACCTTTCAGCTTCTAAATTCTATTGAGAAGTGGGTGTGAGGAGAGGAAATGAAAAGAAAGCTAGAAAGGGAAGATTTTTCTAGGAGTTGGAAGACCCCATTCCATTTAAGAAGTGGCAGTAAATATCTGGATTATCAAATATAAGTGCCACTGTTATTTAGCTGTGTGACCTAACTTCTGTAAACCTCAGTTTTCCTATCTGTAAAATGGGGGTGATAATATTTCCTAGACGGTAAGTTTATGGTGAGGAGCAAATAAGATAATTTGTGTCAAGTGCTTACCACAGTGCCCGGTAGGTAGTAAGTGCTCCATAGACCTTACCTGTCACTTTTATTAAAGGGACTAGCTGGTATATATGGGGTTCCTTCAGTCTAGGTAAAGTTTATGGTCAATAATCTGACAATAGGCAAGGCTTCAGAAAATTATATTTGTAGTTGTTGAGGTGTTTTTCTTTTGTTGTTAAGTCAGTTGGCTTAACTGGCTTGGTGGACCTTGAGCTGAAAGACCAGGACCAATACTAGTTCTGCCTCGTGTCGTTTTTAAAAGTTCACCAGCAGTTTTACCTGGGTAGTTGTATCCTTCTGTGACTTTGAAATACTTGCCTTTCATTTGCTATTGGGGGTGGGTGTATGACTTGAAGAAAGAATGAAAATATTTGAAGTTTGCTTAGATTGGTTTATCAGCTGATTACAAAATTAGGTCACCCTGGGGTAACTTTTGTTTAAATGCAAAAACCAAACATGCCTAGTTATATCCTGTTATATGGAATACAGTAGAGAAGAGGAGCACACATTTAAGGGGGAGCAATAGGTTATTTTCTACCTAATGGTTTAATTGCCTGGCTGTTTGGGGATGAAACAAGTAGCTTCTTTTTTACAGTGTATTTTTGGTTCTATTGCTTAGCCACACTCTTCCAGGGTGAGAGTCCTTGATTTTACCATTGTCTCTGTCTCTGAACATATAGCTTTACTTCACATACTCTTTTGGAGAAAGGAGAAGTTTTCTTTGGTAACTACGTTTAAAACTTGACATAGGATTTGGGTTTGTAGTAGGCAGAATGACCACCACCACCACCCCCAAGATGTCCAAACTCTAATTCCCAGAATCTGTAAATATGTTACTTGGTAAAAGGGACTTTGCAGATGTAGTTAAATATCTTAAAATAGGAAGATCATCCTGGATTTAGTGGGTAGGCCCAATCTAATCACATGAGCCCTTAAAAGCAGAGAACTTTCTCCAGCTGGGAGTCGAGAGAGATGGGGCAGAAGGGGAAATCAGAATCGAATCATGAGAGGGACTCCATTTGCTGTTGCTAGAGGGGGCCACATGGAAAGCATGAGAAGGAATGCGGGGAGCCTCTAGTAGCAAAGACCAGCCCCGGCTGACAGCCAGCAAGGAAATGGAGACCTCAGTCCTACAACCACGAGGAACTGAATTTGGCCAACAACCTGAATGAGCTTGAAAGTGGATTCTTCCCCAGTTTTCCGCAAGGATAACACCTTGATTTTGGCCTTGTGAGACACTAAGCAGAAGACCTAGCCAAGCCCACCCAACTTCTGAACTACAGAAACTGTGAGACAATAAATTTCTATTGTTTTAAAGCCACTACGTTTGTGGTTTTGTTATGGCAGCGATAGAACACTAGTGTAGATTTTGGTACCAAGAGTGGGGTACTGTTACCTAAAAATGTGAAAGCGGCAGTAGAAGAGGCCAGCAAATTTTTGAGGAGCATAATAGAAAAGACCTAGAACAGATCATTAGTAGAAGTAGTGAGGGCTGAGGTGGAAGTGAGGTGTGCATTGGAAACTGGAGGAAAGAGGATCTTTGTTACATAGTGGCAAATAAGCTTAGAATTGTGACCTGTGGTCAGGTGGAAAAGAATACTTATAAGTGATGAACTTGGATATTTAGCTGAGATTTCCAAGCAAAGTATTGAAGGTACAGCCTGGTTTATTTGTGGGGTGTGAGTCTCAGTGAGCTCATGTGAAATTCATGTGAAGCCCACTAGGTTCTTGAGCGTTTTATACTAGCAAAAACAGTGCCAGCTTGGATTGAAAAACACAAAGTAGTAAATTAAAGAGAGCTCTCAACCCACCCCCCCAACCCCCACCCCCAGTTATACTGGTAGGAAGCAGGCTGGTAAAAAAAACTACTTAGATGTGAATGTGCTCCTTTTCATTAAAAAAGAAGAATGACTCAGAGGGTGGAACCAAGAGCCCGAAGAGGTGGAGTCGAAGGCTGCAGAAGAGTTTACCCTGGCTTTGAAATGGAATGGAGTTTGCCCACATTTTGAAACTGCTTTGGACCGATGGATCTGCTTTTTCTTATATTTTCCCTACTTTCTTTTATATTTTTCCTGTTTGAACTAGAATGTCTATAAGTTGCCTTATGCTGGTCTCACCGTCGTATGTTGGGAACAGATAACTTTTTTTTTTTTCCCTAGGAATTGTGCTCCAGGGGTTGCACTTAATGTATTACAACCAGAGCTTCATCCACATTTGATTTAGATGGTGAGATTTGGGAGTTTTGAATTGATGAGCTTTAGATGAGATTTTTGGACTTTGAGTTGGACTTTAATGGAATGAGACCTTAGGATAGAATGGATATATTTGCATTTGGGAGAGATATGAGTCGTTGGAGCCCATAGGGTGGACTGTGTTAGGTAGAATGATCCCCCAAAGATATATGTGCCCTAACCTCTGGAATCTGAATTTGTTACTGTTTTGTGGCAAAAGGGACTTTGCAGATGTAACTGTGGTTTAAGGATCCTAAGATAGGAATATTATCCTGGATTTTCTGGGTAGGTCCAGTCTATGCACATGAAAGCAGAGAACTTTATCCAACTGGAGTTAGATTTGAAGCAGGAGAGGGTCTCACCCTGCCATTACTGGAGGGGACCACGTGGAAAGCACAAGAAGGAGTGCTGGCAGCCCCAGCTGACAGCCGGCAAGGAAATGGGAATCTCAGCCGTACATCCGCAAGGAACCACATTCAGCCAACAATCTGAATGAGCTTGAAAGCAGATTCTCCACCCCGGAATTTCCACAAAGGAACACAGCCCTATGGACACCTTGATTTTTGGCCTTGCAGGACCATAAGTAGAGGATCCAGCCAAGCCTACCTCACTTCTAGCCTATAGAAACTGTAAGATAATAAATTGTGCTGTTTTATGTTTGCGGTAGTTTGTTACAGCAACAATAGAAAACCAATTAGAAAATTTAAAAATTTTAAGAAAAAGAAAACTAATTAGAGGGGTTTTGCTGATTTTATTTAAGAATCTTTGGGGGATTATTTTCTAGAGAAAAAAGGCAGCAAAGATTATTCTGTAGTGATTTGGTTCTGGAAGACTTCACAGAATAATGATGTTGAGTGGAACCTAGGCCTCTTCCCTAGATGTTTAAGCATCCTGTTACTGTCATTAGATGCAATTTGAAGGGGCTAAATGACCAGCTCAGTAAAGCGTAGATTCTAGAGCTCTAGGTCATTCTGGTAGAATTTCTATAAATTGATAATTCTTCCATGCCTATAATAAACGTCTTGGATAATTCCTTCATTCATTTTTATCGGCTGAATAAGGCATTGAGTTTATTTGACAACCCTTTATAGACTTAATTCCTGTTTTTTAGAAGAGATGGAAATGAGTGATTATTTTTTATGAATGGATAACCACTACTATATACAGTAGTCTGTCTGGTCTTTCATACCTCCCACCCCAACCCAAAGTTGTTGTAAGGTCTTTTCTCCCTGTCATTGTCATTTGAGGTTAATAAGATTTGGGTGTATAACTAAATCACTTTGCTGTACCCCTGAAACTATTACAATATTGTAAATCAACTATACTTCAATTTCTAAAAAAGCCAATACAGTTTAAAAAAAAAGAATAAACTTTGGGGATCATAATTGCAGAATAGAGTTCTAGTTTTTAAGAAAGGCTTTTTTGTTGTTTATCTGTATGTTATTGATTAGATTCATAAAATGTGGACTCTCAACTTGAGTGAAGGGAACTTCAGAGGATGGAGGAAATAAGGCAGTTTCTCTTTGAGTTAGTTACCTGAATAGAAGCATGATTACAGAATTAGAGCATTTCAGGGTACGAAGGACTTTTGTGATTATCTGTTTGACTTTTAGGTTTAGAGTAAAAGAAATTGGGCCACATGAAGGTTAAGTGACTAAACCAAGTATCTCAGCCCTACAGCTGGCCTAGAATCCTGGTCCAGGCAATGGGGATTCATGGCTTTTAAACTATATTCCCTGTGTACCCCTGCCTTGTCCTTTTTTTAGATTTTACTGTAGCTTATCTCTCTGTGCCTCAGTTTCCTCATGAGGGTCATTGTGAAGATTAGTTGAGATAATGCACGTAACACATTTAGCATAGTACCTAACACAGTTAAATGCCCAAAAGATGTTCACTGTTATAACATTTATGATAATTGTTTTGACAACTGTATGACAGCTTTTACATAAATATTACAGTACAATTTATACAAGTTCAGAAACTGAGAATGATATGATTTGGCATTGGATTAGGTAAGGACTTAGTGTTTTAAGGTAATGCTTGTGATACTTGGTTTAAAATGAGAAACTGGATTTGATCCTTGGTCTATCACAATTCATTGGGTGACTTGGGCCAAGTTTGTTTCACAAGGGTGTTAGTGTGTTCATACACCTAAATTTCTTTGAACTCCTAAGATGGATAATTTCGAAAGAGTACTATATCATTTAGTTGTTTCTTATTAGAGAGAAATCTAGGCCAGCTAGCTTTTCAAATGAAGAAATTCCTCTAGGATTATTAAGAAAAGGAACTGCTGTCATTTGTCATTGTAACAAATATTTACATTGGGTTATAGACAACTGGTAGTTTTTCTTAAATATTTGGTATGATCCAGGGTAGATTGCAGCTGACCAATTTGTTGACCAAACTTTTTTTCCTTTACACTATAGAAATCAAAGACTGAGTGTTTTTTTTTTTTTTTTGCGGTACTCGGGCCTCTCACTGTTGTGGCCTCTCCCGTTGCGGAGCACAGGCTCCTGACGCACAGGCTCAGTGGCCATGGCTCACGGGCCCAGCCACTCCACGGCATATGGGATCTTCCCGGACCAGGGCACAAACCCATGTCCCCTGCATCGGCAGGCGGACTCTCAACCACTGCGCCACCAGGGAAGCCCAAAGACTGAGTCTTTTTAAAAGTTTAAGGTGAAAGAATTAACAGTATTATACTAGGAGTGAGATTTCACTGGTTTCTACAAATTCTGTGTCTTTCAGCCTTAGACATAAGAAGTGTTCTTAGTAATGGTTACTGTCGTGGGCAAGCTTTTTTTACATTAATGATGATAGTGTTTTCTTGCATAGAAAATATGTGTCATCTGAAGTGAGGGTTTTAGGGTTAAATACCAGGGTACACTTAGAATAATGTTTTATAATTTTATGTGTCACATCTTAAATGCCTTTATATTGGCCACTTTTTTCTTTCCATACTTTCTGGTCTTGTGGATTTTCTGACAGGTTTTTATTAGCTGAAACATTTTAATCTGCTTGGGAAAGTGAACACTTGAAATTTTTCTGAAGTTATGACTAATGCACTAATGGGCATTTCTCAATTTAGCTAGCTCATTAATATTATATAATTTTTAAGAAAGCAACCTTGTTAAAAATGAATGTGTAAATTATTTTCCTAAAAATTTAATCATGTCATATCAGAAAGTACAAACTAGCCATTTGGCTTTATTGAATTTATAACCAGTTTTAAACAATGTTACTCTTTCAACAAGCCCTGAGTTCTTGCTACATTTCAGGTAGGTGCTGTGCTGAGGCTAAATTATCCCAGACATTGTAAATTTGTCCAGTGACATTTTGTAATAATGCATCATTCCATAACTTAGTAGCTTTCTGGAGTGTTTTCTTATGAAAATGCCTTTGGCTTTGTATCTTAGGTATAGTTTCTGAAACAGCTGCAGAAATTTGGTGGGCAGTGGATTGAGAATTCCTCATTCTGAATGGAATTCTTTAACAGATTACTGGGAGGACTGGGGGAAGGAGGCAGCAGGATAGTTGGAAAGAGCTCCAGCTTTGGAGTGAGATAGACCAAGTTTGGGTTAAGTAACCAAGGTTATTTAACTTACTCTTAAGCCTGGATTTTGTCATCTCTGCAGTTAGGATAACAACTACCTTGGGCACAACTTTTTTTTTTTTTTTTTTTTTTTTGCGGTACGCTGGCCTCTCCCTGTTGTGGCCTCTCCTGTTGTGGAGCACAGGCTCCGGACGCGCAGGCTCAGCAGCCATGGCTCACGGGCCCAGCCGTAGCATGCAGGATCTTCCCGGACCGGGGCACGAACCCGTGTCCCCTGCATCGGCAGGCGGACTCTCAGCCACTGCGCCACCAGGGAAGCCCGGCACAACTTATTTATTAGCCTTCTGTTTCTTCATCTGTAAAATGGGGGTCAGTACTTACCTCAGAATATTCTTGTGAGGATTAATAGCTAAAGTGCCAGCTAATGTTATCTCAGGGTAACTCTGAGGATTAAAGGAGATAATTTATAAAATGCCAGGTGCCTTTCCTTTCCCTGTCAGTGAAGACAGTGTGTTCATTGCCAGTGCTGCTACGCTTTACTCTATTTTCATTTTTTGCTGCCAGGAGTTCTTATTTTTCAGTGAGGCCTTTTGACCTGTACTTCTGTTTCTGGTGTGGCCTGCTGGGTGGGTGAGGTACTGAATTGCTGCAGCTTAGGGGTGGGTCAGTATGTAACTCATGCCCAGTGTAGATTGCCTCAGTTACTCACCTTCAGTGTGCATTGCCAAAGTGGTTATCTAGTCTTGGTGAATCTAGGGTTCTCTTGCTTCTAGAGAGAGAAGTGAATCTTCCCATCGCAGACTTGGGGGAAGTTCAAGCTTTGCTCACCTATAGACTTGTGAACCTGGGATCAGAGGCCTTATTCCCAGTGGTTCTTTGATCACAGTTTGGGAATTAACTTTTGTATTGTGTGTTTGAAGGAGAACTTTTTCGTGCATTAACATGTTCTCTGTGTCTTGCTCTCTCAGGTAATCCACTAACTTGCTTTCTTTGCTCTGTATTCTTAAATCATACGTATACTGCTTAGGCAGAGCAGGAACCTGTCTTTATCAGTACTTTACAGTACTCTGTATTTATGACTCTATAGAATGAATACAAATAGCCATCTGCCTTGGGAGTTGTTCTTTCATCTTTTCAAACGTGATTTTGTATACCACTGTGACCTGGTGGCCAGCCCATTCAGATAGGAGAATAATGAAGACTCCAGATTGTTGAAACTCATATCCCTCACGCCTCACCTTGCCTCCAGATTTAAAGCAATCCATTTCCTTGTCATGTTACAAAGGTAAGCTGTTGTTGAATCAGTGTGCAGAATTGGGGAAATAGTGTTGAATTAGTGAAAATAACCTATTTAGTCTTTGAAACCTAACATTTGACTTGAGTTCAAATCTGGCCTCTGCCACTTAGTATCCTTGTGACTTTTGGCAGGTTATTTAACCTCTGAATCTATGTTTATTTCTAAAAAGAGAATCTACATCTCATACCATATCTGGTTTATAAGAGGCATTCAAATGATAGTTATTACATACATAGATGGATTCTACTTTAGATTGCTCTAGGTCGCAAATGAATCTTTTTTTTTCCAGAGGGTTGTGGCCAGTGGAATAAAGTTTCAGATTGTGACTTTATTTCGCTCGTGTTGCCTGGTAAAAAGATACACAGATGATAGCTTCTTTGCCCATCGTTTATTATATTTTGTATTATTGGAGACTACTGTACTTCAAACTAATGTCAAGTGTTTGAGATATAACTGTTAATTCAAATCAAACTGCTTGGGTTTTTTTGTTTTTTGTGTTTATTGAAGTGTAGTTGATTTACAGTGTTTCAGGTGTACAGTAAAGTGATTCAGATATATATATATAAAAATATAATATTTATTTATATATAATTTTTTTCATATTCTTTACCATGCTTAGGTTTTCTTATAATTCTTCCCTTCACTGGAAGACCTCCCACTGTTGCTCTGTTATTTATGTAACACTGACACTTTGATTCCTTTTCTGGCTTAAAGGTGGAGAAATGAAATTCACACAGAAGGCCCAAATGCTAATGTTTTTTTGTGATTCCGTACTTGCTGGTTTGTTTTATGGAAATGCTTGAGTGTATTGTCTTTAAAGCAAGAAGCCTGTAAGTTTTGCAGATGGGAATAAAAATAAGGCCCAGTGTTATATTAAGATTATAACATCTTGAAAATCCTGCAGGGTTATGCAAGCAGTAACTTGATAACTTCATGAAGTTATCGGGTGTTATTGTGAATATTTATATTCTGAATTCAGACCCTTAACAGGGCCCGAAAAAACTTATACTGTTGGCTTTGAACAGGTAGTTTTCTTGCTTATTCAATGTGCACTTGGAGTCTTGGGATTTGAGGGTTGGATTGGGTATGGGGAACTGTCAAGGAGCTAATTGTTAACCTTTTTGGCCTGTGTATTTTTCCCCAGTTAAAAAAAAACTATTTATATGGCGTTAGTTTGATAAAGTAGAGAAAAAAGATAGCTTCATTTAATCTTACATTCATTTTCCCCACTAATCTATTTTCTTTTGATTTATTTCAAGCTATAGGGTTAGGAGGTTTAGGTTGTTTTTTGTTTTCTTGTGCCAATGACCTCCAAATAGATGATCTCCCAGAAGGAATGGTAGTATATTAGTGAACTATACTTGAAAACTGCAAAAGGTGATTGCTTATCTCTTGAAGTAAAAGGGAGCTATGAAATAATGATAGTTTTCTCAGCCTACTTGCATGGATTTTGACTATTGAGCTTACGATCTCTTTAGGTTAATTAAATCAGAATTTTCCAGCCAATGGACTATATCAGGGAGAGTTACAGAAGTGCTGAGATTCTGGTCCCCTCAGCCTTCTGGCCATTTGTGCAGGGTACAGGGCCTCCAAGCCAATGATCTTAGGTCCAAAGGTCTTGATCCTTTATCCAAGTCTGCCATATAAATATTTTCTCTTTGTGTTTTGACTTTTTAAAAGCTGTAAGCCCTAATTCAGAAAGTTCAGTAATTGAGTATCTTAACAGTTTTAAGACTCTAGGGGATTCCAATCTTAAAGTAATCTTGGCTTTACGTTTAGAAAAAACCATTTTAAAGTCTCTGACCCTCAAGCAGTTCTCTTTCCATGTATATTTCAGGGGATAGACTTTATTTATTTATTTATTTATTTTAATAAGTTTATTTATTTTTGACTGTGTTGGGTCTTCACTGCTGTGCGTGGGCTTTCCCTAGTTGCGGCGAGCGGGGGCTACTCTTTGTTGCGGTGCACAGGCTTCTCACTGTGGTGGCTTCTCTTGTTGTGGAGCACGGGCTCTAGGCACACGGGCTTCAGCAGTTGCAGCACGTGGGCTTCAGTTGTTGTGGCTCGCAGGCTCTAGAGCGCAGGCTTAGTAGTTGTGGCTCACGGGCTTGGTTGCTCCGCGGCATGTGGGATCTTCCCAGACCAGGGCTCGAACCCATGTCCCCTGCATTGGCAGGCGGACTCTTAACCACTGCGCCACCAGAGAAGCCCTCGGGATATACTTTAAAGTGTAAGACTAAACGATTAAAGTTTGGACACTTGTAAAGAAATTCAATTTCTTATTTTTTTAAGCAGTAATGGAAGGCAAAACTGAAGTTCCCTTGTGTAAAACTGGTGTCCTCACCTGACTCTGAATGCCACTGTATCTTTTCTGAAGCTGACATTTTGTTAATCATTCATCAAGCATGGGTCTCATGCTGGAATATAAATTGAAGCCTAAGATACATTGTCTTCCTCTCTTCCTTCAGGAAAAAATGGGATATGCGTAACTCGAGAAATTTAATTGTTTAGTATTTATGTAAATTATTGAGTTAACCTTTTTTTTTTTTTTTGCTGCTTGCCTTGAGTGATCTTAGTTCCCTGACCAGGGATCGAACCCGTGCCCCCTGCAGTGGAAGCACGGAGTCCTAACCACTGGACCGCCAAGGAATTCCCATCAAGTTAACCTTTTAAAATTGATATTTTGCAGTGTGAAAAATGTACCTTTCCTTTTGTCTAATTCAGCAATTCTTAATTTTCCTGGGGTTTACAGATTTCTCTGAGCCTGTAATGAAAGCTCTGATCTTTTCTTCAAAAAAATGTACCTGCACAACGCTACTTTGTATATACTTTAGGGAGTTAAGGGACCTCTGATCCCATTGATAAACTCCATTTTGAAATAATTTGTATGGTCCAAATAACAGTTTCCCCTTTTTATTATTTTTAATACAGTAACACTTGCATGACTTATTTGTCACAGTATTCTTTTTTTTAATTGAAGTGTAGTTGATTTACAACGCTGTGCCAATCTCTGCTGTACAGCAAAGTGACTCAGTTATACACATACATACATTATTTTTCAGATATTCTTTTCCATTATGGTTTATCCCAGGAGATTGGATATAGTTGCCTGTGCTATACAGTAGGACCTTGTTGTTTATCCATTCTAAGTGAATAGGTTGTGTCTACCAACCCCAAATTCCCAGTCCATTCCTCTCCCTCTCCCCCCTGGCAACCACAAGTCTGATCTCTATGTCTGTGAGTCTGTTTCTGTTTTGTAGGTAGGTTCATTTGCACCATATTTTAGATGCCACATATAAGTGATAACATATGGTATTTGTCTTTCCTCTCTCTGACTTACTGTACTTACTATGATAACTGCACTCTAGTTGCATCCATGTTGCTGCAAATGGCATTATTTTGTCATTTTTTTATGGCTGAGTAGTATTTCATTGTATATATGTACCACATCTTCTTTATTCATTCATCTGTCAATGGACATTTAGGTTGTTTCCATGTTTTGGCTATTGTGAATCGTGCTGCTGTGAACATAGGGATGCATGTATCTTTTTGAATTATAATTTTGTCTCGGTATATGCCCAGGAGTGGGACTGCTAGATCATTCTATTTTTAGTTTTCTGAGGAACCTTCATACTGTTCTCCATAGTGGGTGTACCACCTTACATTCCTACCAACAGTGTAGGAGGGTTCCCTTTTCTCCACACCCTCTCTAGCATTTGTTATTTGTAGACTTTTTAACAATGGCCATTCTGACTGATGTGAGATGGTACCTCATTGTAGTTTTGATTTACATCTCTCTAATAGTGATTTTGAGCATCTTTTCATGTGCCTCCTGGCCATCTGTATGTCGTCTTTGGAGAAATGTCTGTTAAGGTCTTCTGCCCATTTTTCGGTTGTTTTTTGTTATTGAGTTATATGAGCTGTTTGTATATTTTAGAAATTAAGCCCTTGTCGGTTGCATCATTTGCAGATATTTTCTCCTAGACTGTAAGGTGTCTTTTCATTGTTGTTGTTTGTTTGTTTGTTTATGGTTTCCTTTGCTGTGTAAAAGCTTGTAAGTTTGATTAGATCCCATTTGTTTATTTTTGTTTTTATTTCTGTTGCCTTAGGAGACTGACCTAAGAAAACATTGGTATGACTTATGTCAGAGGGTTTTGCCCATGCTCTCTTCTAGGAGTTTTATGGTGTCATGTCTTAGTCTTTAAGCCATTTTGAGTTTATTTTTGTGTATGGTGTGAGGGTGTGTTCTAACTTCAGTGGTTTACATTGCAGCTGTCCAACTTTCCCAGCACCACTTGCTGAAGAGACTGTCTTTTTCCCATTTTATATTCTTGCCTCCTTTGTCAAAGATTAATTGACTGTAGGTCTGTGGATTTATTTCTGGGCTCTCTGTTCTCTTCCACTGATCTGTGTGTCTGTTTTTATACCGATAGGACACTGTTTTGATTACTGTAGCTTTGTAGTATTGTCTGAGGTCTGGGAGAGTTATACCTCCTACTTTGTTTTTGTTCCTCAGGTGTCACAGTATTCTTTCAACAAATATTTCTGAACGGTATTCTATGTCAGCTTCTGTGGTAGATTCCTCAGGATACAAAGGCACTATTCTCTACTTTTGGAGCTTTGTTTAGCTCGGGCAACAGATGTGTAAACAGTACAGTGACACTGCTAGATGGAAAAGGTAAGCAAAGTGTGCTGTTGGAGTACAGAGGAGGGGTCTTGGTCATTAGAAATTTTCTGTAAATCTGTGGTTAGGTCTGTATTTCTTAATTGGCAAAAAACATACTGCAAAGTACTCCAAGGTGTTTTTTGTTAAGTTCTAACTGGACTAGTAATGAAAACTAAATCAAGGAGCAAATGGTGTTAAGTTGAGAGCTTAAACCGGCTTTTGCTGTTGCATCTGATAATGCTGAATGTCTTCTTTGCCCATATTTTTCCCCAGTTACCTTTTTAAAATATATCACTTTTAATTTACTTATATATTTATAAATTTATATATTTAGTATAGAGCAGGGATTGCTAACTGAAATACCTGCAGGAGTCGAGCCAGTAAGATAAATGTATAGAGTTGTCCAGGTTTACCTGTGGCATCTTCCAGTAGGTTGGTTTTAGAGCCCATTGTTGGGTAATCACCGTTAGCAGATCCAAGTGATTTTGTCAGTGCAGGAATGCAGAATCATTGTTACCAGAAAGACAGATCTTTCTCCTTCCTTCTTAAGAGAAACTGAAGGTTGATTTGTTTTTTAATGTTGGCAACCAAGTCACACTTAGAAATATTTATTATGAAAATCTTTAACAAATAATTGAACTTAATATCTGATTCACTTTTTAAAAACACTGTGGAAAACTTGCACAAGAATGTTCATAGCAGCATTATTCATAATGGCCATAAAGTGGAAACAAATGTCCATCAACTGATGAATGGATGAACAAAATGTGGTATATCCTTACAGTGGATTCAACCATAAAAAGGAATGAACTACTGTAAAGCTATGTCATGGATGAACCTTGAAAACATGCTAAATGAAAGAAGCCAGATACAAAAGGATACATATTGTGTGATTCTGTTTTTATGAAGTGTCCAGGATAGGCAAATCTATAGAGACAGAAAGCAGATTAGTGGTTCTTAAGAGGTGAGGGGGTATTAGGAGTGACTGCTATGGGATATTCATTTTCTTTGGAGGTGAAGGTAATGTTCTGGAATCATATGGTAGTGATGGTTGCATGCTACAAACATACTAAAAACCACTGAATTGTACACTTTAAAATGATGGATGTGATGTTGTGTGGATTTTATCTGTTTTAAAAATTGGAAGAAAAAATACTGTGTGAGCCAAATAGGACATATATGTTTGCTATAAAGCAGAACGAATAGGCTGTGAATCTAGACAGAATATTTTAAAATCACCACCTCATTGTGACACTGTAAAAATTGCTCAGATTCACCTTATGTAAAATGGGAAAGGTATTACCTAGGTCTTAGACTTGTTAGGTTTAAAAGTGATAAATATAAATCCCAAGGAGTAGTATAGGCATAGGCGTTCACATTTCTTTAGAATTGGAAGCTGGAAAATGTTTGCTGCCCTCTGTTCCAGCCTATTTGTTGTTGGCAAGTCTAGGACAACCCACCCTATTAATTATTGTTTATTGATCACCTGCAGGGAGTATCTCCTGGGTAACCTATCTCCATGATAGTAAAGGAGGGAGAGGGAGAGGATATTACACCTTATATTCTGCAGTTTCCTCACTGTAATCAGATAGGTTAAATGACAGATCCAAGGTCATATTTGGTCCTAGTGGCTCCAGTGTTCCTGTTCTTTTAAATGCAAGGTTCACATTTTTCAGTTATAGAGTACTGAACTGTTTCTGTAGCTCTATCAAGGATTGTACGGCACTGTGTTCATCACCTGGGTAAAATGCATGGCCTTATAAAACTTGTGGTTCCAAAGAAACATCTCTCACACATACTGACTGGCTTCACATCTCATTGGGAAGTGATAGTATGACTGTTATGTGATAAAATTTACATGCAAGACCAAAGAGCATCTTTAAAATTGGCTGCACATCAAATATCCATTATACCTGTACAGCCAAACTGCTTTTCTCAGTTCTGAACAGGAGCAGGTCCGTATGCAAGGAAATTTGATTTTTGCCAAAATATTGTCTATTACTGTCTTAATATAAGTTCATCAAACATTTATGGAATATATCAACATGCTTAGGCACTGTGATAAACACAGGGTATATACCAAGAGAAATAAACCATGGTTCAGGTCCTTGAATTGATAGTTTAATGAGTGAGAAGTATGTAAACAAAACACATGTGATAATGTAATGAGTATATAGGGGTGCTTTGGCACCATAGAGGAAGTATTTTGGTTCATTTTGGAGAGTTGTGGAAGGCTTCATTGTGGACGTAAAAGTTGCTGATTCTTGAAGGGTGAGTAGGATTTCCCCTAGCAAGCTGTATTGTGGAGGGCATAAAGTATAATGGCACAGAAAAGGCGGAGGGAGCATGTTCAGTACTCATTTGCTTAACATTTTTAAAAGTTTTAAACTTTTTACAAAGTGTTATGGAAATACTAAGCTGTGCAGTAGGAAGACATTAGGATAGAATGGAGGTTGAAAACTGATAGCCAGTTACAATACTGATTGAAATGGAAATGGCTAAATATTCAGGATTTTCATTTCCTCTTGTATCAGTTTTCCTAAGTCTTTTTCCTCTAAGTATTTCAGATATGTTCTTCATGTTATCCTATGTTTTAGGATACAGCATATGATAGGATTTTCCCCTTTTTTTAATTTTATTTTTTAAATCGGTATACAGTAAAATTGATTCCTTTTTGTGTGTACAGTTCTATAAATTTTGACACACAGAGAGTCAAGTAACCACCATCACAACAAGGGGACAGGACAGTTATTATCACCTCCCTCATATTACCCAGCCTCCCACCCCTATTCTCTGGCAAATTTTGTTCTATTCTGTTCTGTTCTCAGTGACTATAGTTTTATCTTTTCACAAATGTTATATAAATGGAATCAAGCAATATATAATATTTTGAAACTGGGTTCTTTCACTCAGTATTGCTTTTGAGATTCGTCAGAGCTGTGTGTATCAGTGGTTAGTTCCTTTTCATTGTTGAGTAGAATTCCATTGTATGGATGGACCACAGTTTGCTTATCCATTTAAGATTCTTTGGTGATTATGAACAAAGCTGCTGTAAATCTACATGTATAGGCTTTTATGAACATAGTGAGTGGGGCTTCTGGGTTACGTGAAAATTTTTAACTTCCTAAGAAATTGCCAAACTGTTTCCAGAAGGGCTTTGTTATACTATTTTGCATTCCTACTAGCAATGTAAGATCTCTCTAGTACCTAGTATTGTTCACATTTAACTTTTAATTTGAAATAATTTCAGATTTACAGAAGAGCTGCAAAGATAGAATCCTCATATACCCTTCACCCAGCTTCCCCTAATGTTAACGTATCACATAACCGTGACACTTTATTAAAACTTAGAAATTAACACTGATACAGTACTATTAACTAAACTGTGGACTTTATTTGGATTTTACCAGTTATGTCCTTTTTCTGTTCCAGGATCCAGTCCAAGATACCAAATTACATTTAGTTGTTTTGTCTCCTCTAGTCTGTGACAGTTTCTCAGTCTTTCCTTGATTTTCAAAACTTTGACAGTTTTGGAGAAGACTGGTGAGATTTGTAGAATGTCCTTCAATTTAGGTTCTAATCTTTTTCTGATCTCTAATCATGATTAGATTATGGTTATGGCTTTTTGAGAATGCCACAGAGGTGATGTGCTCTTCTCATTACGTATTTAGGGTATATGATATTAACATAACCTATCTTTAGTGATGTTTAGATAGTGTCTACCAGGTTTCTGCACTGTAGAGTTGCTATTTCTCCCTTTCCATACTTATTCATTGGAAGGGCTTTTCTAAGTCCAACCTACCTTCAAGAGAAGGAACATTAAGCTCCACCTCCTCGAGGGAGGCATATCAAATAATTTGTGGACATATGTTAAAACCATCATAGTAGTTAGTGAGTATCCTGGAGGAGATACTTAGAGGCTATGCAAATATCCTGTTCTCTTAAAAATTTTACTAACCAATTTTAGCATCAGTCAGTGGATCTTGCCTGTGGCAATTACTGTGCTGATCTAATGGTAATTTTCTATTTCTTTTTTTCTTTCTACATGTGTAAGTTGAATTCTTGTGTAAGGAAGATTTTTTTAATTTATTAAATCATTTATTTATATAGTGTGGACTCATGGATGTTTATTTTATTCTTTGGGGTTACTATCTAATACTGTCATTATATTTTATTCAAATTGTTCAAGCTTTTGCACTTGGAACTCTTTCAGGTTGGCTCCCATGTCCCTTTGACTACAAGATTTGCCAGGCTATCTTATATTTTCCCTGCCTCGATCCTAGAATCAGCCATTTCTCTAAAGAGCCCTCCTTCCTTTTATTGGATAAAGGTATTGAGAAACCAATATTTGGACACTAGTTATTCTTGTTGCTACTCATTGACACTACTTCTAGGTGCTCTTAGTGGACAGAGCTAGGAATTTGCATCCAGAAATGTCTGCTGTTCGTGGTGCACAGTTCTATGGGTTCTAACAATACTTAGAGTAATAAACCCACCTTTGCAGTATTAAACAGAACAGTTGTATTTCCATGTGTCAATCACTCATGTTCTGTCTTCATAGTTCTGCCTTTTTCAGTATGTCATATAAATGGAAACACACAATATCTAGCTTTTTGGATCTGGCTCCTTAACAAAATATATTTAAGATTCATCCATGTTGTTGTACAAATCAATAGTTTGTTTCCCATTGTATGATTATACCACCATTTATTTATCCATTCACCTGTTGGACATCTTGGTTGTTTCCGTTTTTTTGCGATTATGAATAAAGCTGCTGTCAACATTTGCATACAGGTTTTTGTGTGAACATAGATTTTCAGTTCACTTGAGTAAATCCCTAGGAGTGGGAATGCTGAGTTACATGGTGTTTATTTAGCTTTATAATCAGTGGACAAATTTTTCCAAGATTGCCATACCATGTTGCGTTTTCATCAAGAATGAATTAGTTTCTGTTGCTCCGAATTAGTTTCTGTTACATCCTCACCAGCTTTTGGTGTCGTCAATTTTTTTTAAGCCACTTTAATAACTCTGTAGTGGATCTCATTTTAATTTGATCTTTTGTGAAGTGTCTGTTCAGATCTTTTGCTGGTTTTTTGTTTGTTTGTTTGTTTGTTTGTTTGGCGGTACGTGGGCCTCTCACTGTTGTGGCTTCTCCCGTTGCGGAGCACAGGCTCAGCGGCCATGGCTCATGGGCGTAGCCGCTCCGCGGCATGTGGGATCTTCCCGGACCGGGGCACAAACCCGTGTCCCCTGCATCGGCAGGCGGACTCTCAACCACTGCGCCACCAGGGAAGCCCCCTTTTGCTTGTTTTTTAATTGGAGTGTTTTCTTATTGTTGAGTTCTTTGTATTTCATACATGCAAATCCTTTATCAGGTATGTGATTTGCAAATATATTCTATCTGTGGCATTTTTTTCATTCTGTTCACAGTGTCTTTTACAGAGCAGAAATGTTTTAGTGTTGATGAGGTCCAATTTTTCAGGTTTTACTTTTATGGATTGTGCTTTTGGTGTCATGTAAAGAACTCTGCCTAATCTCAAATCACAAGATTTTCTTATAAAGGTTTGATCATTTTACATTTAGATCCACAATCCATTATGAGTTGTTTTTTTAATAAGGTGTGAGGTTTAGATTGAAGGTCGTGATTTTGTATATGGATGTCCAAGTTTCCCAAGACTATTTACAGAAAAGATTATCCTTTCTTCTTTGAACTGCTTTTCCACCTTTGTCAAAAATCATTTGGCCATATTTGTGTGGGTCTATTTCTATACCTCATTCTGCTCTATTGATTTATGTTTTATCCCTTTGCTAATGACACAGTTTTAAAAACTGTAAGCTTTGCAATAAATAACTTAAAATTAGATCATATGATTCCTTTAGCTTTATTTTTCTTTTTCAAGACTGGTTTGGTTATTCTGGTTCATTTGGATTTCTTTTTTAATCCAGTCTGACAGTCTTTTGTCTTTTACCAGAATGATTTATTTCATTTATATTTAATATAATTAGTCATATTTGTGTAACTTTTTCTCTGTTTCTTGTGTTCTGGGTTTTTTTCTTCTTTTTTCTTACCTTTTTTTTGATTCTTCTTATTCCATTCCCCCCCACCGCCAATCTTTCTAGTTTGGAAATACATGGTATTTTTGTTCTATCAGTAAGATACCATCGTAAATATTGTAACTTGGAGCCATAACTTATCAAAGATGTTTTTTTGAACTTTTCCATAAATTTTGCTCTTCATTTTCTCTTTCAAGTCAAACCTTCCAAATGGGGTTATTGTTCCTTATTTTCTTTCTTTAGAGATATTTACTGGATGTAGAATTTTTTTTTTTTTTTTTTTTTTGCGGTACGCAGGCCTCTCGCTGTTGTGGCCTCTCCCATTGCGAAGTACAGGCTCCGGACGCGCAGGCTCAGCGGCCATGGCTCACGGGCCCAGCCGCTGCATGGCATGTGGTATCCTCCCGGACCGGGGCACGAACCCGCGTCGCCTGAATCGGCAGGCGGACTCTCAACCACTGCGCCACCAGGGAAGCCCGTGGATGTAGAATTTTAATGTGGCGGGTTTTTCCCTCAGCACACTATAGGTATTAAACTGTCTTGGCTTCATTGTTGCTTTTGGAGAAAACTGTTCTAATGTTGCTTCTTTGAATGCAGTCTGTCTTCTCTGCTTGCTTTTCAAATTTCTCTTTATCTTCAGTTTTTCTTCTGTTTTATTGCATGATTAGTTGTGATTTCTTTTTATTGATCTTGTTTGGTATTTGTTGGCTTCTGGAATGTGATTGTGTCTAATTGCTTCTGGGACTTTCTCAACTTAACCTCTTCAACTATTGCCTCTGCCCTGTCCCATTTTCTCCTTTTCTTCTAGTTCCAATTAAAAGTATATCAGACCACTTCACAGTATTATTCTTCTCTTATTTTTTCATAGTTTTGACCTTTCTGCTACACTGTGGATAATTTCTAGCCTGTTTTCCAGTTCCTTAGTTTTCTCTTCATCCTTTTGAATCTACTTTTTTTTTTTTTGGCCCCACCACGCAGCTTGTGGGATCTTAGTTCCCTGACCAGGGTTTGAACCAGCGCCCTCCACATCAAGAGCATGGAGTCCTAACCGCTGGACCACCAGAGAGTTCCCTGAACCTACTGTTAAATCAGTCCATTTCAGTTACTTATTTCTGAAAGTTCTGTTTTGTTCTTCCATGTTTTGAAATCTGCTGTTACTTTTTAAGTATCCTGTTCCCTGCAGATATTCTGAAACTTATTTCTGTAAGCATAGTCAACATAGTTGTTAAGTCTCTGTGGGGTTTTTTCTGTTGTCTGTTCTTTTTCTGCCAGTCTAACTATTGGAGTCTTCAACACCTAGTTGTCTTTGATTACAAGTTGGATATTGTATATGAAAAATTATTTGTAGGATTCATTTGAAGCCCACAGCAAGCTTGTTCATGTCAGGTATCTGTGGACATTACTGGTCCAGGGACCACCTTAAAACAAGCTTCAGATCAGACATTCCCTCTATAGGGCTATAATTCTTCCCTGGATCTTCTACTCCCTTTTCACTCCCACCCTAAGATTGTAACTCTCAAGTCTCAGCTTATTACGATGAGGGCCTCGTCTTTATCCTCCCTCCCTCTCTTCTTTCTTACCTTCAATTTATTTATTATGAGGAGGGACTCCTCACCTTGTGAGAGCCCTGGGCTTTGGTTTCTGTCAGAACAAAATTCTAATTTTCAGGGATCAACAAAGACGCTTTGGGCTTCCTTGCTTGCTTACTTCTCTGGGCTCTCATTTTCTCTTCACTTTTGGCTATATGCTTGTCGGTCTTATTTAAGAATGTAAGAGAGAGGTAGGTGTGTGTGTGTGTGTGTGTGTGTGTGTGTGTGTGTGTGTGTGTGTGTGTGTGTGTGTGTGTGTGTGTGTGTGTGTGTGTTTAATCCATTCTCTTTGGTTCTCACTAGGAGAGTTGACCTAAATAACCTAGCCTGCCATTACTGAAGACAGGAAAGTTACCTGCAGAAATCTTCACTTTGAAAACTGAGAAGCAGTCACACTTTCAGGGATTGTCTACAAACTCTAGCTACTTGTCCTTTCTAGGCATTTTGCTTTGTGACCTCTGCAGTAGAACTGATTTGTTAGAGGAGTGGAGAAAGGAAGAGAATGAGATCTAAAGTGCAGTGGTTGTGAATTAATCATTGTTTCGGGGGAGAGGGCCACATATAGTAACAGTTGAGTAGAATGCACTAGTGTTTTCCACCGTGGATATTAAAAGGTTGTTGATCTGATGTGCTTCTTATAGAGGATAACAGGGTGTGCCAGCTTTTGGTCATTTGGGGATACAAAGTTATAGGTCTTTAAAATTCCTAACTTAAAGAATTGTGCTTTACAATTTGTTGTATTGGTGTTTCTCGTCTGAATAATTCCTGTGCACCCTTCAAAACTGAGCGTAGATGTTATTTCTTCCCTAACTGCCTTTCCCCAAACATTGAAGTACTCCATAAATATTTATTGAATGGATGATAATGGGTTGGTGGGTGACTTAAGTTCCCTTCAGTTCCTGCAGAGCACCCTGACTTAATTCTTTCAAGCACTGATCAGAGATTTTAATAGTCTGTTTTCTTTGTTGGAGGGCAGAATTACTTTCTCTTTATTCTCCAGGGCCTAGAGAAAGTATCCCTTCCTGGCAATCAAGCATGTTTCCTGGTACATAACAAGTATTAGATAAATGCTTAATGAATGAACATTCTGCTCTTGATTTTGAAAGGAGGAGATAATTGGAAATTAAGGGCAACTATGGACATTTGAAACAAGTAATTCAGATAGTATTAACTATTTATGCTTTTTTTGTGTTCATTTGACCTTCTAAACAGTGCCACTTTGAAAGGGGAAAGGACAAGTTTGTATGACTAAATGTTTGTCTTTGCTTCTACCACAAGGCAAAAACATATACATAGTTTGTTCCACAAATCCTCTTACCAGTTTTTGCTGCCTTATTGCTAAGAAGAGTTCATTCTCTGCTGCAGTGCTTCAAAGGTGTTTTTCCTCATACAACTGCTTTTCCTCTAAACAAGTGGTCCTAAATCACGCAGTCAGTGCAATATAAGCACATTCCGCATTCTTTACTGTAGAACTCTTTGTCCTGCCTGGACGAGTATGAGCTCTTGTTCATTAACTATGGTTGATCTAGGGATGGGAGGGGGAACTTTTTTTTTCTTAAGATGGAGACCCTAATAAATATTAGGGTTAAAAGACATAATAAAACTGTTTCACAATTTGAAAATATTTTAAATTTAGAGTTCCAGAATAATCTTTTCTAGTTCTAATACTAGAAAATTGATCTATAAAACTACATTAGTACAAATGACTGATTAGACTTGTGCATTTTCTGATATTGGTCCATTCACTAAGCCTCTGATCTTCTTTTTTAGTTGCCAGATTGAAAAACAGAAATCACATGGAGTAGAAGAGATTAGAGGGAGAGACTGACTGAAGAGGACAAAAGGAGTTTTTATTGAAATTAATTAGTTCTGTTACATTTATGTCAATAAACTTATTACTTTCACAGTACATATTTTAGCCTGATGATTTAGTGAAGTTTTCTTTTCCTTGCATTTTATTAAAGTATAGGTCAAGCAGAGCCATGTATTAATAATTGGCTTTGGTTGTGGTCTGACTTTAGTAGGGAAAATTTTGTTGACAAGATAATTTTTCATAGTTGATTAATTGGCTTTTATTAGGCTAAGCATTGAGCAAACAAAACTTAGCCATGACTTCAGAGTCAGTCTGAGGGCTTTTAAAATAGAATTAGTGATCTGAAATTATTAGCCATGAAAGTTACATCTCCTTTTATGCAATACATGAGGACAGTAGGAACTAAGTAAGGTCATTTAAAATGGAAATTAGGGCTTCTCTGGTGGCGCAGTGGTTGAGAGTCTGCCTGCCGATGCAGGGGACACGGGTTCGTGCCCCGGTCCGGGAAGATCCCACATGCCGTGGAGCAGCTGGGCCCGTGAGCCCTGGCCGCTGAGCCTGCGCGTCCGGAGCCTGTGCTCCGCAACGGGAGAGGCCCGCGTGCCGCAAATAAATAAATAAATAAATGGTAATACTTTTTCTGTAAGTTATATTTTTTTAAGGTATACTTCTATTGTGAATGGTAGATAGGAGAATTGACCTTCAGGATACTCAGGACTCAAGCACTTTTCCCAACTTTCGGATAAGCCATTATAAAAATTGCTAAACTAGAGTTTCTTCAGTATTCTTTTAATTCTAATTGTTGTGGGAGAAAAATACCAATCTTAACTGTGGCCCTGTTATTTAATAGAAGAAGCTATATTGGTGGGGCGGGGAGTGAAGAGAAAATTACTCAAGAACTCTTGAGTTAGTCTTTTAGTTTTCCTAGCTATGTACCAGATGACCTGAAGTGTTTAGGGGTACTCTGCCTTTTGGAGGCAACTTCATTTTTATTTCATTTTTTTGAAAATAAACCAACATTGATTTGATTGATAAATAATATTTACTGGACATCATATAAATTGCAGACACTTCAGCTGGGTACTGTAAAATCAAAAGATTAATTAGATAATGGATCTTGACTTCAAGGAGCTAAGGGTCTAATAAGGAAATTAAGGTATGATGTAGAAAGTGATAAGTTCAGTTCGATAGGAATGAAAAGACATGAACCTTAAGGGCCAGCCATTTTGGCTTTGAATCCCAGCTCCATCTCTACTGGATATTCTTGCTAAAGCTACTGAATTTACTTTGGCTGTTTTCTTATCTGTAGATTAGGAAAAGAAATGCCTGCCACATAGAATTCTGGAGGAGAGGTGTGGGGGGCAGGTATTTAAAGCTGAAAAACTCTTTTAGCTCCAGACTTGTAATACCTGATTGCCGATTCAGTACCCTTTTTAATATGTCAAAGAGCCATTTTAACCTTATGTTCAAAACCTGACTTGTGAGCTCTTCCAGAATGTTTTCTGTCTCCATGACTGGCATCAACAGTCTCTCTAGCCAGAAATCTAAAAGTCACTTCCACTCCTTACCCCATTATCCAGTCCACCCAGAGCTATTGATTTTACACCATAAATTTTGTTCGTCATATTAGTTCACTTATCTCCATTGCTACCACCATAGGTCAGGCCTTTATCATCTGTCTTACATAGGCTACTGTTGATAGCTTTCTGTTTCCCTGAAAATATTCTCTCTTGCCTGTCTCACACCCAGCCAGAGTAAACTTGTTCAAAATGTACATATGGGTCACTTTTCTGCTTAAAACTCTTCAATGAATTTCCATTATCCTTAATCTGCAGATAAAATCTTAAAGGCACATTGGTCTCACTGTTCTGCCTTGCTCATTATTGTATTCCCAAAGCCTAGCATAATACTTTTTGATAGTAGATGCTCATATATTTAAGGGATGAACAAAGGAAGGAATGTCTGAAAGAACCAAATCTGTGGTTGAGAGATTTAGGCTTGTCCCTGTATTTCCTTCCTATTAGGCTGCATGTGAATATACATACACATTTACAGCAGTACAAGTGAAGTAGTATTTCTGAATAGAATAATGTTTATCTTCTTTTTTCTATCTTTTTTTTTTTGCGGTACGCGGGCCTCTCACTGTTGTGGCCTCTCCCGTTGCAGAGCACAGGCTCCTGACGCGCAGGCTCAGCGGCCATGGCTCACGGGCCCAGCCGCTCCGCGGCATGTGGGATCTTCCCGGACCGGGGCACGAACCTGTGTCCCCTGCATCGGCAGGCGGACTCTCAACCACTGCGCCACCAGGGAAGCCCTCTTTTTTCTATCTTTTCACATCCCCTCTTTACCCCATTCCATCACCCTCCCTCATCCCTCCCTGCACCATTTTATTTATCTGAAGTTGCTAAGCTATAGTTTAAGAACACACACCCCACCATCCCCCACCCCTGTTTTCTTCTCCCCGCATAATTAATGAAAGCCAACTATTTGGAATTCATGTGAATGACTCTCTTACTCTAAGCAGATTGTTTGGTATGCATGACAGTAAAGTGAAGCACCTCTTTGGGTTACTGCAAAAATAGCTCGTTGTCCTCCCAGTGGAGAATCAAATTCACCAGTTCATAAATTAGGTCCCAGTTGATGAGGCACAAAGCTGCAAGGGCCAGTCAAACAAGTACTTGAGAATCTCAGAGTTTCATCAGTGAATAGCCTTGCTCTACGCTTCTCAGAGAATGCCAAGGCCTTATGAGAGCAGAAGACTGGGTCATAAGAGTGTGATTGATACATGGGCTAATAAATGGGAGTTGGGGAATATTTTCCGTGTGAGTCAGATGATTTCCACGGAGAAATGAGGTCTCATTTTGTAATGGCATGTCCACCCATGAATTGGCCCTCAGAGGCTGGGAGTTAACCACAGCTCCTATAATTTCTGTACTTTGAAGAAAACTAGGAGAGAAAACCACAGCCTTTTTAAGGTTAGGCTTCTGCTTATTAGTTTTCACTAAGGAGCAATGGCATAGTAATCATTTAATAATAATTTACATGTGTTCGGTGTTTTTGAGCCCTTTCTGGAAGATCATCTCGCTTGAGCTTCCCTTCAGTCTGCAAGTGCAATTAGGCAGGTTTTATAAGTGATGAATCAAAGCTGGAAGAACCCCAGTAGAGGTCCTGTAGCCAAATAGGGATTTGAACCCAGGACTCCACTGCTTGCTTCATCACATTGCATATTGCATCTAATCCCATTTATTCAATTTGTGCTGATTTTACAAACTTCTTAAGTTCATTGGGGAAGAGCTTTGAGACCCAGGGTGTCTTACAGAATATCAACAGAAAGAATAAAATACCTATAAAGGAATATAGAGACTGAAGAGAAAGATACTGTTTCAGAGAAGAAGGTAAGAATTTAAGAGTTTAGTATCGTTAAAATTCATAAATTCCTGGGACAGTATTTCTGCTGGTTTAATGCTGTTGTCTATACCATTTTGGCTGTTTGCGCACATACACACACCTTTACCCGCCTCCCTAGCGTCTTTTGCTGTTGTTAGTGCAGTGATAATAGTCACCAAAAAAGCCAGCAGTCCTAAAGCACAAATGACCTTGTTTCTTTGGGAAGAAGAAAAGTTACAATAAAAGTGTCTGCTTTCTGGTTTTTTGCTTGTTTGGGTGTGTGTGTGTGTTTATAATTAATCGGTATTAGGTAAAGATACATTAGGTTATTATCACCCAGGTGGTTTTATAAAACCAAAGAAATAAATATTTGGAAATAATTTTAAAGACAGTTTTGGTCCACTTTTTAGTAAGTATCTGAATTATTTTATTGTGTTCTGGCCATTTAAGTTGTATACATATGGGACCCCAGAGTTGAACAGAGGCAAGTTATAGGGGCTTTTATGAATTGGAGAATTCGTAGGTAGACAAATGGATCTTTTGATCTCATATATTGCTGGGGAGGGAGGTGGGAGTATCATTGTTTGTCACACTTTTGGAGGATAGCATTAACCCCCATCCTAGTCTTTCTTGCTCTTCCTCTAAAAGCTTTAAGCTGCTGAAATTGTGGGCATAAGGAGACATCTCTTCTGGCTTACTTTTTGGTGTAGTAGCTAAGCTCCAGCTTAAATACAACATTGGAAAGAACATGTAGATGGTTGTGAGTCTCATAGAGGTCTCAAATAGGCACAGTTCTAAACACTTTACACTTATTAGTTCATTGAATCCTCACCACAAACCTTAGAGGTGAATACAGTTATCTCTATTTTGTAGTCTGGTTAAATGTCGTCAGCTCCTTCTAGCTGTGTGTCCTTTGGCAAGTTACTTAACCTTTCTTTACTTCATTTTCCTCATCTGTAAAATGGGGGTAATGGTAACTGTCCTTACCAGTTCCTTGTGTGGTAAGGGTTATGAAATAATTCACATAAAGCACGTAGTGAATGCTTGTAGATGTTAGCTGTTGTTATCTAACTAGTTTATGATTACATGGCAAAAAAGATTATCATCACAAGAATCAGAAGTTTGGTTTCCAGTCCTTAACTCTCCTGTTAAGTAGCTATGTGATTATAGGTAAATTTTCCTCTTTCTGGGCCTCAGTTTTCTTATACACATTTTTAAAAAACTTTTTACTTGAAAGTAACTTCAAATTTATAAGAGACAGAAATAAAAATAGTACAGATATGACACCAAAAGCACAGACAAGACAAAATAGACAAATTAGAGTTCATCAAAATTTAAAAGTTTAGTGCATCAGCGGACACCACCAACAGAATAAAAAGGCAACCCACAGAATGGCAGAAAGTATTTGCAAATAACATCTGATAAGGGATTAGTATCCAGAATATATAAGGAACTTCTGCAACTCAACAAGCAAAAGAAAAGAAAATTAAAAAATAAAGGACTTGAATAGTCATCTCTCCAAAGAAGATAAATAAATGGCCAGTAAACACCTGAAAAAGTGCTTAGCATCACTAATCATTAGAGAAGTACCAGTCAAAACCACAGTGAGATACCACTTTATATCCATTAAGATGGCTGCTATTAAAAAAAAATTACATAAATGCTGGAGAGGATGTGGAGAAATTGGAACCTTTGTGTATTGCTGATGGGAATATAAAATGATGCAGCCACTGTGGAAAAGAGTGTGCTGGTTCCTCAAAAAATTAAAGATAGAATTACCATATGATCCACAATTCCACCCAAAAGAATTGAAAGGAGGAACTCCAGAAGGTATTTGTACAGCAGTGTTCATAGCAGCGTTATTCACAATAGCCTAAAGGTGGAAACAACCCAGGTGTCTATTGATGAATGAATGGATAGACAAAATGTGGTATATACATGCAATGGAGATATTCAGCCTTAAGGAGGGAGGAACTTCCGGCATATACTACAAACATGGATGAACCTTGAAGACATGCTAAATGAAATGAGCCAAGTGTAAAAGGACAAATATTCTACAATTACACTTACATGAGGTACCTAGAGTAGTCAAACTCAGAGACGAAAAATAAAATGATGGTTATATAATTTCTAGAGATGGAGGATGTGGTGGTGGTTGTACTAGAATGTGAATGTACTTAATGCCTCTGAACTGTATGCTTAAACATTGTTAATTTTGGTAAATTTTATATTTATATTTTACCACAATTTTTAAAAATATATGTTTCAACAAAATTAAAATAGTACAAAGAAACATCTGTATCCCCATTGACCCAGATTTACTTACTGTTATATTTTACCCCATTTGCTTTATCATGTGTGAGTGCATTCTTGTATACACCTAATCTAAATCCAGTTTTGTCATTTGATCTGATAGTATTTTTAATAGCATTTTCCCATGTCTAGTACAGGATACAGTCTAGAGTAGGACATTGTATTTAGTTGTAATGTCTCTTTAGCCTTCCTTTATCTTTTATAATATTGACATGTTTGAAGAGCACGGTGTATTACTCCCCACCCCTGAATTTTTTAATAGAAGCTTCCTCATTTTCTGTTTGTCTTTGCCTTGTAATTAGATTGAGATTACACAGTCTTGGCCAGAAAATGCGTGGGTGATGTGTCTTCCTCAGGTTATAACATCTGGAGACTCAATATATTTTTTTAAAATATGATTGGCTTTATCCTGTGATTTATGCATCAGACAGCATCCCATCAAACAAACAGAAGAAGGGTGTTCCCTCAATACATTTGTAACTAAATGCAGAGTAAAGGGAATCTACAAATGTTATAGGAATCTCAGAGAATGGAGATAAGGAGATTGGAGTGGGGATGGGGTGGGGGTGGGGGTGGGGGGGACATGATGAAGGAGACTTAGTTTACTGATTTGGTAGAAAGCGCATTTCTAAAATTTTACCAGCTTTTCCTCAGTGTCATAGTCTGCATTAGTTCAGCCAATATATATTACTGTCTTCCACCAGTTTTTTTATTTACCTACTTTTTAATTAATTAATTAATTTTATTTATTTTTGGCTGCGTTGGGCCTTCGTTGCTGCGCTCGGGCTTTCTCTAGTTGCGGCGAGCAGGGGCTACTCTTTGTTGCGGTCCACAGGCTTCTCATTGTGGTGGCTTCTCTTGTTGCAGAGTACGGGCTCTAGGCATGCGGGCTTCAGTAGTTGTGGCATGTGGGCTTCAGTAGTTGTGGCTCGCGGGCTCTAGAGCGCAGGCTCAGTAGTTGTGGTGCACAGGCTTAGTTGCTTTGCGGCATGTGGGATCTTCCCGGACCAGGGCTCGAACCCGTGTCCCCTGCATTGGCAGGCGGATTCTTAACAACTACACCACCAGGGAAGCCCTCCACCAGTTTTATTAAGCTTGCTCCTATATTAAATAAATCAGGAGGAAATTACTGGTTTCTTTTTCTTTTTAATGAAAGCAAGTGTATCTTTCAAATGGTGATCACTGACCTACGTATTAGTATGTAAAGTTACCCAGATAATAAAATGACGTTGAACTTTGATGTATGAGAACAAGTCTTTATTCTCTTCCTGGTTTCATCAAATATTAGTCAGGCTAAGGTTTGTACTCTGGACTTTGCCACCGTTCTAGAGTGTTTTAGCACCCTTACTTGAGCTGTAGAAAGCTGTTGAAAGGAAAGTGCTGTTCTTGCTAATACTTTTTTTTTTTTTTTTTGGCTGCATTGGGTCTTCGTTGCTGCACGCAGGCTTTTTCTACTTGCGGCGAGCCAGGGCTACTCTTCATTGCGGTGCACGGACTTCTCATTGCGGTGGCTTCTCTTGTTGCGGAACATGGGCTCTAGGTGCGCGGGCTTCAAAAGTTGTGGCTCGCGGGCTCTAGAGCGCAGGCTCAGTAGTTGTGGCGCACGGGCTTAGTTGCTCTGAGGCACGTGGGATCTTCCCGGACCAGGCCTCAAACCCATGTCCCCTGCATTGGCAGGTGTATTCTTAACCACTGTGCCACTAGGGAATCCCTTGCTAACACTTTTTGTAGAATGTATAAATAGTAGTAATGCTGACGGGTTTATCCACAATGCCATTCTTCCCTTTCAGGCTATCTTTTAAAGAGCATCCAAACTTTAGATGAAGAGGTAACAGGCTACTTTGTAGAATAGGATTAGGGCCAGTATACGTTTAAGTATATTTCTTGGGATTTGGGTGTTTTGTTTTAATTTTTCCCCATGTTTCAGGAAACACTGTGATTGGCACAGTTGGGATATATTCATCGGTTAACAGGTAGGAGAGCCAGAGGTATGTTTGAGGCCATTACTCAGGATGCTTTTTTTCTTCCTATATGCTTTTTAAAAATGGTTCCTTGGCCTTTGTATGTTTTGTTTCTGCAGTTTGAAGAAAACAGTTCTGAAACGAGGTCTTACCCCCAGCTGCCTCTCAATACAGTGATTGCCATCTCTCCAAACATCAAGTCCAGCTTTGTCCGCCAACCTGTCTGACATGTCGGGACCCGTGCCAAGCAGGGCCAGAGTTTACACAGATGTTAATACACACAGACCCCGAGAGTACTGGGATTACGAGTCACATGTGGTGGAATGGGGGTAATAATTTCCGTTTACTTCACTGTACTCACCCAAAGGGCTGACTCTTGTGGATTTGTTGAGTAATTCACAACAGGAAACTTCCCTGACTGTACAGTTATAAACCTCAAGATTGAACGCAATTTTTGTTTTCTTCTACAGTAGAGAAACAGGGTATTGGCTTTGGTCAGTTAACAGTTCTGATGGGTTTACCATTTTAAAAACATTTCGGTCTCTTATTTTTTTCTCCGATGTATATATTCTGTATGGTAACACAGAGTTATCTATTAGCTTGCTCAGCTAAGGGCTTTGCAGTTAGGTGAGAATTAATACTTGAGAGACTTTGAAAACACCAGGCTCTTACATAAAGTATTTTTGAGGTCAGAGAATGTTTTCCCATGATGATACTGAAGGATAAAACAGTTCTCCAGAAAGGTGTCCTCTTTCTGATGAGAAGCAAAATTAAACCCTTAAAACATTTGCCCTTATCATGAGGCTAGCCATGTGTAACGTGGAATTCAGCCCAAATTCCATCCTGAACAGTTGCAGTCTGCCTGAACAGCTGTGTTTGCCCTCCTGATTTTCTGTGCAGTCTCATTTGGATGTTTGCATTTCTTGTCCCAACATAGTATGTATTTAATTGATCAGGTCGTACCTTTTGTGCTAAAATTATTTTGATATTCAAATGCAAAAGATAGCAATTTGAAAACTTGGTAAAGCTGCAGCGCCCATACACTATATTTTATATCTGTCCACATGTGATTTTCATAGCATGTAAATGGTCTTCAAAATTTGTCATAGGGTGTGTTTTAATGCTGATTGGGCCATGATTCTTAACGGTAAGTACATTATCTCTGCACAAGGAGGCACAGTGTGCTTCAAAGATACCATCAAGAACCATGGTACAGTGCCAATAAATGTTACCATTATTGATAATCTAACAATTTTCCTCTTACATCACATGCTTTGGACTCTAGGAATACCTGAGTTTTACTGCAGAAATTTCAACTCTCTTCAAATTAAGTGCTTTGAGCTTAGTTCTGCTTAAATGGCACTAAACAACCCTTTGAGTTTTTGGCGTGGTGCAATTTGCTTGCTTGCATTTGTTTTCTGTGCCCTCCCACAGGAAAAGAGCTCAACCAGAACTAAGAGCTTCCTTCCCTAGACCTGCCATGATTATTACATTGTCCATTGTCCTTAGTACCCTTTACCTTCTCTGTTCATTCACTTTCCTTTTTTTTTGCTTGAGGAAAATGAATGGCTGATTTTTTACATTTTTTACACTGCATTTTCAGTGCCTCCAGCAGGAGTAAATAGCATTTAGATCTTATTGAAAAGACTCATTCTTTAGAGCAAATTCCTCTAAGTTGTAAGCAGAGGCAGGGAGAAAAATGTTAGCATTTCCCTTATTCTTTTTCACCTCTGATGTTGCTTAGTAGTCTTGGAATATGGATAAAAGTAGGGGAAGGGACACCTAGCTGTGGTTCATGATCTGTAGTGTGGTTTGCAAACTTCATTACGTGGACTGTCCTCAGAGCTTTGGAGGGCAAGTTGGAGGTCAAACCTATATGTTTGAAAGCCACTTATCTGCAAAGAGACCCATTAAAAATTGGCTGCTCCCAAAGTGTGGCTGAATTGAAATATTCTTGTATTGACTTCCTGTAAGATGCCAACACTGAGCCAGGCACTGAGGGACAGGAATATATATAAATTATTTTCCAAGGGAAAGCTGTCTGTTGTTGGAGACAAACATACATAACAAACCCCAATACAAGCTGTCTACATGTGGTATGTCAATAGAGATGTGAACAACTTGGGATTGAAAGAATAACTGAAAGTCTTAAATTTTTTAATGCTAGGATTTGGAACACACATTTTAAATTGGCCAAATTTTTTAAAAATACAAAGAAGCCAATTTGGAAATTATTTGAAATACGTTTTATTTCTTTTACTCTACTGGCTATAGTTTTGTAAGTTGAATTAGTGCTTGATAATTTGAACTTTTAAAATCATTGTGACTGACTCTTTTTGTTCCCAGAAATCAAGATGACTACCAGCTGGTTAGAAAATTAGGCCGGGGTAAATACAGTGAAGTATTTGAAGCCATCAACATCACAAATAATGAAAAAGTTGTTGTTAAAATTCTCAAGGTAAGTACAAGAAGAGAGATTATAACTTCACAGGTTTTTGGAGTTTAGAAATTTTTTTTAAAGTAGCGCTTGAAAGGGTTTTTGGAGTGCTTTAACACCTTGATTTTATTGCTCCTTTGAAGTCGATAGAAGAGATTATCTTCATTTGACAGATCAGGAAACTGAGGCAAGAGAAGTGTTTGACTCAAATCGTACAGCTAGATTGTGGCAGAGGGAGGGAGTAAAGATTCAGTCTTCTCTGTCCTAGATCTTGCCTAACGCTGATTTCCTATTTCTTACATTTTTAGTTCTAATCCATGCTTTTGTTTTCAATGAGTTGTTAGCTCTACTGTGTAAAGATGAGGAGCCACAAATGCAGACTTTTAGGGGACAGGTGGATCACATTAATGCAGCTAGTCTGATTTAAGTGCCCATGATTAGAAGATGTGAGTGATGGGTACTGTGGCATGTGCTCCAGCTCCAGCTGATGATTGCCCAGCAATAGTGCAAGTCTAATGTTTTTTGGTACTGTTTCGCAAAAAGAAGCTAGACATTTATATTTGTATACTAATTCCCCTGGCTTTTAAATGTTGGCTCGAGTGTTTTAAAACACCGTACAGGCCAGGTTTGGCCAATGGGCTACCTGTATGCAAATTGTGATTTAGTTATAACTGTACTGTACACTGCCATATACCAGGAACTTAGCATACAGTTCCTTGCCACAGGAACTTTTCATATTTGACACGAGAAGCAGAGGGACCCAGACTTTCTCAATTTATAACACCCATATTGCTTCAGTGACTCTCATGGTACCCCTAAGCCAAAAGAAATACACTTTTGTTTATTAAGTAGTTAAGTCCAGATAACTAAAAAAAGTATTTATGTTTCAACTGTTAGCCATTTAAAAAATTATACACATAAGTTGAAAGAGAAAAGTAATTTTATTTTATTCTTATATAACCATAATTAATTACTATTGGGATATGTATACCTATTAGTCACTGCACAACTTCTCAAATGTTGGAATCAGATTGGACACCAACAGCCTCATTTCCTGTTCCACATTGATTTTTGCACAATACTTGCTTTTTGTCACAGCAATTGCTGAAAACCCAGTTGCACAAAAATATGCCATTAAAGAGAATGTAGTGCAATCTAATATTGAAACTGAACTACCTCAGGCTGGTAGTGTACTCAGTGACTGACAGACAGCAAGTATTAATTGGCGTTTTCCTTCAAAAATTAAAAATCCCACAGAACACCTGTTTTGGCATACCTTTCGGGAACCAAAGTTTAAGTATTTATATCTTGTGTAGAAAGAGAACTAGGCTGGAAATCGGGACATTTGGATTCTAATCCAAACTCTAAAAGTAATTAGCCATGGTAGTCCTTTTAATTATTTAAGACATATTGGTTCATCTGTGAAAATGAGAGTTACCAGGATCGAATACAAAATTGTATATAGATATATACTTTGGAAACGGAAGTTCTGTGTAATTGTAAGATGATATTCCTTTGGAAAAGTATATGATAGACTGAGGTGATACATTATTTAGAGTCATCTGAAAGGCATAAATAGTGAGTCTTACAGTTCAGAAGAGAGTAGAGATGGTTAGGCAAAGCTCCCTGGAGCTGTTTTCAGGCCCTGAGTGGGAGAAGGATTTGGATTGGTGTGCATGGGAGCATGGAAGGGAAGCATAATCTAGAATGCACAAGATTAAGAAAAGAGGAAGAAATAAGTGAGAGAAATGTTTCATGTGGAAGCTGTCATGTGATCATACATGGGAAGTAAACTTGGAAAAGGAGATTAAATTAATGATGGCCTGGGAAAAGATAACATCTCCATTTCCTTCCAGCCTTGAAAACTGTGATTTTTATCTCATCTAGGTTGTTGGGAGCCATTGATGGTCTTAAGTGATGGGTGGTTTGGAAAGATTTTTTTTCCTAGCTCAGTCTTTTCCTAACTGTACTGTATATGTTACTGTAACTGTGTAGCTAGATGGTATAATTATAAAGTTCATTCATAACTATATTTAAGTTTTTTAATTTCCCCCATTTATTAGACAAAATTTGCATTGATCACATTAAATTAGGATTTAAGTGACCTGCCTGGTCTGTCTAGCTTTTGTAATTTTAGAGATTTTAAGAGTTCTGTAGAATAAAATTTTTGTAAACCAGTAGCTTTTTGCCATCAACCAGCAGTTGGGATATAGTGATTCAGTAGAAAACAGGAGAGAGATTGATGGATTAGTTCCTGGAGAGTAGAAACATCTCCTAGACACTCCAGCAGATCAGAAAGATCCGGTAGTCGAAGCAAATAGAAAACTTGTGATCAGCTTGTTTCCTAGCCAGTGTAGTGAGTTCTAATAGAAGCAAGGCTGAGGCCATGGATTGAATTAAATGTGGAATTCACTATTAGTAAAACAGCTTCCATTTATTTATTTACTTTTAATATGTTTTTTAATTTTTTTTTGGCCATGCCTCATGGCTTGCGGGATCTTAATTCCCCGACCAGGGATTGAACCCGGGCCCTCGGCAGTGAAAGCTCGGAGTCCTAACCACTGAACCGCCAGGGAATTCGCAGCTTCCATTTATTGACTGTCTACTTTGCATTGGGCCCTTTTGTAGCTGTAGTATTTACATCACAATTCTGCAAGGCAAGTGTGAAGTTCAGAAACACTTAAGTGCTTTTCCCAAAGCTACACAGCTACAAAGCCAGGGTTTGAGGACAGTCTTTCCAAAATGTGCTTGCTTCCTGCTGTACCATGTGCTTAGGACTCAAGAAAAGGTTAAAAGAGTCTACAGTATTGTTTGGTAGTTCCTAGATCTGGATTATCAACCCAAGAAGTGTCTCAAAATAGATCTCCAGCTCTGTTCTCAAGATTCTGATTCAGCAGATCTATACAGTTTGTATATTAAAAAACCCAGGTTGATAATCAAAGTTTAGTAACCAGTAGTCTTGTTAATGAAGAGATGATATATACTTACAACAGTTTCTAAGAAGCGTATGCAGTGTGTCAGTAGTCTGAGGTCATCAGCACCAATAGGAAAGATTGCCTGGTCCAGTGTGGCAGACACAGGTCACACGTGGTTATTGAGCATTTGAAATATGGCTGGTCCAAACTGAGATATGCTGTAAGCGTAAAATACAGCAGATTTCAAAGGCCTAGTACAAAAAAAAAAGAATATAAAATTGCTCATTAGTAATTTTTTATATTGATTTACATGTTGAAATGATAACATTTTGGTTATATTTTTGTTAACTAAAATGTATTATTAAAATTAATTTTGTCTGTTTCTTTATATTTTTTAAACGAGGGTACCAGAACATTTAAAATACACCTGTGGGGAATTCCCTGGCGGTCCAGTGGTTAGGACTCGGCACTTTCACTGCCACAGCCTAGGTTCAGTCCCTGGTGTGGGAACTAAGATCCCACAAGCCGTGAGGCGCAGCCAAAAAAATAAAAAATAAAATACACATGTGGCTTGCATTGTATTTCTTTTGGACCAGCACTGTTTTAGACTGTTTAGAAAGAAGGTTTTGTAGAGGAGGTGCATTTGGACCAAAGCCCTTCTCAAAAAAAAACAAGAAAGATTTCTATACCAGAGCAGATGTGGAAATGATGGGTGAAGATAAAGGAACGTGGAGGATATATTGGTTATAAGCCTAGACAGATATTATGTGTTACGTCTCAGCCATATTCTGAGGTCTTTTCAGGTACCTCATTTGATTCTTGCAATAATATTATGAGATAAGTACTCTTGTTGATCATTTTACCCGTAATGAAAGGTTTAGAGAGGTTCTATAACTTGCCCATAGACACACAGCTAGCAGGCAATGAAAGAAGGATTCACATTAGGCACACATTTAACCCAAAAGGTTATACTGCACAAAGGTGGTGTGGCCGGGCTTCTCTGGTGGCGCAGTGGATGAGAGTCCGCCTGCCGATGCAGGGGATCCGGGTTCGTGCCCTGGTCTGGGAAGATCCCACATGCCGCGGAGCGGCTGGGCCCGTGAGCCATGGCCGCTGAGCCTGCGCATCTGGAGCCTGTGCTCCGCAACGGGAGAGGCCACAGCAGTGAGAGGCCCGCGTACAGCGAAGGAAAAAAAAAAAAAAAAGATGGTGTGGCCATCTTTGCTGTGGTCCTAATCTCCTTCATTTCTGTAGGGTGTTTATAAGACTTAGAGGAAGGAATGGAAAGAGCCCCATGTTTCATGCTAATTAATAAAAAGATTTTTCTAGATATATCTTAGTATTACCATTTACATTCCTAGTTTGTATAGTTTTTAAAAGTTAACACATTAGGACTGATGATTGGAATTAAATGGTAATTCTGCAGAATTTTGGTCTTTGGAGTGGAAATCTTTTTTGCTTTCAATTCAGTATTTGCTAAGTACCTGCAAAATACCTGGCACAGGCCTAGGAGAAGGGGGATTCAGAGATAAATCTGACACATTTCCTTCCTTCAAGGAGCTCATAAGTAAGCCATTCATGTATTACATTACCTGTTGGAATATCCTGAAATAATTGTTTTTAATGATGCACTTTTACCCTTTCAGCCAGTAAAGAAGAAGAAAATCAAGCGTGAAATAAAGATTTTGGAGAATTTGCGAGGCGGTCCCAACATCATCACACTGGCAGACATTGTAAAAGACCCTGTGGTGAGTGTAATAGGTGCTAGTAAGGCCCACCAGAGCTGAGGTGGTGTTTGACCCTGAGCACAACTGGCCTCTGTTTGTTCCTCCCTCTGCCATTAAGTCCTGCTTTAAAAGTGCTTAATCAGTTATACCACTTAACTAGCTTGGGTCTTTCTTTCAAAGAGATTTCCACCCACAGACTATTTCTTATTCTTCTAGGCTAAGAGACTGATAGCACTGGAAACTGAAATGTGTTAATCCATTTTGCAAACTCAGGTCCGATGCCGATGGGCGATGGGCGCATTGTTGGGCTGCCTAGAGCCTGGTGAGACTTCAGCTCCATGTCTTCTGTTTGAAATCCATCCCCAATATGACCTAAGTGTGGTGATGATCAGAGTGGGGAGGGCTTATAGCAATAGAGGGTTTCCTACTACTGAGGCAAGGACTGCCAAATTCACCACGTAGTGTCCGCAAACATTGTGCCCACTAAAGCTGCCAGGGCTATTACTAATGTGTGTTTTCTTTTTCTTTCCCCTAGTCACGAACTCCCGCCTTGGTTTTTGAACACGTAAACAACACAGACTTCAAGGTATAATGTATAACCAACCATTTCAAGCTGTTGGGTTTTTAGACCACATAGAAAGTCTTTCAGGGATGTTACTGTTAGAAGAGCTTCCTTCTAACTTACTTAAAAAGAGCTTTTCATCCTTACAGTGCTAATTTTTTTTTCCTTTCCTCCCTCCCCCCTCCCTCCCCCTCCCTCCCCCTCCCTCCCCCCTCCCTCCCCCTCCCTCCCCCCTCCCTCCCTCCCCTTCCCTCCCCCTCCCTCCCTCCCTCTCCCCCTCCCCCCTCCCCCTCCCTCACTCCCTCCCTCCCCTCCCCCCCTTCCTCCCTTCCTTTCAGCTGCATTGGGTTTTAGTTGTGGCACGCGGGATCTTCGTTGAGGCACACGGACTTATCTAGTTGGTGGCGTGCGTGTTTTCTCTTTAGTTGTGGTGCACGGGTTCCAGGGCGTGTGGGCTCTCTCGTTGAGGCACGCAAGCTCAGTAGTTGCGGCATGCGGGCTTAGTTGCCCTGAGGCATGTGGGATCTTAGTCCCCTGACAGGGATCGAACCCACGTCCCCTGCATTGGAAGGCGGATTCTTTACCACTGGACCGCCAGGGAAGTCCCCTTACAGTGCTAAATTTAAATATAGTCATACTCTTGTACAAACAGTGCTCACTTTCCATATCTTGGTATTTTGCCTTTTTATTTGTTTAGTGCTCTTTCTAATGACCAGTACTTTTATTTCTCACCATTTGACAGTTTACCATTCGTTTGACAGTTTCCGGTGATGTCATACTTAATGAAAGCAACAGCTCATGTTTAGTCAGGATCCGGCCTTAGGACATTCCTCTTTAAAATGACAAAGTTCAAGAAGAAATGTATTGTCTATATATAAAAGCAAAGACTGCTTGCTTATACCTTAGGATTCCTCAGAATCTTTGGGTTCTAGATCTTAAAAAGAGATGGGTGGGGAAGGGTAGTGTAAAATCTGGTAAAGCGCAAACCTCTGCAACAGATACTCTGACTTCTGGCCAATTTCAACAATTCTCAACTCCAGCACAACAGAAGAACGTAGGCACTCTCTTGGGTTTTAATTTGTAAAGGTATTTGACTTGCCTTTGCACCAGGCCAGTATCATTAGGTATATGGGTCTTCCCTGGTGGTGCAGTGGTTAAGAATCTGCCTGCCAATGCAGGGGACATGGGTTTGTGCCCTGGTCCAGGAAGATCCCACATGCCACAGAGCAATTAAGCCCGTACGCCACAAGTACTGAGCTTGTGCTCTAGAGCCGGCAGCCACAACTACTGAGCCCGTGTGCCACAACTACTGAAGCCCGTGTGCTTAGAGCCTGTGCTCTGCAACGAGAGAAGCCACTGCAGTGAGAAGCCCGCGCACTGCAGCAACGAGTAGCCCCTGCTTGCTGCAGCTAGAGAAAGCCCGCGCACAGCAACGAAGACCCAATGCAGCCAAAAATAAATACATAAATTTTAAAAAAAGAAATGTTAGATATCAATAAATGAGTGAATTCTTTTGCTGAGTGGAGGAAAAAAGGAAGAAGAATTGTGTTAGAATCAGAATGATAATTTCAAGGAAAATGTTGTCAGAGGACACCACTGACCATTTAATGATATGTACATTTTTTTTAAGTCTGAAACTCTTTAGAAACTGGAAAAGATACATGACATGTTCAGAGTTTACTTTCATGACATGTTCAGAGTTTACTTTCAAATTGGGACAGTTCTATTAAATTGGCTCAGCAGATTTGACAGCAATACATCTGCATACCCACTGGTGATCTGCAGTGCCTGTAACTGTAGGCCAAAGGTGAATTAATTCCCTACTAAGGAGGCTATGTGTTTGCCCACGTGTTTTATGAGAAGATCTGGAGGTAAATGAAAAACTACAAATGTATATCAGTGCGTGTTGCATATGTAAATTGGTTTGTTCCCAAAAGTAGATTTATAGCTTCAGCAATATGAACTTAAGTAATTCTTCACTTTTATATATAGAGTTAAAGACCCAAAGTATCTCTTTCGTTTCATATTGGAGAAGTAGAGACTGGTGAACAGACAGATCTTAGAACAGTGGTAAATGAGCCCAGTCTTGATTTGAATTACTACAAATGAGGATGAGAAATTTCCTTCCTTTCAGTACTATTTCATGGCTCAAATGTTGCATTTGTCTTTAACAGCAATTGTACCAGACGTTAACAGACTATGATATTCGATTTTACATGTATGAGATTCTGAAGGTAAGAGAACCTTGAATACTAAATATCTTTAGATCTCCCCTTTGTTAAATAATCGAAATGACTGTAGAAAAGCCAGTGGGTTAACTTTGTAAAATATGGGGTTTGGCGGTCTGTTTATATAAATTTTTAATAAATTAGTAGCATCAGAATTCTTATGCTGATGTAAAGGTTATGGAATAAGGGTCTAGTAAGAATATAATTTATAATGCTTTGGAAGGGGTATTTAGAAGAGAGGTGGGACTCCTTAACAAATATCTCTATCTTGCTCTTACGAAAGTTACAGTTAAATTGTCAAAACTTGTAAAAAAAAAAAAAAAAAAAACTCCTGGTGTAATGGCTTCTGGTGTACTTTATTTCACTTAAAATTGAACAAGTAAAACAGTAAGCTTGAACTCAGCCCTCAAAGGACCATTGTCCTAAAGATTATGTAAATCTGTGCTTAGAGATTGGTGATTTAGAATGAACTTTGATTCCTGAAGTGGGATCACCAAATATATTGCTTCCAGTAGTCAGAAGATCAGCTTTATAGATAAGAAGATTGCTAAGAGTTGGCTAGTGTCTTACTAAATGAGGATTGACATAAAGCCTGCATTTGAACCTTAGAAATACCCTGAAGAGACTATGCCAGCAGAAATGTTTGATCTTTCCATTCATTCAATGATCTCGTGCATTCTTGTGGCAAGCAGGACTTCCGAAAGTTAAGGATATGCTTGCCTAACCCTGGGAACCATAGAAACCCAAGTTGCCCTTCAGAAAGGACAAGAACTTGGCCAATGACATCAGCTGACTTGAAGGCCTGGATTAGCAAGCCCCAGAGGTTATGCCACTTACTAGTTTGAGATTGGACATGGTTTTCAAATTGGGTTTGATGTCATAAATCAGGAGTTGGCAAACTCCTTTACAAGGACAAACGGTAAAATTTTTGGCTTTGCGGGCCATAGGGTCTTTCTCACACTACTCACCTCTGATGTTGTAGCATTAAAGCAGCCACAGGCAACATGCAAACAAATAGATGTGGCTGTGTTCCAATTAAGCATTCACAAAAACAAGCAGCAGGCCGTATTTGGCCCATGGGCCATGGTTTGCCGACCTCTACTGCATACTCTTAGCTGCTAAAGAATTACTGTTCTTTGAATACAAGGTTTGTAGTACAGATCAGTTTTCTTCTTTTGAGGGGCTCGTGTTTGTGAAAATAATCCAGGCTTTGGGTAAGGGGGAGAAATTGGAAGTCATGTAATTGGTGTACGCTTTGAGTCTTTTTAACAAAAAGGATGTTGAAACAACTGTGCAAGAACAGGATTTGAAGTTTAGAGGCCATGCATGGGTTTGCACAAGTCTCTAAAAAGTACCTGCGGAAGTGATTGTTCTTACTTTGACTCTCAGGAGTGTTGTGAGGCTAGAAGGAAAACTGTGGAGCAAAAGGTAAGGGACTTTAACTAAAAAATCACTCTAATACAAGCTAACGCTTTCCTTTCTTACCTGTTCCTCCCACAGGCCCTGGATTATTGTCACAGCATGGGGATTATGCACAGAGATGTAAAGCCCCATAATGTCATGATTGATCATGAGCACAGAAAGGTAAAGTGATAGATGGACAAGTCTTATTTATCAACACGATAGAGTTAACAACCCATCTTCAACATTTTATTCCTAGCATCTGTCATAGTCCGTGGTACCTGTTAGGCACTTAATAAATATTTGATGAATGAATGAATGAACAAATCAGTGTGGAATCTACAATATGACTTTAATGAACTTATCTATGAAACAGACTCACAGACACAGAGAACAAACTGTGGATGCCAAGCGGGGGGGTGGGGGAAGGATGGACTGGGAGTTTCTAGAATAGATAAACAACAGGGTCCTACTCTATAACACAGGGAACTATATTCAGTATCCTGTGATAAACCCTAATGGAAAAGAATGTATGTATATGTATGACTGAATCACTTTTCTTTACAGCAGAAGTTAACACAACATTGTCAATCAACTAGAATAAAATAAATTTTTTTTAAAAATCACAATGATTAAAACTTTATTCATTCATTCATATTCCTATCAAAAAGAAAACAGATTAGTGTAGTGGGTAAAGCATTAGTTTTGGCAGGGAACCTGGTTTCTAGTCTTATTTATTGAAAAACTACTCTCTTGGGAAATGCCTTTCTCCTCATCTGCCTTTTTTTTTTTTTTTTTTAACCTATACAGTGAGTATACAAGTAATATTTGTCTTGCATGCCACTAGGTTATTGTGAGAATTAAGTGTGTACAGTTGTGAAATGGATGAAATATTCAGAAAATGCTGCTGCTTATTAGCAAGTATCATGAGGCCCCTGAGCTCTACAAGTACTTTTAATGAAAGCTGCAGTGTTACATTTCTGTTTTTTAAGGTGACCCAAACCCACCTTTTATGCAGTGATGGCTCTCTGTTGTAGGCTTTGGGGATATAGGTGATTTGTTCATTCAGTTAGTATTCTTTTAAGCACACACTATGTAATAGGTTATTGTTCTGGAGGCTGGGGATATATGTGTGAGACAAAAATAGATTAAAAATTCTTGTCCATAGGAGTTCACAACTGGGGGAGACTGGTAGGATAGAAAGTTAAAAGTGATGTGGAAGGGGCTTCCTGGTGGCACAGTGGTTGAGAGTCCGCCTGCCGATGCAGGGGACATGGGTTCGTGCCCTGGTCCGGGAAGATCCCACATGCCATGGAGCGTCTGGGCCCGTGAGCCGTGGCCGCTGAGCCTGCGCGTCCAGAGCCTGTGCTCCGCAACGGGAGACGCCACAACAGTGAGAGGCCCGCGTACCGCAAAAAAAAAAAAAAAAAAGTGATGTGGAAGAAAAAATAAAACAGGAATAGGGAGTGGCAGAGGGTGTTGCAGTTTTAAACAAGGTGGTAAGGAGAAGGTTTCATTAGGAAGGTGACGTTTTGGAGAACGCTTGAAGGGAGTCAACCATGCAGTCTCAGGAAGAGGATATAGCAGATGCAAACCCCTGAGACAAAAATGTGCCTGGCGTGTTGGAACAGCACAAGGATAGAGCTGGGATGGAATGAACACGGGGAAGAGGGGAAGGAAAGGAGATCAGAGAGATAAATAGAACTAGATCATGCAAAACCTGGAAGATCACTGTCAGGCCTTTTCTCCGAAGACACAGGGGTTTTGCAGGATTTGAGCAGAGGGTTGGTAAGTTCTCACTTGAGTATTTAAAAGTTCACTACGCATCTATTAGAACAGCTAAAATAAAAAATAGTGACAGTTCCAAATACGGACAAGGATGCAGGGTAACTCAGTCTCTCATACATTGCTGATGGGAATGTCAAGTGGCATACTCATTTTGGAAAGTGTCAAACTATTGTTTTATAGTTTTGTCAGTTTCTTTAAAAGCTATAAACAATCCAGCAGTGACATTTATCCCAGAGAAACAAAGACTTAGACATGGTTTTCAAATTGGGTTTGATGTCATAAATCAGGAGTTGGCAAACTCCTTTACAAGGACAAATGGTAAAATTTTTGGTAAAATTTTTGAAGAAAGACTTAGGTCCACACAAAAACCTTCAGTGCATAAATGATTCATCAAACTCTGGTGTATCCATACCATGTAGTATTGTTACTGATTAGTAAGAACTATTGATAATGTAACAGCTTGGATGGGTCTCATGCTAAGTGAAAAAAAGCAGCCTCAAAAAGTTAAACTGATGGTTCCATTTCTATAATACTCTCAAAACGATAGTTAGAAAACAGAGAGGTTACCAGGGGTTAGAAAGTGAGAGGAAGGTATAGCACAAAGGACATCTGTGGTGATGTCCTTTATCTTGTGGTGTAAGCTATATGAAGCTGCACATGTGATAAAATTGTGTAGTACTATACACACTTACGCATGTAAAACTGCTGAAAAAGAAAGGTCTCTGAATTGTCAGTTTCCTGGTTTTGATATTGTACTATAGTTATGTAAGATATTACCATCAGGGGAACTGGTGAAGGGTACACAGAACATCTCCAAATTCCTATGAATTTATAATCATTTTTAAATAAAAATACTTTTTAAAAGGATCATTCTGGTTCCTGTGTGGAGAATTGAGGGTAAAAGTGAAAGGTAGACCAGTTAAGAAAAGCAGCTCTTGCAATAAATCAGAGATTGGTGATGGCATGGACCGGAGCAATGGCAGTGGATGTGATGATATGGTCAGAATATGGTAGAGCCAACAGGATTTGTTGACAGATTAGACTTGGGGTGAAAGGGAGACAAGAGTCCAGGGTGAAATTTTTTGACCTGAATGACAGGATAAATGGAAGGTAACAGAGGAGGAGGAATCTGGGAGAAACAGGTTTTGCAGGGAATTACCAGAGGTTTAGTTTTGAGATGTCTGTTAGGTGATCACAGAGAGATGGCTGGTGATATGTGTGGGCTAGAGAGTGTAGGTGGGAAAAGCAGAGATACTGTGTGTGAAGCCACAAGACCAGAAATGGTCATCTGGGAATACTTATTGGTAAGACAGGAAGCTCAGGGACAGCTCTGGAGCACTGATATTAAGAGGTTGAAGAGAAAGATGATAAAAAAGTTATATCTTCTTTCATACCTTTTGTTATATTTCCCTTTGTTTACTAAAAGAAGACACTGAACCTAATTAACAGTGAACTTTTGGAGACAGTACTGGAGCAGTCAGGCATTACTCAGACCCTAGTGCTCACACTTCAAATCATGGTCATGGTTTGCACACAAAGGGCAAATAAGGTTGCCTTTTTTTTTTTTTTTTTTTTAATTGGGGTATAGTTGCTAAGGTTGCCTCTTGTCCTTGCTACTACTGTTTCCACTTTCAGGATACATTTTGGTAAGAGCTGTTTTGTGTGGCTTTTCTCTTACTGCATTCACTCAGTAAATATTTTTAGGTTTTCTCCTGTGTACTGGGCATTACATTGAATTCTAAAAATTAGCAAAGGTGAATAAAACAGTCCCTACCCTCAAGGATCTTACTGTCCATATTTTTTTTTTAAAACGTTTTCTTCTTTACTCAGTTTTTTTTTTTTTAATAAATTTATTTATTTATTTTTCTCTGCGTTGGGTCTTTGTTGTTACGCGCAGCCTTCCTCTAATTGTGGCAGGCGGGGGCTACTCTTCATTGTGGTGTGCGGGCTTCACATTGCGGTGACCTCTCTTGTTGCAGAGCACGGGCTCTAGGCACGTGGGCTTCAGTAGTTGTGGCATGCGGGCTCAGTAGTTGTGGCTTGAGGGCTCTAGAGTGCAGGCTCAGTAGTTGTGGCACACAGGCTTAGTTGCTCCGCGGCATGTGGGATCTTCCCAGGCCAGGGATCAAACCCATGTCCCCTGCATTGGCAGGCAGATTCTTAACCACTGTGCCACCAGGGAAGTCCCCAGTCCATCTTTTTTTAAAAGGTAGCAAACAAATATTCAGTAAAGAGCTGTAGGTTCTATTAAAGAAATTTTAAGGTTGGTTGGGTAGGGGGGCATATCAAAGACAATAGTTGCTTCTATTTGCATAATTAGAAAAGACTTCATTAAAGGAGCTAACTTAAGTAACTCAAAAGATGAGATGTTCACCACAGTAGGAGTCTATATTGAATAGTGGAGACATTCTAGTCAGATGAGCAGTTTAAGAAATTTGCAAGCAGCCACATAGCACAGGGAGATTAGCTCAGTGCTTTGTGACCACCTAGAGGGGTGGGAGAGAGGGAGACGCAAGAGGGAAGAGATATGGGGACATATATATATGTATAACTGATTCACTTTGTTATAAAGCAGAAACGAACACACCATTGTAAAGCAATTATACTCCAATAAAGATGTTTTTTAAAAAATCACTAAAAAAAAAATGTGCAGAAGCACAGAATGAGATTGTATTTTTCAGGAACTGTAAGTCACACTAGAGCAAAGGAATTAGATCCTGGAGAGAACCCTGTATGTCAAGCTAAGAAGTTTTATTTTCATCCTAAATGCAATAGGTGGTCACTGAAAGGGTTTCAATAGAGAGTGACATGGCTGTTATTTTTAAAAAGATTACTCTGGGGAATTCCCTGCTGGTCCAGTGGTTAGGACTCTGCGCTCTTGCTGCCGAGGGCCCGGGTTTAATCCCTGGTCAGGGAACTAAAATCCCACAAGCTGCACAGCGCAGCCAAATAAAAAGAGTGCTCTAATGGCAGTGTGAGGGGTAACTCAAAAGATGAAGTCACTCATTATTTATTATCTTCTTATTTCAGCTACGGCTAATAGACTGGGGTTTGGCTGAGTTTTACCATCCTGGCCAAGAATATAACGTCCGAGTTGCTTCCCGATATTTCAAAGGTCCTGAGCTACTTGTAGACTATCAGGTGAGAAGAGGAGGGCAGATAAAATTTTGGTCCTTGTGTTTATTTTGCACATAATTTGCAAAAAATGTCATTTTGCACTTTTGAGTAGGCCATTTATGCACATCCATGGCTATCCCTTTTATAGGAATGTAAAATATGAATCACTTCAGTTCATCTGCCACAACTTATGTTTGTATTGTCATAATGTCAGTAGAATATGAATAGATCTGCATTTGATCCTAACTGAAGAGAAAGACACTTTTTCTAATCAGAAATTACAAAGCTAGTTTGAGAATTGTAAGCTAGATTTAACCAACCTTAAAAGTAAACTGAAAAAAATGTTCTCTTCTTAAATTATATCTAGATATAAAGACCTTCCCTCTACCAAAAAAGAAAAGAAAGCACTCTTCTCACGGAAACAAAATCCTTGGGAATACCTTTCCTGCCCCAGTCCTCCCAGGTGTTATCAGATACCTTAAAAAGTTCAGACTCTGTCCTAGAAATTCCTTTTCTGGGGTCTTGAGGATATAACCCTGAGTTCAAAAAACATTTTATACATAAGAATATTCTTTACAACATTATTTATAATGGTGAAAAACAGAACACTATCCTGTTGTAGGAGAAGTTAAAGATTAAATTCTGAAGCATTCATGCAATAAAAAAATGATACACGTTAGAAGGTTTCCATAGGCTGACAATTGGGTTGTTCTTACGTAAGTGAAGAAAGTAATTCAAAATAGTATGTACAGATTTAAAATGAGGGTGGGGGAGCATGGGTGGGAATGCATAGAAGAAAAACATGTTTTTGGTATTTGGACTTTAAGTCAGTGGAGTGGTTTGTTTTTAATAAAAAGCTTTTCTAAAAAAATTTGAAGTGACAGGATTCATTCTTGTCATTTCATGTGTGATGACGACATTTTCTTTAATGCAGATGTATGATTATAGTTTGGATATGTGGAGCTTGGGTTGTATGCTGGCAAGTATGATCTTCCGGAAGGAGCCATTTTTCCATGGACATGACAATTATGATCAGGTGATATATGTTGTTCCTATTAGGAAATTTACTGGTCTTACCAAGTGACGGCCAGATCTGCTTACCCATTAGAAACTGCAGTGGATCTTGCTAAAATACAGATGGCTGGCCCCCCGCACCTGAGAGCTATTAAATTAATAAGTTAGAATCTGAGAGTGGGACCCTAGAATAATTTTCAAATATTTGCTTGTCAGCCAACCTGACATTGATCCTCGGATTGGTGTCTTGGGAACTATTGGTTCAGCTTTTGAAATTAGAGTTTTTCCTTTGCATTGCTTGTTTAATTGTGAGATATACTTGTATATACATGTTTTAGGAAATATTTTACAATTCAAAGAATAATAGTTTAAAATATAGGATATTACCTTAGAATCTCCTAATGTGAACTTTTATTAGGATTAGGAATGTTTTCTCCAACATGTTGGTTTATATGTGGTATTTCTGTGATCCTTTTGTCTCGTCATACAGATTGAGTTGATGTATGTCAGTAGAAATATAGATGGTATTTTTTATACTAGCTGCACTTCCCCTTGTAGATCAAGGGGCCATTTCATTCAAGGGAACCTGGAATGATTCTAGGGCCTTGTGGAAGGTACTGTTGCCTTGTTTGACCACAATGACTTTTTTTTTTAATTAAACTTTATTTTAAGGTAATGTAAATTCATGTGAAGTTGTAAGAATTAATACAGAGAAATATGGTGTGCCTTTTATCCAGTTTCCCCCAACATAACTTTTTGCAAAACTATGTACAGTATCACAACCAGGATGTTGATATCAATATAACCAAGGTACAGAACATCTCTGTCACCTCAAGGATCCTTCATTTGCCCTTTTATAGTCGCACCAAGTTCCCCTCCCCCTCTTTTATGCTTCTCTGTTGTAATCTCCATTTCTGCAATTTTATCATTTCGAGAATGTTATATACGTATGATGACCATTTTTCACATGAGTCGAAGAATACCATGTGAATTCAGTTAAAATCAGCAACACTTTATCAGGTGCCATGCAGAATTGAGGAATATAGACAGAAAGAAAGAATAGCCCCTCATCTCAAAAGTTCTTCATAGTCTGTCTAGCAAGGGAACCAAACATATAAGAAAGTAAGTTACAGTAGTAAATGTCAGAGTAGAAGTGTAGACAAGATACAAAAGACAGTTGTAATGGGAATGAGTGGTCTGAGTATATGGGGTTGGGGGGGAGCTTCCCAAAGGAAGTGACATCTTCAGCTGGGTTGTAAGGGGGAAAAAAATAAGATTTCACCAGAAGGAAGGAAGCAGGTTATAAAGTGGTTTGCTTTTTCTGTTTGATACATTCACATCAGTAATAATTTAGGGAACGTTATGTGGAAATCCATTCATGTTGTGCAAAAAAAATTGAAGTAAATTGGTTGTAACATTCATACCTGTAGCCATGATGATCCGTTCTGTTAATTCAGTCATGGTTAATTGTTGATTTAATCATGTAATATGCGTTTGGTGTGGGTTTTGTCTTCTTCAATCCTAGTTGGTGAGGATAGCCAAGGTTCTGGGGACAGAAGATTTATATGACTATATTGACAAATACAACATTGAATTAGATCCACGTTTTAACGATATCTTGGGCAGGTAAGTCACAAAATAAAATCTGTGCATCTGTGCCTTAAGCAGTTTGGGTGTAAACTGGTACTTTGGATCCCCAGAATAGTTATGTTCTCTTTGCCAACACTGCTGAGGTATCTCTGGTCCACTGCTACAGAATGCTGCATAGGCAGGCGTGTGATAAAAGCATTGGATTGAATGGCCATTTCCCCAGATGCACTTACAGGATTCTGAGTGTGGAGGTTGTAGTCAGAAGATTCCTGACTATGTAGAGTCTAGTAGAAGGGTTATAGTTGAGTCAGAAATCAAAATCTCCTGATTCAACTTGCTTCTCTAAATGACAGAATTGTCTCTAAGAGAAAGAAATAGTCATAGAATAAGTACATGCTTCAAGACTGATGTGCAGACAACAGACTCTAAAAATAGTGACTAGACACAATACTAACTCATTCACCACTTAACAGGAAGAGGTGAACTTTCTTGATACAAAGGCTTTTCCTGGCCAAGTGGCAGAGATGCCAGGAAAGGGGGTGTGGGGGATGGGGAGGGAGGCCTGGTTAGCCCAGCCACCTGGCCCTCCTTGCTGTGCAGGAGCATTCAGTCCTGTAAAGTAACCTGAATTACGTTTCATAAAATTATGGGGACCCAGATTTCTCTTTTCTGCAACACTGCTATTTCCAGTCTCTCCAATTAGTTTTGTTGTCTCTGCAGTGGCAGAGCGGTATAAGACTAGTCTCTTGAGTTTTTATTTCTCTTGTGATTGGCTGGAATCCTAGCCACTAAGGAAAATGTAGGAGTGAAATGTTGGGCTTCTCTGCCCCTTGGTCCATTTCTCATTCCCCCTTTTGGCTCTGCAGACATTCCCGTAAGCGATGGGAACGCTTTGTCCACAGTGAAAACCAGCACCTTGTCAGCCCTGAGGCCTTGGATTTCCTGGACAAGCTGCTGCGGTACGACCACCAGTCACGGCTCACCGCAAGAGAGGCCATGGAGCACCCCTATTTCTGTGAGTCCAGCTGTTCAGTCCTGTGCTGTTCAGAGCCTGTTCAGAGCCTGTGCAGGCCTGCCCAGTAGATTGTACCAGGCAGGGGAGAATATATGCTGTGAAGAAAGCCCTGGGCCCAGAGCCCTACAGAACAGAATTGGAATTCCAACCTCCTGTACTTAGCTTGCTGCAAGGTTACTTCACCCACAATGAGCCTTGGTTTCTTCAGTGGGGACCATGATTGTTGAGAGGATTCTTACCTAACACAGAGTACCTGACTCATGATCACTCCTAAATAAATTGCTTTTCTTACTGCGTGGGTGACACTTCTCAGTGGCTAGTCTGGAGTGGTTGGATTAGAACATACAGCCCTATATCTGTCCCGTCTCTTGTTAATCATTTGTTGGAGAGAGCCAAAAAGGCTTGAAAACCTTATTGTATGAACACCTTGACCTAGGTGTGTGAGTATAGCTAACTGTTGTCATGAATGAAAATGCCACTTAGCTGCACCCCATCCTCACTGTGTTGGGTTGTTCCTTGGGGAGTGGTTGGGTGGTATTTTAGTGAATCAATTACACTCTTGCTCAGTCTCCTGTACCTGAAGCAGACTGAAAGGCTGATGGAGATGTAGAGTGAAGTCTGTGGTCATAGCACTAATTTGCACAAGCCTGTAGTTTTGGCCTGTTTGGCACCAAGCTGTAAACCGCAGTAAAACCAATTCACTCTGATAATATATTTCTGTTTGGGTAAGGGTAAATTGTATTATGTCATTAAATTCTAACAGGATTGGTTTTGTTTTAAATTAGCTCTACTATGGATAATTACCTCCTTTTCCTACTATTTAGTTTAGTAGTTGGCCTTTACCACAGTTTGACAGGAAAGATAGTTTTATTTTGTATTACTTGTTCAATTCATAGTGAAGGCAGTTGACACCTTAATTCTATTACTAAGGGAATAATATGGAATACAAATAAAATGTAAAGAATGAGGATGACTGCTTTAAGGCCCCAGCCCATTAGTTTAATCCTTCAAGCATAACAGAATCTAACCTTTTTGTCTCTTTTCTAGACACTGTTGTGAAGGACCAGGCTCGAATGGGCTCATCTAGCATGCCAGGGGGCAGTACGCCTGTCAGCAGCGCCAATATGATGTCAGGTCAGTTCATTGGTAAATTTATTTTTTTAAGAAAGGATAGAAGTCAGTTATCATTCTTAATTTTGCTCCCTCTTTGTGACCTGATTTCTGTGGCCCTCCCTCTTCTCTATAATGATTACCTTATTGACATACTGCCCTGTATGGCTCTCCCCACCAGGTTTCAGGATGCTTTTGAAACCTGGTATACCTTAATGGCCCTGCCTTGAGTAAGAGTATCAACAGTCTCTTCCAGGCCAGAATCACAAAAATTATTTGGGACTTGAAAGTCTCAACAAGCCATGAGGAGTAAAGAGATCCTTTCATCTCACAGGTTAGAGTGACAGTAGGTGATGCTGTCCTCAGAAACAAGATTAAGAAAATGAGGGAGAGTAGAGATGGGGTTTGTACATGGGTATATATGCGTATAAGAATGGTTCTCGGGCTTCCCTGGTGGCGCAGTGGCTAAGAATCTGCCTGCCAATGCAGAGGACATGGGTTCGAGCCCTGGTCCAGGAAGATCCCACATGCTGCAGAGCAACTAAGCCCGTGTGCCACAACTACTGAGCCTGCACTCTAGAGCCCGCGAGCCACAACTGCTGAAGCCTGTGCGCCTAGAGCCCATGCTCCGCAACAAGAGAAGCCATTGCAATGAGAAGCCCGCGCACCGCAACGAAGAGTAGCCTCCGCTTGCTGCAACTAGAGAAAAGGCCGCGCGCAGCAACAAAGACCCAACACAGCCAAAAATAAAATAAATAAAATTAATTAATTAAAAAAAGAATGGTTCTCTGAGTTTTTCCAGAGCAACTACAGTGTACCTAGTAAATTATAATGTTTTATATGAAATTATCTTTAATGTTGTTGAGTCATTATGATTTAGAGCGAGTTTTTACCCAGAAGAAACCACAGTTACCCAAAAGAAGCCATAGGCCTGTCCCCTAAGAATTATATATGTAGGCAGCGTCCACATGAATATACTCGTGATCGTGAGGGTACTTAGACACCCTCAAAGAATTGCTGTTGTCTGAATTCTTTTTTTAAAGAACTAGCTGCCTTCTAGAGTTTATCCTCTGGGTATCATGCCAACGTGCAAAATGATATATGTCCAAGGTTACTCATTCTAGCCTTATCTGTAATCAAAGAACATTAAAAACAGCTCCGTGTAGAGTAGGGAACTGATAAAATGAATTACAGGGCATCCATTCAGTGGAATGCTATATGGCTAGAGAAAAGAATGAGTGTTTCGTGTTCTTGTCTAGTTTCAACTCCAAAGTAGTAATGTGAAATGAAGAAAGCAAGATGCAGGACCATGTCCAAGACCAGGAATGGGCAAGAATATATAATCACATTCTTATATGTGATTCTTATATGCATATTTTTATAAAATTATATTTAAGTATATGCATAAAATATTTCTGGAAGGGTACACCCCAAAAGTGGTGCCATAAGTTGGCCAAGTGACAGGGCAAGGAAAATTCTCTCTGTGTACTCTTTTCAGCTATTTTTAAGTCATGTAACTATATTGGCTATTCAGAAAATATACAACATTTTGAAAATGTAAAGAACTAGCTGATTGAGGGCAGTCTAACAGGTAATCTGATCATGGGTGGAAGAAACTAAATGGAAGTAAATCCTAAAACACTATTTTAGCTTACAGATGAGAAATGATCCTTTCTGCACTGAAAATGCTGGCTAACAAGGGAATGTGGTCATGAGCATGAACTTTGACTCCAGCCTTCTACTGTTCAGTTCATAGTGACTAGCCACATGTGGCTATTTATATTAACTGAAATCAAATAAAATTGTAAAATCAGTTGCTTAGCTACACTAGCCACATTGCAAGTGCTCAGTAGTCACATATGGCTAGTGGCCGTTAGTACAGATTACAGAGCATAAAGTTTGGTTGGACATGCTGCCCTAGACAGGCTTGGGTTGGAATCCAAGCATAGATGCCACTTACTAGCCATGCACCTTGGACAAACCGCTTAAACTCTCCAAACTTAGATTTCTTTACCTGTCTACTAAATTTATTGGAGCTTGTCATTTTAATTTGTGAAGATTTAATTTGAAATTAGATTTACTTTGTAAAAATCTAAGGAGAGGCCTTTAATAAAATGAGAATTTGTGTCACTTTTGCGATAGGTGCTCTGAAAAACTGGTGACTAAGATTTCCATGGTGTCTCTAGCTCACTGTCAGCTGTTGTCTTTCAGGGATTTCTTCAGTGCCAACCCCTTCACCCCTTGGACCTCTGGCAGGCTCACCAGTGATTGCTGCTGCCAACCCCCTCGGGATGCCTGTTCCAGCTGCCGCTGGCGCTCAGCAGTAATGGCCCTTCTGTCTCCTGATGCCTGAGCAGAGGCTGGGGAGTCACTCACTCCCTCGATGCAGCTTGCGCCTGCGGGCGGGGGGGGGGTGAAAGACTTCAGAAGCACCGTTGTCTGAACTGTTGCTTGTGGATTTATAGTAGTTCAGTCATAAAAAAAAAAAAATTATAATAGGCTGATTTTCTTTTTTTCTTTCTTTTTTTTTTAACTCGAACTTTTCATAACTCAGGGGATTCCCTGAAAAATTATCTGCAGGTGGAATATTTCACGGACAAATTTTTTTCTCCCCTTCCAAATTCAGTTCCTCACCACTAAAGAACAAAGATAAACCAGCCTCAATCTGGCTGCTGCGCTTGGGTGGAGATCTCTTCCCATGCCCACCATTGCTCCCCTACCATCCCACACTTCGAGGGGTTTGTATTTCATGCTCTCCTCCAGAGATTACAAAAATGTAGCTTCTTGAAGGGAGTGGGAAGGAAGGAGGAAGGAAGGACCCAACCTATAAGAGCAGTGTACTGCTAGTCACTTATATCACTTTACTCCAAAAGTGCTTCAGTGGGGTTATACTGGTGAATCTAGTGGAAATATGTCTTAGTTACACTGAGATGCTGAAAATCTACCCAAAGTGCAGACAGGTCCTGAAAACGTCTGTTCAGTATGAATCATGTCTTATTGACCTAACCTAAATCCAACTCACTTATAATTTAGTTTCAGTTCAGTTTAAAACTTTAATACTGTCCCTCCCAGGCTCCTTACCTTGGTCCTCTTCCCCTTTCATCTCCCAACATGCTCTATAGCTGGTAGGAGGGGGAAGGCAAAGTCTTTTTCAATTTTCTTTGACTTGGCCCTTTTGAATTCAGTTAGTTACTGGGTATAATTTACAAAAGAAAAAAACATTGTCTATGTTGGTTTCATGCTAGTAACTCTTGAAGAGCTAGTGAGAGATGTGGCCACTGCATTTTATTTTAAGCTTTCTACCTTTTCCTCCTACCTTCCCCTTCCCTCACATGCCATCCATTGAGAAGACCTGCCCCTCAGTCTTGTAAATGTACCTGAGAGGTAGGAGCAGAGCCACTATCTCCAGTGAAACTGAAATGGTAGACCTGTAATTGTGGGAAAACTAAACTCTCTTGTTACAGCCCTGCCACCCCTTGCTGTGTGTATATATATAATACTTTGTCCTTCATATGTGAAAGATCCAGTGTTGGAATTCTTTGGTGTAAATAAACGTTTGGTTTTATTTATCAAGGTTAGATTTAAGTTCCCTGTGTAAAGGTCTCGCTGGGTGGGTGGCTCACGTTCACATCTGAGGGGCCTGCAGCCCTGTACCGTGGAGGCTTCCCAAGCCCCCCATTTTTATACAACCCTCGTTCAACCCATGGTACCAGGCGGGCAGAGAGGCCTTAAAAAAGCTCCACAAGCCAAAGCGTCTCTGGGGATTAAGGATCGTTTGCCATAAATTCATTTTGTGTCTCAGCAGTGCAGGGATTGGGGATGGGAAGAGTCGCCAGTTTTTGTGTGTTTGTGTGTGTAAAGTGGATTTTCCACTGTAATCCAGCCACCTAAGTTTATCAGGTGCTTCACTGAGGAAGCCTAGTTTTTTAAGCACAATAGCAAAACCATCAGCTCTGTATTTTCTCCTGTTGCTTCATTACCGTAGCTGCTTGTGGGGACTAGGAAAAATTCTTCCAACATATTTTAAGGCCTGAAGTCTTAGTTCCCCATTCTCCTACCTTTATAGATTCACAAGTCTTTCTCACCTGGGCGTCATAGATAAACATAATTGTTTGAGGAGTTGAATTTAATGAACTTATCTAACTTTGTAACCCATCTTAGCTCTAGTAACTTTATCAGAGGTGGTGGCTTTAGTGAATATAATGGTAAACTTTAGAGGAAGCTAAAGCCTCCTTTTATAGTGCTTCTCAACCATAGGGAAAACATTCTATGTGGCAGGGTGATCTTCTTCGTGGCCACTTACAGTGGATATTTATTGTTCTCGACCCTTTTATGCCCTAGAATGCTGTGGGGGTTACCATGTTGAATTTGTGTAGAACCTCAAAGCACCAGATGTGCCAGAGATGCAGTTTGAGATTACGTTTGCACTGGATTGTGATTTGAACAGGACACTTATGACTGATGAATTATTTCTTTTGAGGTGGGGAGGAGGGCTGTAAATCAAGACTTCACATCCCACCCTTGTAGCTCAGAGAACCTAGGTGTAGCTGAGGCTGATGTGGGGAGCTGCAAACAGCTGGACCTCCTAACATGCATCAGACCTTGCAAGAAACGTAAGGTGAATGCAGAGGACTCTGAAATGCCACCCAAGAGCCTTTTAAAAGAAATAGAAGTATTTAAAATGCTACTTAAGGAGTCACTGCAGAAGCATGAAAAAAAAAAAAAAAGACCCAATTGGGTGGGTGGGTGGGGGGCAAGGGTTTACAGAGTAACAACTTCTGTGTTGTTGTAAATTACCTCATCTGTATACCTTGTATTGGGACACTTCATTTCTCAGCACTACCTGTGTCTGCATTGATTAGATGGCAGGAAATGGAAAGCCAATCTAAGACACTTGTGTTGGCAATTACTCTGAAAGGTTAAGTATTTTTTTAACTTTGTTTGAAGTGCTCCCTCCCCCCTTTTAAGTTTGAAGTCATAAGTTCCCCCTCCCCACCTTGATGATTTATTGGTTGTAATTGTATTGTATTTGGTATAACTAAAACATAACTGTGCTGGGAAGAAGTTGTGCCATGAAGGTCTTTAATTTTTTTTTAATAAAAACATTTAAACAAATGAAATGTCCCTGCAGCCTGAGCAATATGCTTCTCCAACCGACACCGTGTGTGTGACAGATGGCTTAGTTCTCAAGTGCTTTGAATTTAATACTGGGCTGATGGAGATGTGAAATGGGATGAATTAAGGTTGGTTGAGGAGCACTGAAGTGTAGGAGTTTTTGACATTGAGAGACAGTGAAGAGAGCATGATGTTGTTGCTAAACAGGACTGGTTTCATTCCTGCCCTCGTCACATACTTGGCTACTTGGCAAGTTACTTCTGAATCTGTTTCATCATCTATAAAATGGAGCCACTGCTTCTTTGGGATTAAATGAGAGTGAATGTCAAGTGTCTGGCACCTGTTATGCCCTTGTTCAACCTAATACCCCTGGCCCCTGGTATGGGGGATTAGTCCTTGGCCCTGATTTTGCAAGTAATTCACAGTATGATCTCTCCTCTGGCTCTCTTGGGACCAGTGTGTGTTCAGTCAGGGGAGTCTGGATGAGATGTCTTCTGAGTTCCTTTTCAGCTCTGACACTGATTTTAGAAAGTTTGAGTTGGTGCGTAAATACAGAGGTCCATGGAGACAGTTGGTTTGTTAGCAGAAAAGGCCAGTGCTCAGTGAATGGCAGTAAGCCCTGTGGAAGGTCAGCCTTGGAGAGACCTCCAGTGCAGGAGGCAACGTGCAGTCTTGGTGCCTGGAATGAAGGCATATGCTGGTGAGCAAATGGGGACATACTTGGCAGCTTTAATAGAAACTACCAAAAGGGCTGGTAAAAGAGGTGAACAGAGTTTACTTGCTTATTAATGTCAAATGAGTAAATTCTACAACAGTATATACTTGAATTTTCATTTATTCTTTCTCATTTAACAACAGTTGAAAAGTTGAAATCAGGAAATGCCGTTATCCCAAATTCTTAGTTTCCTTTAAATGTTCAGTGCATCCGTATGTTAATAATATTGGGAGTTGAGAAGTGTGGTTTAGATAAAAGGAACCATTGTGTAATATCTTATATCTGAAATGCCTAACTTACATGAACATTAATTTCTCACATTTACTCTTATTTTATCCATGAGACAGATAGGAAGATTAAGTTGTTGGAGTGGGCCTATTAGAGACAGAGGAATATATTTGGTAAAATTAGATCTTCAGGGTATGGCTAATTACTGTAGTCCTACAGTAGTAGAGAAAACTGTGGATTGGTTGACAGATTTGGACATTTTTATTTCCTCTCAATCTTTAAATTTCATCTTGTTTCACCTGTTGTCAAGTGTGGTTACAATTAGAACTGACCTTTTGCGTATCTCTTGAAAACATCTAGTTTTGTCACCACTCCCACTAGCAGATTTCTCTCCTGAGATTAGAACTGGGTTTGAGTAGTTGTTTAATCGTAACAGTCCTTGCCTGTACTTCCCTGCTGGTAATTTCCTCCTCCCTTGTGCTGATTGATGCTCCATCCTATGTAAAGGTCACCTCTCTCTGCTTCCCCCACTGCTGTCACTACCCCTGCACCCTTTTTCCTTATAACACCTGACCTTATGTTATTTTTGTCTCTCTCCCCACCTGCATGTAAAGTCCCTGATGACCTTGTATGTCTTACTAATCTGTGCATCCTCATAAAAAACTTTTAAGTGTGTTAATATCCTTCAGAATTGAAGAGGATCAAATGGAGTAGCACGAGGAAAATGCTTAGCATCATACCAGCCTCATAATAGATGCTCAATAAATAGTAATTCCATCCTCCACTCCCAGTTCCACCTTCCCCCTCCTCCACACACAATAAATTAGTGGGAGCGTTGTTGAATAAAGGACATCTCAAGATGAGAAGAGCCTTGTTCGTAGATGTGCAGCTATAATTATGAGCCACAGGCCAGACTGGATTAACATGACAAAATGTTTATTTAATGTTTACTAATTTATTTTAATTATTTAATAATTTAATGAGCCCTTGGTGAAACCTTGAGTGGCTGAAGGCTGAGCAACGATCCTGACCAATTTAGTAGAATTAGGTGCTACAATATCCCCTGCTTTCCACCATTGGTATATAACAATATGAAATTCAGGCTGTTCTCCAAGTAGAACAGATACAGAGGGTGTCACAAGGTAGTCTGGTTCTGGAGTCGATGTGGACGAGTGCTTTCTAGATTTCATAACTCTACTAGGATTCTGTGCTAAATTTACCACTTCAGAGAAGCAACCTAGTAGAACTATAAATGCCCTGGTTCTGATAAGAGTTATGGCTGGCTGTGTAGTTCTGGCTCAGTAATTTAACCTCTCTGAATCTTCAAAACTGACTTAAATTATTATTGTAAAACATTTTAGATGTACCAAGTTGTAAAGAGGCTGTAACACACCCATGAACCCACTGCCCAAGTTAAGTCTATATTACCAATACAGACGAAGCCCCTTTTGCCCCTCTTCTCTTCCTCCCTGCCCCAGAGGTTCTAATATCTTCTTCATATGTAAAATTGGGGTGTTAATACCTATTTTACAAGGTGGTTATAAGATTAGATGATAAATGTTTGGAAAGTGCCTGGCACACAGTAGAGTTGGGCTAAATATTCACTTCCACTCTGAACTGTATAGTTGTGCAGGTTACGTGCAGAAAAAGATTCCATGTCTATAGGAATGCCATAGACTTGTGCATTTATTTCCACAGTTTTACAGTAGATGGCAGTAAAATACCTGGTTCTAGAAGAAAAAAATCCATGCATTAAATGACAGGTTTTCAACAGATGCAGGTTGTTTCTAATTTCCATGAAGGCCAGCATTGCCCTGTTCTCACCCCCTCTCACTCTTCTCCTCTAAGAGTCTATCACTCTTATCTCCTCTGAATTTTTAATTTCTCTACTGAAAGCCAAATATTTTTGCACTATAGCAAATTACAGTCTGGATTTGCCTCCCTGTGGTCATAATCACCAGAGATTCTTAGTGGTCTCAATGTAAGAAGCTCTTCCCCAGGCACCTCCAGATGGGAGTTTATAGGATGGACAGTCCCTTTCTTAGGGAAGTTCCCGAGGGGATTGGGTATTTCTGAGTCAGCTTTACTCTTGCATCATCTGCTTGGACAGAATTTTCTTGGCTCCTCTAATGATGAAAAGGAAAAGCAGCAGCAGCTGGCAGCTGGTTTCCTGATTTCACCCTGTGAGTCAGAGTCTCGGCTACAGCTAAACATTTGTAGACTTATCTAGAAAGGGAGCACTTTGCTCCTCTGTGTTGAACAGTTCTGGGAACTCCATGGTGAGCTTCCTATGAAGAAACCTAAATACCCACAGCTCTCCACACCTCATTCTTTTCCCTGCTCACCCACTCAGCTCTGTCCCCTCAGCCCAGAATCAGAGTTTCTTATGGACTCATTTTCTTGACTGGTCTTTCCAGAATTCGTTTATAAAATATGCCGCTCAACAAACGTGTTGATGTCTGCGAGCCTGGTCCTACGCTAAACACTGGAGATTGGGAGAGATGAGACACAAGCAGAAAGGCAGGAAACAAATTGTTCCCCAGGAAAAAATCATATTGCTAGTCAGCATGGTGGATTGAGCTAACTCGTAAGTACCCACCTCCTGCTCCAAATATGTGAGGATGCTGACTGACATAATTTACTTTCAAATAAATAGCCAATTTCAAAGAAAAAAGTGGAAATTCCCAGGTGGCAGAAAGGAAGACAGCATTCATTCTGAAGGTAAGTGGGTATTGAAGTCACAGTGAGCCCCCAACACAAGGCTTGGATACAGATGGGCCTCAGAGCATAGGGGCTAAGGTTTGAATGCCCCCAGGGAGATAGGAGACAGCCTCAGTGCCTTTGAAGGTAAAAACAAAGAATCCCCTGGCACTTGAAAGAAAAGGCTGCTTCTGGGTAAAAAGATTAGAGGAAAACAAAATATTAGCTGTAGTTGCTTCTGGGAAGGGAGTTTGTGATGTTGTACAAAAACTCCTTAGGAAGAAAGAAGTCCTGAACTCTTGGGGGAGGAAGAATGGTCAGGAAAGCCTTCCCAGAGGAGGGACTGCTGGAGCTGGCTTGAGAGAGGTCCAGCCTTAGCAGGTTCGAGCTGCCAGAGCCCGCACTTGCCATCAGAACCCACGTCTCTTGCTTAGTTCTGCTTCCTGGACTGCCTTTTCATAGCTGTGCTTCCAGGAATCCCTGTCCAGGTTTCTAACGAATCATTATAGATAAACTTTCTTTCTCTTGCTTTTTGCTCTCTGGTCCTTTCAACAAAAAACACATTTATCCTCACACAGATCTCTAGGTCAGCTATAGTTCAACTGACCTAAACTGGTTCAGCCAAGCAGCTCTGCTTCAGGTTGAGGATTGACTGGGCTGGACTGGGCTCCTGTGTTGATTGGTTTCAGGTTTGCTCCACGTAGTTCCTTCTGGGTCCCATACCAAAGTTGCGGCAGCTACCCAGGGCATGTTCTGGTGGATTGCTGGGGCACAAGAGGCCAAAGGACAGACACCAAGCCAGAGAGAAATCCAAGAAGCTCTAAGAACACCAAGCAAACTTATACACAACTAGGCATATCATATTCAAAATGCTAAAACAGAAGACAAAAATCTTAAAGGCAGCTCAGAGGAAAAAATGACATTGCCTACAGAGGAAGCTAAGAATTATCAGAGACCATGCAAGCTAGAAGACAATGGAGTGACTTTAGTGCTGAAAGAAAAACAAAAGTCAATTTAGAATCCTATACCCACTGAAAATATCTCTCAAAATGAAGAAGAAATAAAGCTTTTTCTCAAAGAAAAACTGAGGGAATATATTGCCAGAAGAAATATTAAAGGAATATTAAATATTAGAGGAAGTTCTTCAGACAGACGGAATATGATGCCAGACAGAAACTTGCATCTACACAGTGAAATTAAGAGTACTGGAAATGGAATAAATGAAAGTAAATTTTTTTAAAAAATTTAATTGCCTTAAAAAAATAATTGAAGTCTAAAGTAGGAGGTCATCAAACTTTCTGTAAAGGAACAGATAAATAGTTTAGGTTTTGCAGGTTATATGATCTCTTGCAAGCAATCTACTGTTTGTGGCATGAAAGCAGTCTTAGACAATAGGTAAGTGAGCATGGTTGTGTTTCAGTAAAACTATGGACTCAGATTTGGATTTCATATAATTTTTATGTGCCGCAAATTATTCTACTTTGATTTTTTTGCCAATAATTTAAAATTGTAAAAGCCATTCTTAGCTCAGGGGCCATACAAAAGCAGTCAGTGAGCTGGTTTTGGCATGCATGTGGGTCATCCTTTGCTGGCCCCAGGTCTAAAGCAAAAAAACTAGCAATGAATTGTGTATTTATAGTGTACGTTAAATTTTTTAAATGTGAATAAATGAATTGATATATCCATATGATGAAATACTAAACAATAAAAAGTAATTAACTTGATAAGTGCAACAACATGGGTCAATCTTAAAATAATTATGCTGAGTGAATACCAGACAAAAAAGACTACATACATTCCATCCATATAATATTCTAGATAATGCAAACTAACTAGTGACAGAATGTAGTTAAGCGGTTGTCTGCAAGTGTGAGGTGAGGCGGGGTTCCGGGTAGAAGGGGAAGAGAAGGAAGGATTTCAGAATTGAAGCAAAGCATGTGACAACAGCATGGAGAACAGAAGGGAGGAAATGGGAATCTACAGTTGTAAGGTCTTTATACTATCCATGAAAGCAGGATATTTGAAGGCAAATTGGTTAATTTAAAATGTGTATTGTAAACCCTAGGGCAATCACAAATTAATCTCCACCTCTTGCCTACTCTCAGTCCCAGGGTCTGGGGACTTTTCTTGGAAATTCTGAGACAAAGACGATTCAGCTATATTTCACAGGGTCAGATGCAGAAAGTATGTGAGAGCTGGGGCTGCCAGAGTCATGAACCCAGGGCCTGTGGGAGAATGCAGTCAACGTGAAGAAATGGGCAGCTGAGAGAGAGAGAGAGGGGACGCAGAAGGGCAAGAACTTTTCAGTTACTTGAGCCAGTAAATCTTTTTGCCTGTGCTTTTTTTGGGGGGTGGGGGGGGTAAAATTTCCCGTCACTTGCTGTTTAACAAAATACCACAAATTGATTAAAGGCCTACAGGAGAATATCTGCTGCTTTGAATTTCTCCAGGTAAGGCCTGCACCTTCTTTTAAAGCAGCAGTCCCCAACCTTTTTGGCACCAGGGACCGGTTTCATGGAAGACAATTTTTCCACGGACCAGTGGGGAGGGATGGTTTCGGGATGATTCAAGCACATTAAATTTATTGTGCGCTTTATATATTACAGTGTAATAATAGAAATAATAAAATAATTATACAACTCACCATAATGCTGACAGGAGGCAGAGCTCAGGCGGTAATGTGAGCGATCGGGAGCAGCTGTAAATACAGATGAAGCTTCGCTCGCTCACCCACTGATCACCTCCTGCTGTGCGGCCCGCTTCCTAACAGGCCATGGACCAGTACCCGTCCGTGGCCCGAGGGTTGGGGACCCCTGTTCAAAGGACTTGATCGATTAGGTCCACCCAGGCCAATCTTTCTTTTGACTACAGGGTCAACTGATTTGAGACCTTCATTACCTCTGCAGAATCCTTTCATCTTTGCCGTATAACATCACTGGAATCATGAGACTGAGATCCTGTGATAGTCACAAGACCTGCCCACACTCAAGGGGAGGGAATTAATTAGGCACGTATACCATGGGGTGGGAATCTTAGGGACCATCTTAGAATCCTGCCTGCCAGAGTGACCTAAGATGCCCCTGTGCCCTGTACTCAATCATGAATCTCTTGGTTTCTGGGATTTTCCATGTTCTCCCAGATTTCTAGGTTGCCTCTGTCTGACCTCTTTTCACTTGGCTTTGCAATTGCCTGGTTACTTGTCTCTTCCCCTTTAGAAGTTGAGCAACTCAACATTTGTCACTCTACGGCCCACCTCATAGCCTAGCACTGGTTTGGGCCATAAACATTGTATGGATAAGTGGAGGTGATTCTTATTGGAGATAAGGATTAATCTAGATGACATCAAAGACCACATTCAATGCTAAAAAATTCGTTAATTCACCCTGCTGACTCCATCCAGTCCAAACTCTTTGAATATGGTTTAAGAGGTTCTGTCTAACTTGTCCCTGCACACTTCTCTGCCCTCACTAGTGTCAAAGTTCACTTTGTCTTTCATGCTGTGCTATAAGAACACTAAACCACTTGTAGTTTCTAGACTATGATTTGCTTTCTGTTAGCTTCAAGATGGTGCCTGTGCTATTTTCTCAGACTAGAATGCTCTTCCCTACATCAACTGACCTACATCAATTGACTACAAATGTTCAAAGGAACTTAATTGACTAAGTTTATTAATGGTACTGTTACCAACCCAAACTTGGGTCTGCTTGCCCGTGCACAGTAAAGCCAATCTACTGACACCAAGTTGTGGTGAAAGAAAGTACAGCATTTATTGCAGGGTGCCAAGCAAGGAATCCAGGCAGCTGGTGCTTAAAAGACAAATGCCCTGATGGGTTTCAGGGAAAGGTTTTTAAAGACAGGGTGAGGGAGGGGGGTTGTGCAGTGCTTGATCAGCTCATGGACATTCTTCTGATTGGTTGGTGGTGAGATGATCGGGAGTCAACATCATCAACCTTTTAGTTCCAACTGGTCTATGGACAGCATACAGTTAACTTCTTCCACCTCGTGGGGGTTTCAGTATCTGCAAAACAACTCAAAGGATATGGCTCAATATTATCTACAGCCCTTGAGGAGGAACTAAAGGGCCTTGACTTTGTTCAATGGCTAAACTATTATTATTTTGCCTCGTTTGACTGTTTTCCTTTCTTTCTGTATTTTTCTCACTTCTCAGATTAAATTTGTTTTTTGGAACTTGAGGAAGGCCTAGGAGGCTAAAGTTTTTCTACAGACAAGGGGCAGGCAGAGGACATGGTTGGTGGGTTGGGGATGGTGGGGGAGTCTGTCCTGGGAAGGCCCCATAGGGTCCTGCTCAGTTACAGTACCAAAGTGATTGTTAAAATTTACTAGATTTATGAATGGAATTGTAAAATTTGTCAGTTGAAGGAAAAACAAGGTTTGGGGATTTCTAAATTTAATACATTGAGTATTAGTTTTAAAAATCAAATGAACTTCAGAGTAATTTCTGCTCATGAATGCTACCCAGAGGACATAAAAGAAGACTTAAAATGTGATGGTGGACCATGCAACCTGAATGAAACCAAGACGGGCCCGGAGTAATGGGTTCCATGTGCTAGACGCCTCAGAATAAAGAATTGTCATGGTAGGGGTCATCCAGCAACCAGAATCACGGGGAGTTTCAGTGAGGGAGGCCTAGCACTGGAGATTTAAGAGGTGGGGCAGTTTCTGGCCACAACGATAGGGGTGTGACCAAGGGAATGAGTGGCCTATTGAAGAGAAAGGACTGTCATTGGAGACGAGGCGGTCAACGACCTGATAAGACAGACGCTCCTTTTGGATGAATGGCCAGTTTTGTATAACTCAAAGGGAATACTGCTTACATAACCGTCTATGTGAACAGCGTCTTTGGCATTGTGCGGTGCACAATCTGCATAACCGTATGCGATGGTTCTGCTAAACCCTGAAGTCACCAAGTACGATGACAGGAGTACCTGTGGGGAATGAGACAGCAGGTAAAATTCTTGGTAAGCAAAAACAGAGTGAACAATTATGGAGTGCTTACTATATGCTTGGTAGTGTTCTGAGCACTTCCCAAGAACTCTTGTGAGTTCAGTAGTTTTATTATCATCAGTATCATTTTACAGATAAGAGAAACAAAAGAAATGATTAAATCTGCTCCTGAACACATTTCTTCAAGAGTGCCACGCTCTGCAAATTCAGTTGCAACTAACTCTCCGAGGCGCGCTCCCCGCGCTCTTCCTCTCCCCGCTTAGGGCGCCTGCGCGCGGGCCCGGGTGACCGCCGGCTGCCCCCGCCGCCGCCGCCGCCGCCGCCCGCCCGGCGTAGCGGGGTCACGTGCTGGCACGGGGCGGAGCCCGCGCGGGGACGCCTGCGCGCCGCGGGCTGACCAAGCCGAGCTTACCCTGCGGAGCCGGCGCTGGATCCCGCGGCCGCTGCCGCGTCTTCTGTCGGCTCCGCCGCCAGCCGGGGCTCGGGCCCGGGCCCGGGCCCCCGGGACATGGCCGTCCGGAGTGCGCAGGATGATGGCCCCACCTCCAGCCGCTGGGACGGCGGCGCGGGGAAGGCAGGTACGGAAGCCGGCCGGGGCGCCGGGAAGCGGCCTGCGAGGACGGCCTGAGGGACAGGGGCGGCCTTAGGGTCAGGGGACAGCTGCCGGAGTAGGGGGCCGGGGGACCCGGGACGACCGCGCGAGGTGCGAGAGAGGAAAAGGCTGAAGACCCGGGTCACGTCTGAAGTGGAAGAGATCCTGGAATTGGGGGTTAGCGGATGCTGAGGGGACCGGAGGAACCCTGGCTGCAGACCCGCACCCCCAGTGGGAAGGACGGGGCGGGCGGGGGCCCCGCGTCCCACCTCGTCGCATCTGGAGAGGAGAATTGGGTCTCCCTGAGAACCGAGGCCAAGCCTCTCCCCCGACCGAGACTGTCCGGCCACGTCCGCAGGCTCCGGGGGCCGCCTCCCTAGTAGTGGTCAGGCCGGTTTCCCAAACTTCATTCATCGGTCGCAGTCTGGAGTGACGCGGTGACCGTGGACCACATATTTCTTTTAATTACCTCGAAATTCACTCTTTAAAGTGTACAGTTCAGTGGTTCTTAGTACATTTTTACAAGGTGGGGCAACCATCGCACTGTCTTAATTCCAGAGCATTTCTAATGCCAAAAAGAAAGGCCATCATTCCCCAGGCCCCATTCTCCACAGCTCCTGGCAACTACCAATCTACTGTCTCATCCTGTGCCACCTATTTTAATGTTTAATTGTGTAAAAAACGAGTCTCTCTATTTTTTTATACTGTCTTATACTAATTTCCATGAAATCATGGTTTCGTTGTGCGCTGTTTTCAAATATCTTTTACATACAGTTAATAAATGGAGAAGACTAAGGTAACTTTCCCACTTTTCCATCTTCTGGTGGGTGGTGCCCATAATAGAACCAACCACATATTCAACCCACGTTTTGATGAAGCACCTGGTTCTTCACATTTTGTTTCTCTGGGTTCATTTTGTTATTGCCCTTTTCTCCTATTCTAATGCTGCATGGAAATGGAGCTCATTCCTCGTATTACTCCTCTAGGCCCTTTGGCCTTGTAACCCTTTGCTGATGTTTATATAACATCTGTCTTCATGGCATAATAGTCATTGCCTCAAGTGGTATGGGTCTTGTGACATGATGTAGTGCAGCTGTGCCTAGGTTGCGAGACTTTATCCTTGTTTGCTTGATTTTGCTTCTTTGGATAAGTGGGAGGAATTTAGAGATGAGAGGAGTTTGTTTTTCTGTTTTTCTTGTTTGTTTTTGTTTTGTTTTTAATCATAGGAGAATTGACAAAGTTACTAATACTATTAACTCTCTTTTGTAGAGGTTACGATTAGATTGGTTTACTGTCTAGAATATTTTTCTCCATTTTGGGGGTAGTCTTTCTTCATATGTGCATGTCTTAATTTTTCAGGTAGTTAATGAATCTCTGATAATTTGGGTACTGTTTGTTGAAACTAATTAGTACCTCCAAAAACAGAGTTTCTTTTACTTTGTTTTTAATAGGAACCTTACTCAGAATAAGGTAAGGTTTTCCTCTCCCACTGTATTTCTCTGGTACAGATATGAAGTTCAGGCATAAATTTTTTTTTCAAGCATAAATTTTTAAGTTAATTTCCAATGTCAACATCAGGAGTTCAAGGGTGGAGCAGGGGGTGTCTGTCTGGGAGGATCTCTTTCTGACTTGCTCTTTCATGGTTTTGATTAAGGCTAGCTCTGCCTATTTAAGTTTAACTTCTGTTTAAAGTCTGTAAAGCTTTCTTGACATGCAAACTTAAACCAAATAATCATTATGGAATTTTATTCTTGCACATAAGATTCACTTATAAAGCGTGTAGATCATTTACCTGATCTAAGTCACTGATGTGTATTTTGCTGATATGGAAAAACTTTTAGAGGAAGCATAGCTAGTGCTCATTTTTAGCCATTGCCCTTTCCTGTGTATTAAGTTCCCCAAGCCAGATGCTTTTGAAGATACCTGTTGCTCTAAGGAAGCAGAAATCTCTACCTGAGTTCCGTAGCCAGAGTAGGGAGAGGTTTGAGACAATAACAGACTCAGCCATCTTTATCTGAGTTATTAAGAAATACTGTTTCAGTGCTCCTTATTTAAATGATCGTTTTAATAGAGAGCAGGCCAAGTAGTACCAATGTCATTCCTTTTTCCTTTGTTGAATGAATTACTTTTCAGGCAGCAGGGATTTATTTATAGCAGCGTCTTATATTTTGCAGCCGGCTCTAGAATAGTCATTTCATTCTGTCATGGTTACGAAAGCCAAGACCTTTATTATAAAGAAATTTGGAAGATATCAGCTTTGGAATATATAATACATCTCCCTTATAAGGGGAGCAATTAAAAAATTGGAGAAGAAAGGATTCAAGGGGATTTGAAAATGTGGGCTTTTATCCCAAGCCCAAATATCGTATTCTCAAGTCCAGCAATGTGTCCTACCCCAAAATCCATATGTAAAATTTATCTTAAAATAGTTAGACATTAATTTAACCTTTTTTCCAAGCATCCCAAGAATAGCTCTGACTTTCCTTTTTCTGAGGTGAAGAGGATATGACGTGTAAATTAGTTGTGCATTTGAGACTCTGCAGAACCTCTTCTCCCTCATTGTGTAGTCTAGCAGTTGAATTCATCACTATGTAATTTATACATCTCTAGCTCACTTGAGTTTGCTGTTTTCTCCTCCCTTTTTATGTCACAGTCAAAGCCTGTATGTACGTTAGGTGCAATGAAATATTTGTGGGTGTAGCACACGTAGGAGTGCCTTCTTCATCTGCCACTAACATTTAATTGCTAGAATATGGGATTGAGAAAGGCGATATTGGGGTCTGAACAGACAGCTACTAAAATCCACAATTGAGCAGCATTCTACTCTGGGAATCACCAATAGCTTTAGAAAAAGTTCAAAGTGCCTACAAATCTATGTAGAGTTTTCTGGTGTGGATATTCTTAACAGTAATATGGGGAAAATAATGCCATTTACTATAGGCCAATTTTTCCAGAGGAACAATAGCTAAGCTAAATTATTTGTTCTGTTCCGCTCGTATGTGTTGAGTTCCCACAGAGCATCAGAATCCAGATGATAGCAGTAAATTTTGAAATGCAGGATTTAAGTAGAATCCAAACAGAGTTTTTAGAGAAATAAGTATTGGAGCTGTGGTTTGGGTTCAGACTTAGTTAAAATTTTGGCATATTATTTACCAAAACCTACTGGAAATCCAGCTGATTGCAAACAGTTTTATTTCCTCCAAGATATAAACAGTGATTTTCCTTTTCCCCCAGATCGCTGAATAGCTTAAGTGGAAAGAGGGGTAGGGTGGATATATGTCTTGAAAATTTGAGGAAAATTTTCCATACTCTTAGAAAATAGGTTAACAAGGTTTCTGAATGTCAGCTGCCTCGGTAAATATTTAGTATTACCATTTAAGTGTTCTTAATTTATGATGTGTGGAAAGTACAAGAGCACTCTAAATTAAAAAAATTTTTTAATATCTGATTTTTTTCTTTGTTGGAAATTAATTCAATTCCTGCACATATTTTGTCTCAGCCTATGTTGTTATATAAAGTCTTTTCTGTTTTCTGTGTCTCAGTGATCCCTCTTTGGGAACATAGAGCCTTCTCTTCCAAAGGATGGCCCTTTGACCCAAAGTAAAATCCCTCCCTGTCTTCCCCTTCAGTGGAGGATAAATCCAGTCCAGACTCTTCTATTAGCTGCATTTACTGCAGTCCTTCCAGCCTCTCTTCCTTTACCTAACACTTCAGCCTCTTGGAATTTTTGTTTTCAGGGCATGATGTTTCTTTCATGTGACAAGGTCTTTGCACATACTCTCTGGAATGCTCTCCCTTCAGCACACTCTTCCATGTGCAAACTTTTCTTTAAGGAGGTACCACAATATATTCTTGGTGAAGCCTTTCCTGATTGCCTCAGAAGTAGTTATTCTTTCCTCTGGGTTTTCATGATTCTTCATGGTTCTGTTATATCATGTGTAATAATTATGTCGCTCCCTACTGTGAGCCTCTCAAGGGCTGGGAGAGAGTCATATTCATGTTTTTATCCCAGTATGGTGCTTACTACAAGTAGTTGCTCATTAAATGATCGACTGATGAATGGATAGATCAATGGACAGATGGATGGATGGTAAGACACGCCCAAGCCAAGAACTTGAAGCACTTTGTAAATAAACATTTGACTAGTTAGGTGCTGTGCTGACAGGAAATTGAGACTTGATTTTTCATGATTTCTAGGTAGAGTAACCATTTAATTTAGCATCCAACCTGGGACATTTTTGAGAGTGTGGATGGGAAGAAGAGTTTGCTATGAACAGTTATGCCAGGACTATAGGTGTAAACCAGAAATCTCTCAGACAAACTGGAACAGATGGTCCCCTACTAGGTCACCAAGGAAAATAACAGTCTAGCCAGGAGAACAGGTTTGCCGGGGTGAAAAAGCACCTGGTCCTGTCTGCACCTCCAATTGCACGTTAACTCCAAACCAGTTGGTGCCTCTGTTTATATGGTTTATGTCACAGTTCTCATAGATAGGTAACCAGGGCCATTAGTACCAACTTTCATTTGCGTTAATAATGTGCAGCTTTATCATGGAAACAGTTTGTTTGTTTGTTTGTTTTTTGTTTTGTTATCATGGAAACAATTTGTAGACTGTTGCCTCAGAATAGAACAGTACTGAGGAAAGCCGCTTAGTGTCTGTTCTAAAACAGACATCTACCTTCTGATGTTAGTCCCTTCTAAAGCCTAACCTACTTCCACTGTTATTCCTCTCTAAAGCCTAACCTACCTTCCAGTGTTATCTTCCACTTTACATTAACTCCAGTGCCCTGTACCTAGTATATGCTACATAAATACTTATTATTTTTATTTTAAAAATTATTTGTTTATTTATTTTGGCTGCTCTGGGTCTTAGTTACAGCACACGGGATCTTCATTGCAGCATGCGGGATCTTTAGTTGAGGCATGCGGACTCTTTTAGTTGTATCATGTGGGCTTCTTAGTTGTGGCGTGAGGACTCTTAGTTGCAGCATGCGTGCAGGATCTAGTTCCCCGACCAGGGATTGAACCCCATCCCCCTGCATTGGGAGCATGGAGCCTTATCCACTGGACCACCAGGGAAGTCCCCATAAATATTTTTTAATGAGTTCATTTACTGTTAAATGAAAGGGCCTGTGCTTCTGTCTCCACGCCTTTCTTCAGCTCTCCTCCCAGCCTCTCAGAATCCTCCCCTTTCTTTTTAAATTGCACTCTTCAGTAATGCATTCTCAGATTAGCCTGACCCACAGCTGTCTGAACTCTTGGTGTCTGCACATACCTTTTTTGGGCAATTATAGTGCACTGCTTTGTGACATCTCTTTGGTGTTGTCTAGTTTAACTTTTCTTGTGTTTGCTGTTCCTAAACTCAGCCATTCTGGTGAAAACTCTGACAGCCTATTATTACCCCATTATTTTAGATAGAAACATTATAATTTGATGCACATTAACCACAAACTCTCGACCAGTCTCCTAAAAAAGTAATTTAAACACAGCAAAATGCCTGTGTATAAATAAGAGACTACCACATAAGGATATAAGATCCTTAAAACAGTACTTCCTGATCATCAGTAATTAATATGGTTCTTGAGAAACCGTTGCTTTGTATGCAGTATCATGCCTCTCTTACCACTAGCCACACTGGAGACCCAAGTATACCCTTTGACATTCTACTTTTGAAAATATCTCCATGTGATTCTGATGTTTTACCAGTTGTATTAGTGTGTAACCGGAGACTTTTTCCACGTGTGGTTTTGTTTAAAAAAGTAAAATTGAGGACTTCCCTGGTAGCGCAGTGGTTAAGAATTCCCCTGCCAATGCAGGGGACATGGGTTCGAGCCCTGGTCTGGGAAGATCCCGCATGCTGTGGAGCAACTAAGCCCGTATGCCACAACTACTGAGCCCATGTGCCACAACTACTGAAGCCCACGTGCCAGAGCCCATTCTCTGCAACAAGAGAAGCCACTGCAATGAGAAGCCCACACACCGCAATGAAGAGTAGCCCCCGTTCTCCACAACTAGAGAAAACCTGTGGGCAGCAACGAAGATCCAACGCAGCCAAAAATAAATAAATAAATTTATTTTAAAAAGAGAGAGAGAGATGTATGCTCTGTAAAGTTTAGCATTAAGAAAGCACAGTCATTCTATTAGGAAAACCTGTTAGATATATCTGAATGTACTGGGCATTTATTATAATTGTATGTCCTTTTTTGTTACTTATATGGCATATCTCCTTAGTGTTTTGTACACTATGTGCTAGTGAAATATCGGTAGATTGACTTCAAATATACCTACCTTACCTCAAACCAAGCAAGGAGATTGAGCCCTGAAGAGAAAATGTACAAATGCTGAATATGTGCCTAATGCCCTTTTCCCTTCTGTTTTGCAGACTTTAATGCCAAAAGGAAAAAGAAAGTGGCAGAGATCTACCAGGCTCTGAACAGTGATCCCACTGATGTGGCTGCCCTTAGACGTATGGCTATCAGTGAAGGAGGGCTCCTGACTGATGAGATCAGGCGGAAAGTGTGGCCCAAGCTCCTCAATGTCAACACCAATGATCCACCTCCTATATCAGGTAATTAGGGGTGAGGTGCTGTGAAGGGGAGCTTGTCTAGGAGGCAGGGAAAAAGAATGCCAGGGTCTTTGATTTTTATGCTCATTTCAAACCAAGAGTAGATGAGTAAACACCTAAAGCATTTTAGGATATGCTTGAGCCTACTCTGAAAATAAGACCAAACTGGTAAGTAGAATTTTAATAAAAAATGGAATGAGTTTTTATTAGGTAGGTAGGTAGCTAGCTATTACTGGCTAGTTAGGGGAGTTTATTAAAAATGTATATTCTGGGGCTTCCCTGGTGGCACAGTGGTTGAGAGTCCGCCTGCCGATGCAGGGGACACGGGTTCGGGCCCCGGTCCGGGAAGATCCCACATGCGGCGGAGCGGCTGGGCCCGTGAGCCATGGCCACTGAGCCCGCGCGTCAGGAGCCTGTGCTCTGCAACGGAAGAGGCCACAACAGTGAGAGGCCTGCATACAGCAAAAAAAAAAAAAAAAAAAAATGTATATTCTGGGAATTCCCTGGTGGTCCAGTGGTTAGGACTCCATGCTTTCACTGCCGAGGGCCCGGGTTTGATCCCTGGTCAGAGAACTAAGATCCCACAAGCTGCATGGCATGGCCAAGAAACAAACAAACAAAAATGTATATTCCAGTTTACATTCACTTAGAAGTGGGTTGTAGGAATATGTATTTTAACAAGAATCCCACCTAATTCTGACACACATGGACTGCATTTTGAGAAACGTGGGGCTATAGGAAGAGGTAATACCTCTACGGTCCTTATAAAAACAAAAAAACTTTTTATGAGGAAATACTAAGACCATTTTGAATTCTAAAATTCTGTAATTCTATGAAAAACTGTTACAGTTGGCCCCTCCAAGTCCAAGGATTCAACCAACCATGGATCAAATATATTCTGTAAAAAAAAAAAAAAAAAACCTCCAGAAATTTCCAAAAGCAAAACTTGAATTTGCTGTGCTCTCCAACTATTTACATAGCATTTACATTGTATTAGGTTTTTTTTTTAATTTATTTATATTTAATTTATTTATTTTTGGCCACGTTGGTTCTTTGTTGCTCCGCACGGGCTTTCTCTAGTTGCTGCTAGCAGGGACTACTCTGCTATGGTGTGCATGCTTCTCATTGCAGTGGCTTCTCTTGTTGCGGAGAATGGGCTCTAGGCATGTGGGCTTCAGTAGTTGTGGTGCATGGGCTCAGTAGTTGTGGCTCGCGGGCTCTAGAGCACAGGCTCAGTAGTTGTGGCACACGGGCTTAGTTGCTCCATGGCATGTGGGATCTTCCTGGACCAGGGATCAAACCCATGTCCCCTGCATTGGTAGGCGGATTCTTAACCACTGTGCCACCAGGGAAGTCCTGTATTAGGTTTTATAAGTAATCTAGAGGTGATTTAAAATATACGGGAGTTGTAAAACAACTATACCCCAATAAAAAAAAAATAATAATTAATTAAAAAGTATATGGGAGGATGTGCATGGGTTATATGCAAATATTAGACCACTTAATACATGGGACTTGAGCATCTGTGGATTTTGGTATCCTTGGGGGTCCTGGAACCAATCCGCCTTGAATACTGAGGGGCAACTGTACTTATTTGCAAGGCCCGTGTAGTAAAAAAAAAAAAAACTTCCGCAGAATACAAAAGAAAGTACAGCAAAACAGTGAATCCACTTTGTCATTTATTCACTCCACAAAAATTTATTGCTTTCCTGCTATGTTTGGCAAAAGTCCAGGTGCTGGGGATTCTTTCATTCATTTGGCAAGTACTATTTGTGCTCCTAATGTGAGCCAGGTACTAGAGATGATTAAAACAGCCTCTGCTGAAAAAAGTTCACAGTGTTGTGGTACAGCCGAGTAGATGGTATTTTTGTTTTATTTTTTAGTATACCTATTTATTTTATGGGTTTTTAAAATTAATTTATTTATTTATGGCTGCGTCGAGTCTTAGTTGCAGCACGCAGGATCTTTTGTTGCAGCGCTGGTTTCTTCTTCATTGCATCACACAGGCTCTGTTTCAGCATGCAGCCTTCTCTCTAGTTGTGGCGTACAGGTTTTCTCATTCTGGTTGTGGTACGTGGGCTCCAGAGGGTGAGGGCTCTAGTTTGCGGCACTCAGGCTCCCTAGTTGAGGCACGCGGGCTTGGTAGTTGTAGCGTGTGGGCTTAGTTGCCCCACAGCATGGGGGATCTTAGTTCCCCGACCAGGGATCAAACCCACATCCCCTGCACTGGAAGGCGGATTCTTTAACACTGGACCATCAGGGAAGTCCCTGAGTAGATGTTTTTTTGTTTTGTTTTGTTTTGTTTTTGCGGTATGCGGGCCTCTCACTGTTGTGGTCTCTCCCGTTGTGGAGCACAGGCTCCAGACACGCAGGCTCAGTGGCCATGGCTCACGGGCCCAGCTGCTCCGCGGCATGTGGGATCCTCCTGGACCAGGGCACGAACCCGTGTCCCCTGCATCGGCAGGCGGACTCTCAACCACTGCGCCACCAGGGAAGCCTCCTGAGTAGATGTTTTAAGTTGCCCCTTGTTATTATCTTTGGAACCGGGCCGCCTCAGAGCAGTGATCTTTTTGTTGGAAGGAAAAGGCATTGCTGTATTCACACTCTAAATCCTGAGATGGTGTTCCATCAGATTCCAGATTTCCCATATCTTTATAAGATGAAGTCTGTGTATGCGGAAGTATTGTACAGGCTCCTCTAGTAAGTTTTGATTTCGGTTATGAAGGAAATGTACACTTTTATATATATAACAGCTAGAGACTGCCTCCTTACTTTCAGTTGGGCTTAACAACTGAACACAAGTACTGTCTCCTGCTTGCAGTGTCTTAGTTTTAGAATTGCAGGGTCAAGAGAGGTTAGGTTCTTTTTTATGTGAGTTTATCTTAATACTCCTTTCTGAACAGCTCAGTGTTCCCTAGACTTTACAGATGTTAGAGTTTTTCCAGTGGTCTGTGGTTTCCACATTCATGATCTTATTTGATCCTTACAGTAATCTGAGAGGTACACACGGAAGGGAGTAATCCCCATTGTACAGATGTGGGCTTTGAAATTCAGAGCAACTCCCGGTGACACACAGTAGCAGCCTGCATGCAACTCCTGGCCTCCTGACTTCTCCTCTGCTGCTCTTTGCACCCTGTAGCCTCCTGGATAATCTGTGTTCCCTCCTCTTATGGTCATCATGACTTGCGTGAAACAGCGTGTTTGGAACTAAACCAGGGATTCCTCTCCAAATGTTGTATCTTGAGTCATGTCCCCTTCAAGAAAAGCCCGAGTATGTCTTTCAGGCCTTTTATGTCATGCCAGGATGTTTTGCTCCTGATGTGGCTTCCCAGACGTTCTTGTAATAACATGTTCTTTTTCCTTCAATAGGGAACGACCTACGACAGATGAGCAAGGACTACCAACAAGTGCTCCTGGATGTCAGGCGGTCTTTACGGAGGTTCCCTCCTGGTGAGACGCGCTCTCGGTCTTCCTGGGTCGGGGGTGGCGGGGTGGCTTCTGTCCCAGTTGCACTTACTTTCTTGTGTTGGTGCTTGCTTGTCCCAGGAAGCTTCCATCCCAGCACAGAGCGTGACCACATGCAGGACCCTACCTCCTCAGGGACCCATTGTGCTCCTCATCTGCCGCGTCATTCTTTCACTGTCTCAGTCAGTTCAGAACCGCACTGTGAAGGCCTGAGCCTAAAATAATGTCTTTTGGCCTAGAGGTGGTAGATGAGAGAAGAGGGTTTTTCCCCCTTCAGAGCCTTAGAGGAGACTTTATAGGGATTGCTAGAGCCATCGGTCTGGCTTTAAAGAGCCGATTGGTTTGGAAGTGGTCACTATAACAAGAACTATTAATATCTTCATTTATACATAGCGGTATCTTGCATATACGTATATTGGGGCCCTTGGACTGGAAGGAAGGCCAATCACTACATGTTTAAAGAGTCTGTTCCTAAAATTGTCTCCCCATTCCCAGGAATAATGAGAAGAATAACCATTGTCTCCAGTTTCACAATGAAGGAAACTGGCCAGCAAACCTCATCTATTTCTCTTCCTTTGGCAACTCCACCTTAGGTCCATGAAGAGAGGAGAATTGCTGGAGGGAACAAGAACCTCTAAACCCATTTTCTCACTCTTCAGAACCCATGCTCTGGCATTGGATTTTGTCTGTTAAAGGGCCTCTTTCCTGCTTGCACCCTTGGTTCCTGGAAAGGCTCTTTTCCTATCCTGCTGGTCTTGAGGAGACCACATAGACAGATGCATTCCATATTTTTCCCTAGGTAACCTGTTTTTCCTCTGAGCCCTTTATTCCTCTTCCACTTATGTGACATCAGTCTATGATATTATTCTTGTAGGCTGAACTTTCCATGTGGTTTCATATTTTTTTACATTCACGTTCTTCTGAGCTTAGCTGACCTCTTTTATACTGAAAATTCAAATAAGGTTTACTTTTTTTCTCTCGCTACTTTCATTACTTTACCTATCCATAGTAGTTGGTTTACTCCATGTTCTTTTTTATCTTTTAGAGTGTGCCTTTTTGAGAAGGGGTAGGTAGAAACGGGCAAGAGATGAGCTTCACTCTCACCTAAAAACCTTTGTTCGGTTTAGTCTGGGCTCTTGTATTAGCTGTTTTCTCTCGTAAGATCTGTTTTTGACTGGAAAACCTAATGGTGTAGGAAATCTGTGCTGTGTGCCGTTCTTCTAAAACAGGTCATGAGGCCAAGGGTTGGCATTTTTATACTAAAAGCCAGATGAGCCGAGGAGCCACACTGACCGCTGCCAGAACTAGGCGCGCGCGCCAGAAGGTCTCCCGAGACAGCCTTTTCTGTTTCCAGCTGCGTCTTTGGATCAAGGACATCAGTACTTCCTGTGATATTTAGTTTGTTTCTGAGGGCAACATGCATCTCTTACATTTTTTGTTTTTATATAATTTCATACCTACAGAAAAGTTGCAAAAGTAGGACAAGGAATTCCCCAGGTGGCTTTTACACAGATTTTCTTATATGTCAACCTTTTACTATATTTACCTTAGTATTGCTTTCTCTCTCTCCTTTGTGGTACACACACGCAAATTTTTTTCTGAACTATTAAGAATAAATTACACACATGGTGCCCCTTTATCCCTAAATATTTCAGGGTATATTTTTTTAAAACACGGCTCTTATTACATAATCACACTTAAAATCAGTATCACATTGACAGTATTTACTGCTAATACAGATTTTATTCAGATTTCACCATTTATTCCAATAATGTTCTTTATAGGAAAAGGAGATACAAATTCATGCATTTTCCATTCAGTCTTCATATCTCTTTAGCTTCCTTTATTCTGGAATAGTCCCTTTGTATTTTATGACAGGCCAGTTATTTTATAAAATCTCTCTCAGTTTCGGTTTATCTGGTGTTTCCTCCTTTTAAGGTTCAGGTGATGAACTCTTGATAGGAATTCCACCAAAGTGGTGCTGAGTTTTCCCTGCAGCACATCAGGAGGCACGTGCTGTCCACTAGTCACACTGTTGGTAGCATGACCTGTGGTGACCCGGGTTTTAAGATGGTGTTGGTTGGGTTCCCCCACTGTAAGGTAGCCAGTCTGTGGCTCTTTCCTACATGTCAGGCAGTATCAACAGTGTGTGTATCTTGAATGTGTTGCCAGATTGTTGTAATTAATTTTCTTTTATTAAACACTTTCTCTGCTAATCCACTGCTGACCGTCTTCCTAACCTCTGTGTTACTAGACTGCTTGCCATGTTCAAGCGCATCTCCCCTGCCCTCCCCTCCCCAGGCATGCCACAAGAACAGAGAGAAGGGCTCCAGGAAGAACTGATCGACATCATCCTCCTCATCTTGGAGCGCAACCCTCAGCTGCACTACTACCAGGGCTACCACGACATCGTGGTCACATTTTTGCTGGTGGTAGGCGAGAAGCTGGCAACATCCCTGGTAGAAAAATTGTCTACCCATCACCTCAGGTACCAGCACAAAGCAGCGTAAGAGGATGGGTATCACTCCTCAAGTCCCCCTGGGGATAACTCCTCAGCCCATTTCCTAGTCAGTGTTTTCAGTGGTTTGAACCCCACTCCACCTTACTGCCCCCAAACCCTGATCCCAGTATTTGGTCTGACCAAGCTCATTGAATTATCTCCTTCTAGGGATTTCATGGATCCAACAATGGACAACACCAAGCATATATTAAACTATCTGATGCCCATCATTGACCAGGTGAATCCAGACCTCCATGACTTCATGCAGAGGTATATATGTGTCTACATTTATGTGTGTACGTACACACACACCCCTCTTCGGCTTTCTCCTAGCCTTTGTCTATTCTTCACAAGTGTAGCTCAGTTGCATCATCATCTTATGTCGAGTAGTGTTACGTTCTTCCGAGTTGTCCTTTCCAGTCATCAGCAGTCTGGATAATTCAGTTCTGTGCACAGTCTTGGAACACTCTTTGGGTGCTGTGCTTCTTGGGGGATATAAGAGAGGTCACAGCCCATGCCCTTGAGGAGCTTACCTCTAGTGGAGGGAGGTGGACAAGGTAAGTACACCAAGGTAGACTTTGAGGTTACTGCTGCAACAGAAGTTCAGAGTTCTGTAGGATCCAGAGGTGAGAAAGACAAGGCCATCTGTGGGTGGTTTTATTCACCACATGCCAAGGGGAAGAAATACACTTTGCAGTCCTCATATGATTTTTCTCTTCTGTTTAGTTGGAAATGTGTCCTTGGCCAATGCCTGCCTCTCTTTAAAAAAGAAAAAAAAAAAAGGCTGTGTCTTAAGGTGTTTCAGTCACCTCATGTTAACTGTAAAATTAATACAGTTGTGTTTTCAAGCCTGAGAATATGTGCCTGTGCCCCCCCAAAGCATGGACTTTCTCAGAAGGAAAATGGTGGTGTAGTTCTCTGAAAACAGCTAATTCTTGTTGCTTTAGTTGACGTTTGTTGGCCATTAGGAGAGCACCCAGGGAGATAAGGCCACCAGGACCCAATTGTGGTATTAGTGTCATGATGTTGGGTATATTGTAAGGACTTTCTGTGTTGTGAGGAGAAGATGCTGAATTTGTAGGTGGCTGAATTTTCCAAAAAGCATGTTTCTCAAATGCTTTCTTCACACAGCACTGAGGACAAAGAAGGCCCAGGGAGGGGGAAGGGATGACTCAGCAGGGAACCTAACATCTGGACTTCCTTGCTCCTAGTGCCGAGGTGGGGACCATCTTTGCGCTCAGCTGGCTCATCACCTGGTTTGGGCACGTCCTGTCTGACTTCAGGCACGTCGTGCGGTTATACGACTTCTTCCTGGCCTGCCACCCACTGATGCCCATTTACTTTGCAGCTGTGGTAGGTATAGACCATGAGCCAGCAGCTTGGTGTGCATCCTCAAATCCAGCGTGATCGTGTTCCCTAAAGGGAAACCTGGTGATTATGGAAAGATGCCAAAGACAGCACTTCCCCAGGCTGGCGTCTCTGGACACTGTTCTGTGGAGTGTTAATGGGAGAGTCATGGGAGAAAAAAATGTTCTGTGTAACAGTAAGTTTGGGAACTGCTAGTTAAACAGAATTGTTAGATTTGTTTACTGCTTGATTCTTCTGAACCTTTAAAATGCTCGTGTGCATTGTGAATTATCAGGGTTTCTGTTGACAACTCCTGGAGCTCGTACAACCCCAACTCCGGGTTTAAGAAAAGCAGAAGTGTGGCATTATGATAGAAAGTTGAGATGGCTTTTAGTCGGGGTTGAGGGGCCCTGGTTATCAGAGGGGCCTGAACCATCCGGCGTGAGGGTGGAGGTGGGCACTCACAGCACTCTTCATTGTCCTTTAAAGAGAGCAAGACCATTCTTTCTGCTGTTTTGAACCATTTCTTCTGTGCTGGAGCTAGGAATCTCCAGTAATCCTTCTTCTTTCCTTCCTCCTAAAAGAACCTCCTTCATTTAATTGGTCAGCCTTTCACGTTATGGGGTGGAAGTTTGCCTCAGCAGGAAGGGTTTTCCCAGTGGGAAAAGTGCTCAGATGTGTACATCATTATTTCCTAGATGAATACAAGAATTTGCTGAACCTTTGGGGTGAGCCCTGTTTGGTACCAATTGAAATTCACCTCTAAGGAGAATGAAATGAAGTGGCCAAGGCCCTGTATGTTCTGGTCTCTGATGCAAGGCCTTGCTCCCCACAGATCGTGTTGTATCGAGAGCAGGAAGTCCTGGATTGTGACTGCGACATGGCCTCAGTCCACCACCTGTTGTCCCAGATCCCTCAGGACCTGCCCTATGAGACACTGATCAGTAGAGCAGGAGACCTCTTTGTTCAGTTCCCCCCGTCCGAACTTGCTCGGGAGGCAGCTGCCCAACAGCAAGCTGAGAAGTGAGTGGGGCCACGGCACCGGTTGAACAGGGGTGTTCATTAGTGAGCAGAAATGATGGAAGACTGTGTCTGGTGGGGACGGGGCTGGGAGTGGTGTTTCCAGAGACCTATGCTTATGCTAGTGGAATCCCCACTTGAGACTTCATGGGTCTTTATAAGAAGAGTTTTCTGAGCAATGGATGTCTCTGCCCTCAGCCTATTTAATCTAGTTTTTTCCCTCCTTCTCTCATCCCATTCCCTTCTGTCTCCTTCTCCTCTGCAGAACGGCAGCCTCTACCTTCAAAGACTTTGAGCTGGCATCAGCCCAGCAGAGGCCTGACATGGTACTGCGGCAGCGGTTTCGGGGACTTCTGCGGCCTGAGGAGCGAACAAAAGATGTCCTGACCAAACCAAGGACCAACCGCTTTGTGAAGCTGGCAGTGATGGGACTGACGGTGGCACTTGGAGCAGCCGCTCTGGCTGTGGTGAAAAGTGCCCTGGAGTGGGCCCCAAAGTTTCAGCTGCAGCTGTTTCCCTAAATGCCTGAGAAGACACTTCCTCTTACATGACATCAAGGTCTCACCCTTCCATGGACAGATTGGGAGGGAGTGGAATTTCCTTTATTAAAAGGGTTTCTGTCGAGGGTTTTCTATTTCTGCACCCTTCCCCCCGTCCGTGGATGCCTTTGCCTCAGAGGCCAGTAGCAGAGCCTGCGTGACGCTGGGCACTCGGGTCCTGAGCACAGAACTCTTTCTGCCTCACAGTGGGCTTCTGAGTGGGCTCTCTGCTGCCTCCTCTTGTGTTGAGGGAAGTGGGTTTCTGCAGCTCCCGGCTGCCTTAGGAACCCGCTGGGCCTGGTCACTGGGGAGCATCTTGGCTGCTCGTAGTAAGCTGGACCACTGAATGCCCTCCTGGCAGCTCCTCCCGTTCTGACTGCTTCAGCCAGACAAAGAAGGACGGAGCTGCTGCTAAAGAAGTCAGACCTTGGAATGAAGGCGAAGGGGCAGAGAAGGCCAGCCTGGGAGCAAGATTGGCCCCCTTTTAAGAACAGCTCCATTAGCTGGTCAGAAATCTAAGAGACACATGTGAACTAGGTTACTAGGTAAATCCTACCTATTTTCAGGCTAGAAATCACTTGGGCATTTCCAGTCAAACAGGAAGGAATGTTACGTTTTAGGGCGCAGACATAGGCTGGTTTTTGCCTGCCTTTTTTTTTTTTTTCTCCTTATTCTCTTCCACAAGCCACATGACAATGCATATAAAAGACACTTTTACTACTATTTTTAGAATTACACACACCCAACATGTAAAGTACCCGCACTTTTAAAGTAATAGTTCCTTCATGGAAAAAAAAATCGTTCTCGTCAGAAGGATGAGCTTCTAAAACCCTGAAGTTTCCTTTCCACTAGATATTTAACGTTTCACTTTAGTCAGAGTTGCTGTTTGTAAGCAGCCCCACACTTCCATCGTGCCCTCTTCTTCTCCAGCTTCCCTTCCTTCCCTCCTGTTTTCCTCCAGTCACCCTTCTACTCCCAAATAGGCATCCACTCACAACCTTGGCTTTGTTTTGTGGGTTTAACTTATCTCCTCAGCTGCTGGTCTCTCCTTCCTGGTAGGAAATGTCACTGGGAACTCGTCCGCACCCAGAAGGGGACAAACCGCATCCTGAAGCGTGTGGCGGGAGCCTGGGACAGCCAGACCGAGGCTTCCTAAGGACTCTCCAGGTCTTAAGGACAAGATGGATATTCACTTCCTCTGGTACAGCTTTTCCTATAAGCGAAGCCAGGTTTGTTTTAGATTAACTGTGGCTTGAAAAAAAGTGCCTTTTGCTGCTCTGAAGAACTGGGGTGTATAGTGTGAAGCAGCCATGTATTTTTATTTTCCTGGTCTGTTGCAGGCACTGTTCTCTCTTGGCAGGTGTTTTCTTAAAGTAAACATGCCAGAAGCACTCCACCCCACCACACCCAGACCTCCACGTCCTCCCCATATGCCCACGGTGTGCAGAGTGGTTAGGAGAGGCATCTGTCCACACCGAGTTACACTAAGCACTTTACAACCAAAACAAGCTCAAAGTGGCAGGTCATTCTCCATAGCAGGAGTCCCACCTGGGGTTAGCGTGATGTGGATGGATGAGTCTAGAAAGTGGTAGATTTATCAAGACAAAGGAAATTCTTCCAGGATCCAGATGACGTGACAGAAGTTCCCAGTCTTCTCCCGCAACAAATTTGTCCTCTTGTCATCTTTCCAAATGGGCAGCATCGGCCCCTCCTGCCACAGGCCCTTGGGCGTGTCTGTAAATACTGAAGGAATTGATGGGGAAGAGGAAGGGAGGTGCATGTGATCAGGGTCCCAAGGCCATGGCTTTTTGGATCCCAGGAAGCAGGTGGCATTGACTTTTGTTGTGGCCTAGGAAGGAGGAAGTTCATTTGTTTTATAGCTTTTCTGACATCAGGATTATCCCCTGCCAATGAGAAGAAATCATTATCTTTTTACCTTCAAGTGGTTTACTATTCTGTAAGGAATATGTGTAAATATTTTGTACAGAGCCCTGTATGAAATAAACAGCCATATGTGGCTACTAATCGCTTCTGTCATTCTTTCCTTGTTGGAGTGGCTTTAGCTTTAGACATCTGGCCTTGATGCTCCCTCCCTTCCACCCCTGACCTGGAGATGTGCTGTATCTGTGGACTCCTGGTTGGCCTTGACTTGCCCAGAGAGCTTGGACAGTACCTGCAGTCCTGTTTCTGTTTTTCCCGAGGCAAGAACCCACGTTGCCTGGGTCCACTGTTTCCTTGGCCCAGAGGGGAGACGTAAGGGGGCTGAAGGCTGAGCAGGCATCACTCAGCTCCCCGACCGTGTCCCATCACCGTAGGCCAGCTGCCCATGCTGTCCTTTGATTTGACTTGTGGAGGACACAGGGCTGGCCAGGACACCGCCCTGCCTCTGGGACCTCACCAGAGAACTGCATTGAAGGAGCAATTGGTTTTCAGTGGCAGTTTCATAGTTGATTGAATGTAAAGAGAATTTTGATAAATAGAAAACTGAAGGAAGGGTATGTGTGGTGAAATAAATATTTGGGTTTTGTCCCCACTTACCCTGAAACCCTTAGAATTTTCTGAGTGATAGGATTGTCTTTTGTTCATAATGATTTCCTTTTGATCCCACCTGAGTTTATGCTAATGAAGTGACTTAAGGTGGGACCCCTGGATGGCACAGGTCACCGGAAAGACCAAGTGATTAGAGCGTGAGAACTTTGAGCCCCACCACTGACCTCCTGGGAGGGGAGGGGAGGCTGGACATTGAGCACTGCAAAAACTCTTGATTCAGAGATCGGGAGAGCCGCTGGGTTGGCACACACATCAAGGTGCTGGGAGGGTGGCATGGCCCGAGAGGGCTTGGGAACACTGCACCCTCTTCCCCCCCGTTCCTTGCCCTATTCATCTCTTTTATTTGGCTGTTCCTGAGTTGTGTCCTTTATAATAAATCAGTACATGTAAGTAAAGTGTTCTCTTGAGTTCTGTCAGTACTTATAGCAAATTACTGAAACTGAGAGGGTTTTGTAGAAACCACTGAACTTGTAGTTGGCCAGGCAGAAGTGTGAGTAGTCTGGGCACCGCATTTGCAGCTGGGTCTGAAGTGGGACAGTCTTGTGGGACTGAGCCCTTTAACTTGTGGCATCAGATGCTAATTCCAGGTAGTTAGTGTCAGAACTGAATTGAATTGTTGGACACTCAGTTGGTGTTGGAAATCAGAGAAGTGGTGTCAGAAAATACTGCACAACACGCAAGGCTGAGGGGAAATTAGTGTAAAAATAATAGCTGAAGGGCTTCCCTGGTGGCGCAGTGGTTGGGGGTCTGCCTGCTGATGCAGGGGACACGGGTTCGTGCCCCGGTCTGGGAGGATCCCGTGTGCTGCAGAGCGGCTGGGCCCATGAGCCATGGCCGCTGAGCCTGCACGTCCAGAGCCTGTGCTCCGCAACGGAAGAGGCCACAACAGTGAGAGGCCCGTGTACCTCAAAAAAAAAAAAAAAAAAAAAAAAGCTGAATAACAAGTGTGGGTGTTTTGTAGAAAGATGGAGTGGGCAATGGCAATGGAAGGGTACTTGGGGGTCAGGCCAGGGAGAGCTTTGAGCTCTGTGGAAGGGAGTTGGGACTCTCTGTAGGCAATTTGGGGGATGAGGATGGGCCATGACCAAAACTGGGTTTGGAGAGAGTTCCTGGTGACATGATGGCAAGTGTGTTCCTTCCTGGTTATATGAGCTTCTTCAAGTCACTACATCTCTAGAACTGTCAATGACAGTAAAATAGGGATGGTCCCATCCCACATGGACGCTTTAATGAACTGATGTTTGTGAAAATGCTTTACAAACTGAAGTTGTGCAAGTGTTTTGATTCCATTTCAGTGAACATTAATGGATCAATAAATGCCTTAAGCCAGCCCTGCACTTGGGCCCGGGGAGCTCATCCCCGGATTAAGTGGTGACTGAAAGGAAGAATAGGCCAGAGGCTTTTGCCAAATCCAACTAAAGGATGATGGGGCCTGAGGCTCAGCCTGCTTGCTTTCTTCCTTTTGCTGCTGGTGACTCCCTGCTGCCTTTTCCTCACAAAGGCCCTTTACTTGCTAGTTGTCTTTTCTGCAGATTTACAGTTGGTTGGAATTTGCCAAGCAGCTATTTTTTTTTTTTTTTTTTTTTTGCGGTACGCGGGCCTCTCACTGTTGTGGCCTCTCTTGCAGCGGAACACAGGCTCCGGACGCGCAGGCTCAGCGGCCCTGGCTCACGGGCCCAGCTGCTCCGCGGCATGTGGGATCCTCCCGGACCGGGGCACAAACCCGTGTCCCCTGCATCGGCAGGCGGACTCTCAAGCACTGCGCCACCAGGGAAGCCCTGCCGAGCAGCTTTTGTGAGCTGGCAAGGCTGTGGGCTTGCCTCCAGCTTCCTGCTTTTTAAGTGAGTGGCTTTCACGGCAGCCCCGGACACTAGAAGACACATGTTACTCTGGCATGGGCTGTGGGGCCCATCCACCGCTTCCTGCCCACATTAGCAGCTGCTCTTTATCTGAGCAACGTGCTTCCCCTTGCCTTCCCCATCCCTGGAGAAAAAGATTGTGTCACACAAGCACATTTGGGACCTCCGGCTGCTTCCTCAGGTAGATGGTCTGAGTCCAGAGCCTGTGGGGTTTGGTTTCAAGTCCGCCCTGGAGAGTTGGTGCTGGGGCCCAGTTTGGGGTGACCCCTTGGGAGGGGGAGGCACCTCCACTTGACCCTGCAGTAGGGAGCACTTGTGAGCCTGCCCATCTTAGATCCTTCACCCACTGGCATGTGAAGTATGGCGCTGAAGGTCAGAACCCCGGGACAGCCCTGCGCCCCTCCATTTGCCCTCCTGACCCATTTGGCTGCAGCAGACATAAACTCGATGCCCGCCTTGGTGTAGATGGAGTGGGCCAAGTGAAAGACACACGCAGCCCATGTGGTCCCCCCCCTCTGCCAGCCTCAGTTGATACAGCCATGGGTAGAGAAATGTCTCAACACTTCTTAGTACTCATGGGAGAAAGAATGGTGCAAGGGCACAGGAAAGGCCGTGTGAGGAGAGCTGGGGGTGACGAGGACTGTGGTGAACTAGATCAGGAACATCACGTGACCCTGGACCTGCCATGTGGAAATGAGAAGCCAGGATTACCAAGCTTCGACTTTTGCAAGAGAACTTGGGCATCTAGATTTTAATGTATCATCTCCAATTTAAAAATACAACCAATTCAAATTTCTAAAACAATACTGTGGCTTGCTGGTTTATACCTGTGCACCAAAAGAATGGTCTGCTTTCTTCCCCTACAGGCCCTGGCAGGAGAGGGAGGAGGGAGGAGCCGGTGAGAGCAAGCGGTTAGCCCTGACCTGGGCCCCGCGCTCTCCTGCATCACAGCTCTGGCAGCTCTGCTCAGCTTGCCGTTTCCTCCAGTCGTGGCTCTGCCTGACTTTCCTGCTCCCGGGGCGGGGGTGCCCCTCATCAGCCAATGCAGAGCAGGCAGGCACTCACGTTCTCTCACCTCTCTGCTCACAGAGCCTGGGGTCAACTCTTGAGCCTTGGCACCCAACGACAGGGTGCCTTCCAGGGTCTAGAATAAGCCCTTTCCGCCCCGCCCCAATGACATGCCCCAACTCCTGGAACCTGGAGGCCACACCTTGAGTCGCAGAGACGCCCTCCGCCTGTTGTAATGATGGTCCACATCCCGGCTCAGACAGTGTGCTGGCCTTCAAAGTGGGGGGTGGGAGGGGTGTTGGAGGGGTCAGAGGATGAGGTAAAAACAGAATGGATGCCCAGAACCGTGTTTTATTAATCTCTGACCAGCGGAGTGGGCATAGTAAACAGCACTGGACCAATACTGTGCCATCTTGTCTGAGATGTTAAAAATTAGGATCACAATCTCACCCGCAACTGCAGGTTCACCTCTTCCTGAAATATCTCTTCTCCAATACTGGGTGCCCACTGAGAGGTCAGAAGTTTGCAGCAAGAATTTCCTGCCAGCCTGTAGCTGCTGCCTCGGCCCCTCCCTCCCTCCCCCTGAAGCCCACGCTGACCTGCAGACCCCGCCTTGTGGACTCTCAACACTGCAAGCTGCCTGTCCAGGCCAACGTTGACCCAGAGCATCCTGCCCCTCGAGTGGGCGCAGGGGTGCTCAGTCCAGTGCAGGTATCCCAGTGCTCAGCCGCACCTTCGTTCTACACCGACAGGGGCCAACACATCAACTTTTGGCTGCAATTCCCAGAGAGCTTGGATCCTGCCTGTCTCCGTGTGGAGTCACAGCCCATGACCCTTTTGCTCCCTCGCACGACATCACACTCATCCCTTCCTGGGAAACCATTTTAATTAGTTTACACAGGCGGCAAAGAGGGAGATACGGAAGCTGGGCCGGCTGGGCTGTCTTTAGAAACTGCCAGGTCTCCCTCTTGGCTCTGAGCAGAATTAGCAGCAATTCTAAGAAGCCCCAGGCCTCCAACAGCAAAGCCAGAGAAAAGTCACCCCCAGAAAGCCAACAGGGGAGGTGGGAGGCTGTGAGTGCTCAGCGTCCTGCAGACGAGGGAGGTGGATGAGGGAAGTGTGGACTCACACGGGGCTCTGAGGCTCCATCCAGCAAGGCCTCCGGCCAGGGCTGTGTTTAAAGCTGGGTTAGGCAGAGATGGGAGCCACAGAGAGGAGATGAAAGGTCTAGCTGGCAAGCCCCAGAGGAAGGGCAAAGGCACTGGGGCAGATACAGCCGCGGACAATGGCCAGCTCAGGCAGGGCCTCTGCAATGCCCACAGCAAACAAGTCCATCCACACAGCTCTGAGGCCTTGGCCTCTTCAGGGCCCCTGTCTCAGCCAAGCGCAAAGGCATCTCCCAGGCCAGAAATCAGAGCCAAAGCACCAGCCCTGTCCCACAGCAGCTTGCAGATGTGGGACTGGGTCAGCATGCGGACCAGGCCATCCTCAGCTCAGTGGCAGTTCTGACAGCGGGGGTGGCAAGGAGACCCATTCACCCGGCAGCGGCAGCCCCCGCTGGTGTCTCCCGGGCCCTAGAGGATGAGCGGGGAGAGGAGAAAAGGTCAGGACAGTGAAGACAGCGGGCCCCTCCCCCTCCGCCATGCACTCCATCACACCCCCAAAGCACAGACTCCCACCCTGGGCCTTGGGTCGGGCACACCCCCCTGCTAAGATGACCCTCTCAGCCCCAGCTACCGGATGGAGGCAGCCGTTAAGGCCTTTCTGGGCGGCCTTTCTGGGCTCCCGTAGCAGCCTCAATTCTGTGGTCTGGAGACAGAGAGGACTTGATGGATTTTTGCATATTCGGGGTGGGTCAGCACACTGGCGGTATGAGTGTGTGTTCCTTCAGCCTCCACCTGTCTCACTGTCTGCCTGTACGGATAACGCCGAGCCCCAATTCCAGGCACACTCCTCCCAACGACAGCCACCATGAGCCACCATGCGCGTGCTCACCATGTGACAGATGCCCCGTGCTAAGCACTGCTCTTGCATTTTTTCATTTGATTCTGACAATAAACCTGAGGCCCAGCTATCATCTCCACTTCACAGACGAAGAAGCTGTGACTCAGAGAAGGGAGTAACAGCCTAACCACATGGTCAGTGTGTGCCAGAGCCAGGGACCCACCCCTCTACCTCCGACTCCCACCCGCACCCTTGGTCGCTGTCCTCTAGGGCTGGGCTGGGCCAACATTTCTGTAAAGGGCAAGACAGTTCCCTGAGTTTTTGCCGGCCAGTCGGTCTCTGCCTTTGTAGTGCCAAAGCAGCCACAGACAGTATGCAAACGAATGAGCGGCGCTCGCACAGAACTTTACTTGTGGACACTAGAATTCGGCTTTCATATAATTTTTACATGTCATGAAATATTCTTCTTTTGATATGTTCAACCACTTTAAAAGATGTAAAAAACGTTCTTAGTTCACGAGCTACACAAATGCAGGCAGTGGGGTTAGAACTGGCCCATGGGCTGACCTGTCCAATCTCTACTCTCAGGCACTCTCCCACAGCACCCCGAGACCTCTGCTCCCTGGGGACTCACCCCGGGGCCCCAGCGAGGACCCTTGGTGACCCAGCAGATCTCGGTGTGGCAGACAGTGCAGCGGATCCAGTCACAGCCATCCTTCTTCTGCACCACGATCTGGCACTGTGGGCAGTGCATGGCCTCGCCCTGCTGCAGCATGGTCTGCAGCAGAGCAGGTGCTGACCTTAGGCCCAGCCCCGCTCCCTGGCGCCCGCCCCACTGCAGAGAGAAACCGGCCACCCCCCTGAGTCGCAGAATCACTCTCCCATGCTGCTCCACCCAGGCCCGGCTGCATGCAGCCTCCTCTCCCATGCGTCTGCAGTCTCCTCTCTCCACCCGGACACTCCCTGCTGCTCGCCACTTGTCCTGAGTTCCATCTCTGGATGGGAGTGATGCCAGCAGGAGCTCAAGCCTCCAGGGCTGGATGAACCACAGTCCTTTCAGAGAAGTCCCCCATCCCTCCCCAAAACTCAGATCCCCGGCCCTCAGCCTTGACCCAGCCTCACCTTCAGCATCTCCGTCGTCTGCCAGGCAGCCACATCGTTCTGAGCCCGCAGGGCCAGGTCGTCTTGGTACTCCTTGCAGTTCATCTGCTCGTGGATGGCCTGCAGCAGGATGAGGGGCTCGAGGTGAGAAAGTTCCCCAGGGAGTTAGAGAGGTGAGGGCCGGAGCAGGCATCCACATAAGCACTTAATGCTTCTACGTGGTGTCAGTGACAGAGCCTTCCTTTGTAAACCACACACACCCTGAGGCCAGGGAGGTGAAGCCAGGGTCAGCACATATGATAATAATCATATATACCTATTTATTTTAAGTCCTGACAGGCACAGAAATCCCTAAACCGCAGCCCCTCGTCGCCGGCTGTGCTCTGCCCTGGCTGTAGGCCTAATGCTCTGAGAGTGAGCTTGCAGGGCTGCGAGCAGGCTCAGCCCTGCCTACTCGCCCAAGACCAGTCTCTACTGTGGTCACCTGCTGAGAGGATGAGGGCAGGGACGGCCTGAGGTGAGGGTCAGGCAGGGCTCAGTTCAGGACAGGAGTTGACACTCGGTCTGGGGCTAGGGCTGGGGTTGGTCTGTGAGGGATCGGGGTTCATCAGAGGCCAGGATCGGGGCTCAGTCTGGGGCCAGGATTATTCAGAGGCTCAGTCCAGATTCAGGGCTCAGTCTAAGGCTTAGGCTCAGACCAGGGCCCAAGCCAAGCCTGGCCACTGACACACAGCTCTAAGTCATTGCAACCAGGTCAGTATCCCAGCTCCCTTCCCAGGAGAACAAACTCGGAATGGCAGTGAGCTCCTGGCAGGACCAGAGTGACTGGGCAGTGTGGGTCCCTGTCCCCACCTTGCAAAGCAGGCAGTTGATGTGGAAACACACAGGGCAGGCGAACTCGTTGACGTCATCCTCAAAGAAGCACCATCCTTTGCAGTCCGGGGTCTTGCAGTGGTAGCTGAAGGCACTGCGGTTTTCTGCAATGGAGATGCCCAGGTCCAGAAATCGCTGGTAATCTTCAGGGCTCAGGAGCTGCCAGCAGACCACAACCTTGGTGCTCTGGGTTCAGAACACCTGACAATGTGCCCTCCTGGCCACCAAATATCCCTCAGGAAGCCCCCAACCCATAAAGTCCAACATAGCAGTGTTAAAAACTCCATTCAAAAAGTGGGTTAAGGGAATTCCCTGGCAGTCCAGTGGTTAGGACTCTGTGCTTCCACTGCATGGGGCATGGGTTCGATTCCGCAAGCCGAATGGCTCAGCCAAAAAAAAAAAAGGAAAAAAAAAAGTAGGTTAAAAGTCCTGGAGATGGATGATTGCACAGCAATGTGGCTACACCCAATGCCACAGAACTGTACACTTAAAAAATGGTTAAATGGTAAATGTTATACATATTTTACCACAATCTTTTAAAAAGGGAAAAAAGTGGACAATAACAAGCAATTCCAGGAAGATGTGGTTAAACTAGCATCCTGGTACACAGCACTCTGAGAAAGCCACGTGGCAATAATGTTTCAACCATCCCAAACTTTTCTGACCCTTTGAGGCTTATTCTACTTCTACAAGTTTATCCTAAGAAAATAATACATAAGAAGGAAGAGACACCATGCAAAATGTTCCCTGAAGCATTCCTTACAAACTGGAAGGAACTATTAATAATAATTAATAATTATTGATATTAATTATTAATAATTCCAGAAACTGGAATTATTAAGAGAGGAGAACTAAACAGGATGTATGCCATAGAGATTTATAATAATCTTTAGGAAGGTTTTGAAGCAAAATAGCAAAAGCTGTTGTCCCTACACTGGTTACAATGAGGTAAAAATCATGCCTATGTTCTATATCTTCACTGAGTGATAGTCTTAAGAGTTACATTTGTCAAAACTCATCTAACTGCATCCTTACAACGGACAAATTTTATTGTGTGCAAGGTATACCTTAATAGTTAATTTAAAAAGAAAAAAAAACATGTCTATCCAGAGACACCAAAGGAAACAGGAGAAAATGCCATCAGAGATTCTCTGGGATGGCAGAGTCGGTGCGTGATTTTCCTCTTTGATTTCTGTTCTGGTTCTTGTGGTTTAGGCATGTTTTTTGTAAAACAACCTCCACTGCATTACTCTGCTGATCCCTGCCCCTTCCTCTTTCTCTGCCACACTTGACTATTCTCCGAGGCTTCGGTCAACGTCCAGGGGCTCCAGGGAAGCATGAGCCCTGCAGCTCCTTGGCATGAACTCTGGCCCCATCACAATGCCCCTTGGAAGAGGTGGGTTTTATAGGGAAAGCCTCTGGGCAGCGACTGTGGGTGCCAGGACATATGGAATGATCTATGTCTTGGGGCCTCTCCAGGCAAGAGTAAGGAAGCCAGAGCTGCCCTTCTCAGCTGCCCCACAAACAACAGTTAAAAATGGGGCTTCTCTTAGTGTAAAGGCTGCGAGTTCCCAAAGGTCCACCCCTTCTGTCTGCCCTCTTTCCCCTGAGGCAGAACCCCTTAGGTGCCAGGAAATACTCGGTAAAGTTTAGGGGGTTCGGAGAAGCAGCATCGTGGGAAATAGGCAGAAGTGATGTGGAGAAACGGGGTCTTGTATATGCGGTGATGGGGGTCTCTCATTTGGACCTCAGCCACCTCTGGCCCTGCCTCCATGTTGGCCTGGGAATTCCAAGACGCCCAATTCTGGGAAGGCCATTCCCCAGCAGTTTAAAAACCAATGATCAAGTCCAACAGTCCACTTTACAGATGGGTAAATGGAGGCGCAGAGAAGGGAGAGCACTTGTTCAAGATGACCAGCAGTCAGGGGCATAACTCGATAATAATAACATTAATAATAACAGAAAACACACACATGCAGACACATACAGCCCTGTGAAAGGTTGCTGGAGGAGTGGCCCCTATTTGTTCATGTTTCCCCAACTCCACACCCTTGGGTGGTTCCCTCCCACACAAACTCTGGGCTTAAGCATGTGACCTGCTTTGGCCAAAGGGACAGGAGCAAGTGAGCAGCCTTGGAAAGCGCCCCTGCACTGGCTGCTCTTGGATCCTTGAGACACCAGCACATGAGCAGGCCCTGGCCAGCCTGGGGTGGATGAGACCAAAGTGGAAAGAGGCCCTGTCATCCCAGCCATCACAGATAAGACCATCACACCAGTCCAGCTAAGCCCAACCCAAATTGCTAACCTGAAGATTCATAAGCTAAATAAATGGCGGTTGTTTTGAGTCTGGAGTAATCTGTTACACAGCAGAAGCTAACTGATACAAGGGCTAACTGATACCACGTATCAAGCACTACTCCAAATTCTTTACACGTGTCTTCCACTATAATCTTCACAACGCTTGAAATAGAAACTAAGTCTCTGACCCCAACCAAGATGAGAAAACCGAGGCACAGAGAGGCTGCGTATCTGACCTGAGGTCACCAGGCCATCTGGCCCCAGAATTCCCCCCTGCTAACTGCTCTGCTGTCTTTTCTTCATAAGGGTGTTTTCTTTACTAGCTATTTCCCCTAGTTCCTGTCCTGCCCATCCCTTGGGCTTCCAGCATCCCACATGGAAAAAGCTCTTGATAAATGACCGGTGCCTGAGACTGGGACTCTCAAACCAGTTCCCACCTGCCAGCTCAGGGCCCAGTTCCCTGGGACAGGGGGTGTGCCCCTTCCTCCCCCAGGTCTTACCGCCCGGATCTCCCTCTCCAGCAGCTTGCCCGAGCATGAGTAGGTGTTGTCAATGAAGGGGCAGGCAACCTCAGCCTCCTGGCTGTTGCGGATGGTGCCCTGTAGACACTCCCTGGGAGAGGTATGAAAGGGTGGGGAGGTTAGGGGTCATCTGAACCCCATCCCCCAGGACTCCAGCCCCCAGAACTCCAGCCCTCACATGGTGAGGCCTGACCCCAGGCGGGCTTCTTCTCAATACCTCCCTTCCTTCCGATCCCTTCCACCAACCCATCACTTCTGTCCCCCCCACTGCCACCCTTATCACTCCGGCCCAGGTCCCATCACCTCACCTGCAGGACTGCAGGAGCCTCCTCACTGGGCTCCCTGGGTCTACCATGTCCCTCCCCGCAGCCTCCCATCCCATCCCACCCAGAGCAAACCTGAGAGCCCCGGTGACTCACCCTCCCTAATACCTCTCTGTCCCCATCCCCTAACCCCCTCCATCCCTCTGCTCCAGCTACACTGACCCCTTGCTGCCACAGGCAGGCCAGGCACATACCCACTTTGGACCCCCTGGTCTGCTCAAGTGCAGCCTCCCTAGGGGCTTCCCAGACCTCTTGTAGGGCAGGGCCTCTGTTACTTTTACCATAATCCACTGGTACTTAGCATTTGGCACAATTTACAATTATATCAGTGATTATTTGATTAACATCGGCCTGCCCACAGGAATGTAAGCTTCAGGAGGCGGAAAATGAGCTTTTTTGTTCACTCCTGGATCCCCAGGCCTAGCCCAGTCCCTGGCACCCAGGAAAACTCATCAAATGTGTGCTGTGAAGAAGGACACGTTCTCCACAGCCCAGGGCCAGGTGTGGAGCCTCAGAGGGCAGACTGTCCACCAGCGAGGGTCAGGGCGGGGTTGGCACGGGCTGCCAGGCCAGAACCCAGGCCTTACATGGGCCTGGCGGTTGTGTGGAAGGTCGCATGCTCTGGCGACAGAATGCCTGAGCTGTGTGGCCTTGAGCAAGTTGCTGGCCTCTCTGTACCTCACATTCCTCCTCTGCAAAAAGGGGAGAGAGTGCCTACCTCGCAGGTTTCTGTGGGCGTCCAAGGAGCTGTAAGAGCACTGCGCCCCACCCCCTTTCAGCCATGGGTACTGCGCAGCCGTGAGCAACTACATCGCTGGGGGTGGGGTCAGGGCCGCACCTGCAGAAGGTGTGCAGACACTCACGCAGCACCACGGCCTCGCCGGGCGCCAGCACCGAGTAGCATACGGGACACTCGGTAGGCTCGGTGTTCAGCACCAGGCTCCGCTGATCCAGTTGCACGTGCTGCAGGTAGTTCCCCTCCTGCTGCTGCTGCTTCCGCTGGGCACACGGGGGTGGGGCCGCGGGGCGGGTCAGGGTCTCAGGGGCGGGCCAGAAGGTCGCAGGACCAGGGGATGGGTCAAACCTGCCGGCTGGCGGGGAGGGTGGGGGGGGGGGGCGAAGCAGAATCCTGCGGTGGGGGTGGGACTGGGCAGGCTGAGGTTAGGCGCAGGCGATGCTGGGAAGGGAGGGGCCGGGAGCAGGGCGGGGCGGGAGGCGAGGAAACAGGGGGGGTGGGGTGGGGGTGGGGCAGGAGGCGGGCCAGGCACTGGCAGGTTAAGGCTGCAACCAAGTGTCAAGCCAGGGAGCGATGGCGTTTGGAAAGGAAGGGGCCAGGGTCTGAGCAGGGAGTCAGGAGTAGCAGGGCTCCCATCTCTGCCAAGAAGCAGGGCAGGGCTAGGGCCAGGGGGGTGAAGGCAGAGCCGGGTCGAGGCCACAGAATAGGTCAGGGGTATGGGAGGTGGTGATAAAGCGAGGGAGCTGAGCAAGGTGGGAGAGAGAACAGGGTCCGGGCCAAAGCTGTAGATGGGACCAGCAGTGAGGTCATGGCCGGGATGGGACAAGGGCAGACTGGGTCCAAGTGGGGGATGGGAGCATCCGATCAGAATGGGCGAATGCTCAGGGTTAGGTATCTGTGTAATCAATGCGTGCGTAACATGATGGGGTTGGGACTGTGGGAGGAGCAGGACGGAGGGCTGGGTCAACCTCCCAGGGAGCGGTGAAGGGCTAGGTCCAAGATCCTAGGAAGTCTGGGTGGGCCACAGCCAGGGAGGAAGGGGAGGTCAGGAATAGTAGGATTCAGAATGAGGTCAGGGCTGAGTGGAGCAAGAGCGAGGTCACAGGCGGACAAAGGGGCGGCGGATGGGGGAGTGGTCAGGGTCTCAGCTAGGATGTTGGGGTCAGAGCCCGGTACTCTCGTGTGCACAGTGAGAGTGTAAGTCAAAGCCAGGGGCAGCGCCACAGCCCACTGTGGGGGGGGGGGTGTCAGATAAGCTTGGATGTGCATCACAGCCGGGGAGCAGGGTCCTAGCGACAGGATGAGCTCAGGGAGAGGCCGGTCACAGTCAAGTGCAGGGTCACCACCAGTGGTGTGATCAGGAGGGGGCAGCAACAGGGGGAGGAGAGGCAATGTGGAGGTGCCTCCCTTCCTGGCCTACACCTCCCCCGTCCAGTCTGCAGGTGTCTGTCCGGGGTCCGCGCCCACCTGCTGGTACTGGCGCAGCGCCTCCTCCTCACCGGCCAGACGCGCTCGCTCCTCCTCGTCCGGCTGGTACGAGGCAGGGACCTGGTAGGCCTCGGGCCGCGCCCGGCAGCACATCTCGCAGCCGGGCCGCGTGGGCTTGTTGATGAAAGTGCAGCCAGGGCACTGCCAGCCCACCTGGGGGCAGAGGGGCGGTGAGCGCAGGGAGACGAGACGGGCAGGTCAGGGGCGCAGGGGCGCGCACTGGGCAGCTTACCGGCGGGGGCTCTGGCGCGGCGTCATTCTGCCCCCGCCCCGGCTCCTGGGGGCCCCCGGGCTTCAGGGGGACTGGTTCCAGGGGGCCCCGTGGCTGCAGCGTGAGGTCCTTGAAGCCCAGATCTGGGGAGGAGGGTTCAGGGGTGGCGGATCCCTGCAGCCCATTTCATCCACACCCTGGGCCAGCCAGGAACCCCGGGCTCTGCACTGACCACCCCCCTACCCCGCCCCCTTCTATCTCCCTCCTTCCGGAGGAGTCTCCAGCTCGGTGGTCCTGCCGGGTGGGTCCAGACCTGGCCGAGTGTCCTGGCTCCCAGGGGTCAGAGCCCCTCCGCCACCCACGACTGCTCCTGGGGCCTCCCAGCTTAAAAACCCTGTTTGAAAACTGATCTCCTGTGCTCCTAAGTGTAGCACCTAGAAGGTCGAACACCACTTCTGAGGTAGTCCTGCCAAAATACTGAATCTGAATCCATTCATGAGGGCACATGGGACAGAAAAACAAAAAACAAAACTGGCCTGGACTCTTCAAACAACAGGAGAGCCAAGGGAAGACAGGAGACCAAAGATTGAAAAAGACTGTGAGACACGGAGGCCAAGGGCCAGGTCTTTCACTATAAACGACATTAGTGAGACAACTGGTAAAATTTGAGCAAGATCTGTCCATTAGATCAATGGACCGTATCAATGTTAATTTCCTAAGTTTGATAGGTGTATGTAGTGAGAAAATGAGCCTTTTTTTTTTTTTAAAGGAAATACACACAAGTATTTGGGGGAAAGGGACAACGTGTCTGCAACTTACTCTCATAACAGTTCCAAAAAATTACTTATGCATAAATAAATACTGAGAGAATGATAAAGCAAAACAAATATAGTCAAATGTTAATATCTGGGGAATCCACATGAAAAGCACATGGGAATTCGTTATACAATTCTTTATACAATTTTGCAACTTTTCTGTAGGTCTGAAATATTTCAGAATAAGAAGTAAAAAATTTAGAATAAAAACTAGCTATTATCATATCCAATTTACAGATTTAGAAAACTGAAGAGCAGAGATGAGAAGAGACTTGCCTGAGGTCACACAGCTGATAAATGCCAGGGCAGGGACTGAACTCAGCCCCTCTCCCCTAGACCAGCTGTTCTCTAAATGGTTCCCCAAATGGCTCCTTCCTGGGGTGTCCTTTGTCCTCTCTTCCCCACTACGGATAAGGTCTTCCAGGCACGTTCCTGACGAAAGCCCCTGGGCTCTGCTCCCTGCTCCCTCTCCCCTACAACCTCAGGAGAGTGCATGCCGCTCTGGAGCAGAGCCTCACCCTCCAGCATCCGCAGCTGCCGCTCCCGCTGCAGCTCCTGAGGGTTGAGTGAGGTGTTGCAGGCTGACAGCAGATAGAGGTAGGCACTGGCCCCGTTCCGCCGCACCCCGTGGGAGTGCAGGGTCTCCTGGTCCCGGGCCAAGCGCTGCCCAATCACCCACTGCTGCAGGGTTGGCGGAAAGCCATAGTCCAGGAACACCTGGCAGGGAGGATGCAGAGGGAGTGTGGGGAGGGAGGCGCAGAGTAGAGAGGGGCAGGACAAAAGGGGGACCTCCGCCCTGACGCGTCTTCCTTGTGCCCCCTCACTCACCATGTCCTTGAGGGAGGCCACCGTCATGTCAGGCCGCACCGTGAGCCAGATAGTGACCGTGTGCAACTGCGCATCCTCCACGCTCACCCACAGCCTGCGGGGAGGGCAAGGGGCCGCAGGTCCAACCTCAGCCGCCAGCCAGCTCCTGGATTCCCACTCCCCTGTGATTCCTGTGTCAGAACTCGCTGCTTAGGCCCCTGCAATGGCTCCACATGGCTCTCAGAATAAAATCCAAACTCACTGTGGCATGGCAAGGGCCTCCATGCTCTGGCCCCTCCCAAGCTCTCCAACCTCTTCTATTATTGGCTATTATTGGCTCCTTAGCCAAACCACAACAGTTATTAACTGTATGCCAAGACTCTTCAAAACACTTAACATGTATTAACTCATGTAATCCTCTCAGTGAACACATGAGGCAGGTACTGTTGTCACCCCTATTTTAGAGATGAAAACAGGAGGCACAGATAGGTTACAGTGGCTCTGCCAAGTAAACAATTAATAACTGTTAGAGGCAGGATTTCAACCCAAACAGTATTATTCCACAGAAAGCGGTTTTAAACACCAACCTTCTCAAAGATGCTCAAACTTTTTTGGAAGACCAAAAGCATGAAAAGGGAGGGCTAAGACAAAAAAAAACAGAACTGATCCCAAGACACAGAAAAATTAGGGTGCAGAACAATAACAGGAAAGCCCACTTAGAACCTCCAGAGTGATTTGGGAAAACGCCGCATCCTTAAAGCAAGAACAGCAAGAAACAATCAGAAAATGAGGAAGAATTCCTGTGAATGTAACAGTGACTCCTTACTATCCTAACCTTCAGGTCAAACTACAAGTTCCCAAGGAAAATGAGAGATATTAAATTACACCATGAGGAGGCAATTCATAAACTCAGAATGTGGGAGAATTCTGGAGGTCAAAGACCAGGTTTCTTCAAAAAAATTAATGGCACTAAAAATAGAGAAAGTGAATAAAAGAGACTCAGACAACATTAAGAAATGCTATTTGATATCGTTTGGCTCCTGACTGGAACAAACCAACTATAACAAACACTAACGAGGGAGTTACAAGTGGTCAGGACTCTGGGGACCCAGGTTTAATCCCTGGTTGGGGAACTAGATCCTGCAAGCCATGTGGTATGGCCAAAAAAAACCCCCAAAAAAACACTAACAAGATAATCAAGGGAAGTTGAATATAAATACAGTATTAGGGAATTTTAAGTAATTATTGTTAATTTTTTAGGTGTAATAATGGTATTGAGGGGTTTTTTTTAAGTCATTTTTTAAAGACATATCAAATTACTTATGAATGAACTAAAATCTGAGACTTGCTTTAAAAATACTCCAGAAAATACCTCAAAATTCCTCAGGATAATGATTTTCAACACCCAGCCAACTAACAGGGAAATAAGAAATTTTTAGACATGTATAGACACCAAAAGTTTACCATCCACCTCTCCACGTGAAAAGTTTTTGAAATACAAGAAAAAAAAAAAAAGAATAGCTGAGGCTGATGCAGGAGAATGGAAGAAAAGTAAAAGGAAATTTAAAGAAGGACGAGATGTTAACCTTCAAGACATTCTTCTTCAAGCAACAGGGGTTTTGAAACATGAAAGTGCATAAAGTTTCAACTGCACTACTTATTCTATACTGAGTAATATTTCCATAATCAAAATACTATAAATGCTATTTTAGTGGGTTTACATTTTTAGAATCAACCTAGTGGCAAAGCACAGAAGCCTGAATTTTACTTAGGAAACAAAATCTAAAAGCTATAACCTTAACACCAATAACAGAAAAATACAGTTGGAACCCTTATATCTAATGTCATCAGGATCAGTGGTGATCAGTTAGTCAGAAAAATCGTTAAAGCAGAGAACTGCAAAAACAGCTGCAGACTTTAACAATTTTACCTTACAGGATACAAATGCACATTCAATGGCCAATCTCTAGGTAAAAGGTCAATGGCTTTTCTTGAGTACAAATCTGCTACTGGAGTTCCCCATGATTGTTTCTTTTTGTATGAACCACACGCCTTATACATGGTCTATGACTTCCAGTATCAGCTTCTTTAAAGTGGAGCAAAAACTTACACTCTCAAAGCATCTGAGTACAGAGCTCTTCTGGATTTTTACCATATTTTTTTACAACTGTCCCACCCTAAAATGATAACAGTTTTTTTTGGTGCCTCATCTCTATCTTGTCTTTCTAAAGCAATCAACTTAGTTTTCATAGACACAATTCTCTTTTAGCACTCATGTTTTATTGATTGATGTAACAGCTAATTAAATTATGCTGTGGCAGTAACAAGCATAACTGATGTAAACAAGCTGTGTGTAGTGGTATGGGTTTTTTTTGTTATTGTTGTTTTGTGTGTGTGGTACGCGGGCGTCTTTCACTGTTGTGGCCTCTCCCGTTGCGGAGCACACGCTCGTGTGCCACAGCTACTAAGCCTGTGCTCTAGAGCCCACAAGCCACAACTACTGAGCCGCAACTACTGAAGCCCAAGTGCCTAGAGCCTAGAGCCCGTGCTCCGCAACAAGAGAAGCCACCGCAATGAGAAGCCTGCGTACCACAAAGAGAAGCCCGCGCACCGCAATTAAGCCCATGCACTGCAACGAAGAGCAGCCCCCGCTCACCGCAACTAGAGAAAGCCTGTGTGCAGCAACGAAGACCCAATGCAACCAAAAATAAATAAATAAATTAATTAATTAAAAAAAAATAATGCTGTGATAACTAGATATTCACAAGCAAAAAAATGAAGTTGGTTGCACCTCACACCATATACTAAAATTAACTCAAAAGGGATCAAAGACTTAAATGTAAGAGCTATAACTATAAACATCTTAAAAAAATAAATAGGGATACACCTTTATGACCATGTATGAGGCAGTGGTTTCTTAGATGACGTCAAAAGCGCAAACAACAAAAGAAAACAGATAAACAGTCCTTCATCAAAATTAAAAACTTGTGCTTCAAAGGACACTATCGATACAGTGAAAAGACAACCCACAGAATGGGAAATGAAAATATGTGTCCACTGTATACATATACACCACATTTTCTTTATTCATTCATGGTTACTTAGGTTGTTTCCATGTACAGTATATATACACAATGGAATATTATTCAGCCATAAAAAGAAGGAAATCCTTCCCTTTGCAACAACATGGGCCTTGAGGTCATTATGCTAAGTGAAATAAGTCAGACAGAGAAAGACAAATACTGTATGATCTCACTTATTTGTGGATTTAAAAAAAACCGATGTCAGAGAAAAAGAATAGACTGGTTGGCAGGGAGGGGGGTGAAGGTGGTCAAAAGGTACAACTTCCTGTTTTAAGATAAATAAGTTCTGGGGAAGTGATGTACAGCATGGTGACCATAGTTAACAATATTGTATCATACATTTGAAAATTGCTAAGAGAGTAAATCTTAAAAGTTGTCATCACAAGAAAAAATAATTTATCACTATGTGAGGCAATGGATGTTAAGTAAACTTACTGTGGTAATCATTCCACAATACATACATATATTAAATCATTATGTCATACACCTAAAATGGTTCTGAGGCTCAATTTCCAACCTGTGGAAAGGGGAGGAGGGGGAAGGCTTCCCACACACCACTAAGCAATTTTCAGACAGCAGCAGGCCTCAATTCTGGCACTCTCTACCCAGAGACAGCGTCAGCTTCCACAGGTTGAGGGCTCAGTCCTACAAGACTGCCCCACCACTTCACACACCAATTGAAAGCCCAAGTTGTCACCTGTTCTCTGACTGACTGGTTATAGGTTAGGGATTCCAACGACCTCCTCCTTGGGTTTGATTATTTTGCTAGAGCAGCTCACAGAACTCAGAGAAATATTTACTTTCTATATTACTGGTTTATTATAAAAGCCTATAACAGCCAGATAGAAGAGACGCATAGCCAAGGTATGTGAGAAGGGGTGCAATTCTCTCCAAATCTCCAACCTGGAAGCTCTTCAAACCCTTTTTGAGTGTTTATGGAGGCTTCATTACATGGGCATGATTGATTAATCCATTGGCCACTGATGATCGATTCAACCTCCAGCCCTTTTCCTCTCCCCCGAGATCAGGGTGATGGGACTGAAGGTTCCAATCCTCTAATCACAGGATTGGTTCCTCTGATGACCAGCCCCCATACTTAGGTGATCTAGGGGCAGTCCAAGAGTCACCTCACTAACATAACAAAAGGCACCTTTATCATTCTCATCACTTAAGAAATTCCAAGTGTTTTAGGAGTTCTGTACCAAGAACAGGAAGAAGACAAATATATATTTCTTATTATAAAAGTCACAATACCTTAAACTAACTATATATGTCAATTATATCTCAGTAAAACTGGGGAGGGCTTCCCTGGTGACGCAGAGGTTAAGAAGCCGCCTGCCAACGCAAGGGACACGGGTTCGAGCCCTGGTCCGGAAAGATCCCACATGCCGCAGAGCAACTAAGCCCGTGCGCCACAACTACTGAGCCTGAGCTCTACAGCCTTCGAGCCACAACTACTGAAGTCCGCGCGCCTAGAGCCCATGCTCCGCAACACAAGAAGCCACCACAATGAGAAGCCCAGGTACAGCAACGAAGACCCAACACAGCCATAAAAAACTGGGGAAAAAATATGTCCATATAAAAACTTGGGCACAAATGTTCATAGCAGCGTTGTACATGTTAGCCGAAAAAGTAGAAACAACCCAGGTGTCCATCAACTGATTAATAAAGAAAATATGGTATATCCGTACAACGGATTATTATTCAGTCATAAAGAGGAATGAAGTTTTGATACGTGCTACAACATGGATGAATCTAGAAAACATGATGCTAAGTGAAAGAAGCCAGACACAAAAGGTTATATAGTGTATGACTCCACTTATATGAAATTTCCAGAATAGGCAAATTGCTAGAGATAGAAAGTAAATTAGTGTTTGCCTAAGGTTGGGGGGATTGGGGAAAAAAAGGTAGGGAGATAAGGAGTGACTATTAGCAGGTATGGGGTTTTGGGACTTCCCTGGTGGCCAGTGGTTGAGACTCCAAGCTTCCACTGCAAGGGGCATGGGTTCAAAGGGCACAGAGCAGCCAAAAAAATTAAAAAAAAAAAAAAAAAAAGTACGGTTACAGGGTTTCTTAAAAAATGTTCTAGAATTGGTTACAGTGATGGTTGCACAACCGTGAATATACTAAAAGCCTTGAACTATAAACTTTAAATTGGTGAACTGTTTAAATTGTTGAATATGGTCTGTCAATTATATCTCAATAAAACAAAATCAAATGGGATCCACCATTGAAAATTAGAAACTGTGAAACTATTGTCTTACTACACAGCAGGAAAAAAGCAGGAAAAAAACAATGTTTAATGAGTGATTAACATGTGCCAGGCACTGCGCTAAGCATTTCAGTATCAAGTTTAAGCCTCCTGGGGCAGACTAACAGTATCCGTTAACCCTTGCCTTGAATTCTAGTGCAACACCTGGCTGTATTTCACAGCCTCCCTTCAAGCTGAGTGTGGCTGTGAGAATAAGTTCTGGCCTTGGGAGTTAAGTGGAAGAAGTGTGCACAACTTTCTGAGCTCTGTTCTTAAGAGGAGAGTGGGAGGGGGTGCCCTTCTTCCCTTCTTCCTTCCTGCTGACAAGAATGCTGATGCAATGGCTGGAACTGGAACAGCCATTTTGGACCATAAGGTGAACCTCAGAATGGAGGCCATGAATGGCATAACAAGACAAAAGCACGAGTCTCTGAGGACTGCAGGAAGCAGAGCCTCCACATCTGGACTGTGTACCATCAAACTTGTTGATACCACTGTTAATATGTCTCTTTCTGTTATATGAGACCTAACACCCTAATACACCTCCTAACAATTCTAAGAACAGCTACTGATATTGCCCCATTTTTTATTTTTATTTATTTATTTATTTTTTTGCGGTATGCGGGCCTCTCACTGTTGTTTTGTGGCCTCTCCCGTTGTGGAGCACAGGCTCCAGATGCACAGGCTCAGCGGCCATGGCTCACGGGCCCAGCCGCTCCGCGGCATGTGGGATCTTCCAGGACCAGGGCACGAACCCGTGTCCCCTGCATCGGCAGGCGGACTCTCAACCACTGCGCCACCAGGGAAGCCCTGCCCCATTTTTTAAATGAAAAAAACAAACTCTGAGAGGTGAAGTGACCTGCCCTAGATCTCAGAGTTGATTTGTAACAGAGCTGGGGTTTGAAGCTAGGTCTCCTGACACCAGAACCTGCCATTAAGAATAACTTAACGGGCTATATCACAGCCCACTGGGGTTCAGGAAGCCCTAAGTCCCTGGTCAGCTACGTACTCCTCACCTGATATCCTGTGTCAGGGAGACCTCAGGCTTCAGTTGCACGTTCAGGGGCACCCGTTGCTCTGCCAGCCATATGGCACACTGCATAGCCACCTGTTCATCCCCGCCAGCCACTGCTCGGGTGAGTCTCTGGGCCACCTCCTCAGCTGAAATCCACAGTGGAAGCAGGTTAGCACAGGGTTTATTTTTCAGGAGCTGGGGTTAAGGGGGTGAGGAAGGAGGTGATCCTTTGTACATGCTGCTTCCTCTCTGTCTTCCTGGTGAACTCCTACATATCTTTCAGCACCCAGCTTAAAAGTCCCTTTTCTCTGGGAGGCCTTCTTTGTCACTCCCCATTCCCACTCCCCACTCCCCCTCCCTGCTCATTTGGTTCTGTTTTCCCTTCATACTCCCAGGTCCCCCCATACTTCCGCTCATTTATACAACAAACATTTACTGAATTCTTACTGTGTGCCAATCACTGTCTCAGAAACTGGTCTTCAACAGTGAATAAGATAAACAGGGTCCCTCTTCTCATGGACCTCCCAGCCCAGTAAGAAGACAATTAACAAATTTAACAAAAGGAAAAGATTCAGATTGTGATCCACGCTGCCAAGGAAATGAACAGGGTAAGGAAATCAGGAAAGCCTCTAGGAGGAGGTGACATTGAAGCTGAGAAGTGAAGGAGGAGAAGTTGGGTATGTCAAGACCTGGTTGGGCAAAAGTGTTCCAGGTACAGAGAAAGGGAAGGGGAAAGGCCTTGGGCAAGCAATGGCTGGATTAGAACAGAAACCTGTGGGGCTCCAAGCAGAATGACCAAGGGGCCCAATGGGGGAAGGCAGAAGTCAGCGAAGCCAGCAGGCCTGTGGGCTACCCAACTGCTCTGGGCTTTGTTCTAAGAACAAGGAGCACAGGAGGGTATGTGAGCAGGTTGGTGACATGACCTAACTTAAGTTCTCCCGCGCTAGGTGGAAGGGGCCAGGGGGAAGGCAATGACCCTTGAGGTCTGCTCCCTCACCAGCCTGGGTGGTCTCCTGTATCCTCTGGGAGCTCCCTACACCCTTCCCAGCACAGCTGGCCCACTGAGGCCTCAGGGGCATCAAATAAATGAATGACAAGAGGCCCCTGGAACGAACCAGGCCCCAAGGGAGGAAACTGAGGGGCAGGTGGGTAGAGGGACGACAGGGTTAATGCCCCTCCCCCCTCCCGAAGTTTCACAGTCCAGGCTGTGCCCACCTTTCTTGATCTTCTCGTCCATCTGGCGTGGTTGTGCCCATCCCCCCAGGCAGGGGCTGCAGCTCCGGGGAAATGCCACCTCCCGGTCACTCGCTAGAGGACGGGCGACCACGAGCAACTCAGTCCAGGCCGGTGACCTCTGGTGCGGCCCAAGCCTTCTTTGTGCCTCGGTGTCCCCGGTGTCCCCGGTGGCAGTCGGGTAGCATCACACTACCCGAGGACCGGGGATGGGGCCTGGGGTAGGGAACGGGCCGGGACCCCGCGTGGGAGGTGAAAGGGGGCACCACGGCAAGCCCGCAAAGGGCAACAGAGGAAACGGGACAGGCCTGGCTGCGGGGAGGGACGACGCACAGCCGCGGCGCTGGGAGTCCCCGAGGAGGGCCTCCCCTTTTCCCTGCTGGGGAAAAGCGCCCTCCGGGGCGCGGGATTTCAGCCCAACTCCCTCCAAGGCGCAGCGGCCCCTGTCAGTCAGGAGACGGAGGGGAGCAGCCTCCACGGAAAAGAAAGTGAAAGTGGCGGCCCCGGAAGTGGGGCGGAAGAGTCTCGCGGGATCCGGGTCTCCCCGCCGTTCCGGCGACCCGGCGGCGGTCCGTACTCCGGATCTCCGCGGTCAGGGGCGCTCTGTCCCGCAGTCCGAGGCGTTCCCACCCCTCCCCCGGCCGGACCCGGACTCCTAGACCCTCACTCACCGGAGCAGCTTAGCCAGCAGCGCCGCGGGAGGGGTGGGGGAGTGGGCGGGGCCGGGAGGGGCGGGGAGCGACGTGGAGACCGCCCCTGCTCAGTCCAGCTGCCAGGTCTGCGGCGGGCAGGCCGGTCCTTGCTCCTTTTGCAGAAGAAATAGAGGCTCTGTTTGTTTCTGATCTGTCCGAGGCTACGCAGCCGGATTTAAATCCAGGCCGGACGGCCTCAGGAACCCACCCGTAGCCAGCCGGACGCTGCCTCTCGGCGGTCACTCTCCACCTTTTGATTGGGCCACTAATGAAGTTTATTTTCTCCGGGCACAGGCTGGAAGCTCTTTGCATCCTCCAGTCTTCCCACCCCTGAACTTTTCTCCCACCCCTCATCCCATAGATCAACAGATCCTATGGGCTTGGCCTGCACGACAGTTCCAGAATCTGTCACCTCTCACCTCCTCCACACCCCATCCCAATCCACCTCCATCCTTTCTCCTCCGGCGTACTGCACCAGCCTCCTCATTGGGCTCCTGGCTTCCCCTTTTGGTCACTACAATCCATTTTCCACCCAGCTGCCAGAGGGCCCTGTTAGAATCAAGCCATGCCACTCCTCAAAACACTCCCAATAGCTCCCATCTCACTCAAAGTAAAAGCTGAGGTCCCCCCAAGGCCTGCAACTGCCGCCGCTCCTTCTCTGAGTACTATCCTCTTGGCTCACTCCACTCAAGACCCATTGGCCTCCAGATCCTGGAACAAGGCAGACACACTCCCACCTCAGGGCCTTTGCACTTGCCATAGCCCAAATATCTTCATGGATTGCTCTTGCCCTTTATTTTGGGCTTTAGCCAAAAGTCTTCCCTGTCCACTCTATCTGAAATTTCACACACATGCACCTAAATCTAGCATTTTATATTCTCCTTCCTGGCTTCATTTTTTCCCAAAGCATGTATTACTATCTAACAGCATATTTTACTTCTTTATCTTGGTTATCTTTTGGCTGTTTCCCTCTTCCAGAGGGTGGGGACTTTTGGTGTTTTGCTCATTGCTGTGTTCCTGGTGTCTAGAACAGTTTCGAACACATAATAGTTGCCCATGGATTACGTTAAATGAATGAAGGAATCTCAGACTTTCATCTGGGATCAATTTCTTTTTGCCTGAAATATATCCCATAAGGCAGAGGTTCTCAGCCTGAGCTGTATGTTTGAATCACCTGGGGAACTTTTAAAAATCCTATGCCCAGGTCACATCTCAGATCAATTGATTCGGAATATCTGGGGTGGGTACAGGTATCAGGAGTTTTTAAACTCTTTGGTGAGTGTAATGAGAAGCCAAGTTTGAGAACTGTTGTATTAGAAGTCCCTGTAAGGGTGAGTCTTCTCGTGACAAACTTTCTTGGTTTTTGTTTGAAAAATCTTTATTTAGACCTCACTCTTGAGAGACGTTCTTGCTGGGTATAGAATTCTAGCTGGCATTTCAGCACCTTAAAGACAGCATTCCATTGTCTTCTGGCTTCCATTGTTGCTGTTAAAACATCTTCACCTGTCAATCTAACTGCTGTTCTTTCTTTAAATAGCTTTATTGAGAAATAATTTATATACTATAAGATCCACCCATTTAAAGTGTACAATTTAATAGTTTTTAGTACAGAGTTGTGCAACTATCACCATGATCTAATTTTAGAACATTTTAAAAAAATATTTATTTGGCTGCGTCGAGTCTTAGTTGTGGCATGCGGGATCTTTGTTGCAGCATGCGGGATCTTTCGTTGCGGCGCACGGGCTCTTTGTTGCGGCACGTGGGCTCTCTAGTTTTGGCATGCAGGCTTAGTAGTTTCGGCACATGGGCTTTCTAGTTGTGGCGCACGGGCTCTAGAGCGTGTGAGCTTAGTTGCCCTGCGGCATGTGGGATCTTAATTCCCCGAACAGGGGTTGAACCCACTTCCCCTGCATTGGAAAGCAGATTCTTAACCACGGGACCACCAGGGAAGTCCCTAATTTTAGAACATTTTTACCACCCCCCAAAGAAACCCTGTACCCATAGCAGACACTATCTCCTACTCTCTAACCCCCTCTGCACTAGTCTACTTTTGGTCTCTATAGATTTTCCTATTCTGGACACTTTATATAAATTTAGTCTTACAATATGTGGTTCTTTGTGATTGATTTCTTCCATTTAGCATAATGCTTTTGAGGTTCATCCATGTTGTACTGCTGTTCTCTTGAAAGTAATCTCTCTGGTTTTTTTCCCTCTGAATGCTTTTAAGATTTTTTTCTTTGTCTTTTCACATTTTCACTATGATGTGTCTGAGTGTAAAAATTTATGGAGTCTCTTGCCTCTGTGATTAATGTCAGCTTTCTATCTCACTAGTTCCCTCTTTAGCCACATCTAATCTGTGGTTTAACCCATCTGTTGAATTTTTTATTTTGTTTATTGTATTTTTCATTTTAGAAGTTCTTTTACGTTTTCAAATCCACTTTGTTACTTGATATAGTTTCCTATACTTTGGCCATAGTTTCAAACTTGTTATATATTTATTTAAGCACATTAAACGTTTCTGTTTTATAATGTCTATCTGATAGTATTGCTGTCTGAACTCTGAGTGTCTGTTTCTGCTGGTTTTCACTCCTATTGCCTTGTTTTCTTCTTCTGAGCCTGCAGTTTTATAATGGTCACGTTCACCTGAGCCCTGAATTCACCAGCACAAATTTGTACTGGAGGCAGATACGTTCTTTCAGTGTTCTGGTCTTAGCCTTCGTCCTTCAAGCGCAGAGCTGGCATTCACTTTGGACATTTTTCATTCCAGTGGGTAGACTCTGTAGTCATTCAAACCTGGGTTCAGTCCCATAGTTACACTATCTGTGTGGCCCTGGACAAAAGATTTCCCCTCTCTGGGCCTCAGTTTCTCCCTCTGTACAATGGTGATCATCATTGTCCCTCCCTCATAGGGCTGTTTTTAGGATCTGTATCAGGTATTGGTTATTGATACATAGCAAATTACCCCAAAACTTAGCATCTTAAAACGATATAAACATGTAGATCTCACAGAGTTTCTATGGGTTAGGAATTCAGGAACAGTTTCTTAGGTAGTTTTTGGCTCAAGGTCTCTCAGAGGTTGTAGTTAAGATGTTGGCTGGAGCTTCAGTTATCTGAAGGCCTGACTGAGGCTGGAGGATTGATGTTCAAGAAAGCCCACTCATAGGCCTGGTTGGTGCTGGTTATTTGCAGAATGTGTAAGTTCCTTACCACATGTATGTCTCCCTAGGGTACTTGAGTGTCCTAGCAACATGGCAGCTGGCTTTTCCCAGAACAGATGATCCAGAAGAATAAGGCAGAAGCCAAAATATATTTTATGGCCTGTACTTAAAGTCATACTCGTTTATTTTCACAGTTTCCTATTAGTTACACTGTCAGCCCAGCTCAGGGTAGGAGGGAACTGTATACAAGGGCATGGATACCAGGTGTTGCAGATCATCGAGGGCCATCTGGCTATCATGTATCAAATGAGATAGTGGATATAAAGCACTTAGAAGCATGCCTGGCATGTAGTATGTGCCCGTAAACATTAACCATCCCTAATAAGTGTCCTGGCTCTGCTCTAGGCATGTAGGGTCTACACAGCAACCACTTTAATTTACAAACACTTATTGAGCAGCTCTGTGTGCCAGGCACTGTTCTTGGAGCCAGGGAGACAGTTGTAAACAGAGCATATCCTTGGACTTACGAAACTCCCGCAAACAAATGATAGAGAATGTCCTGCCAGGTGGTGCTAAGTGCTGTGCAGAGCCACAAGGCCAGGTGAGGGGAGAGAGAACAAGGAGGGAAAGAGGGCTACATGTCTCTCCCCAGGATGCTGGTACAACTTAGGTGGTGGCTGAGATTTTGACCTGATAAAGCCCCCCCAACATCTGTGAGCCCATCCTAGCATTACAGGCAGGTAGAATTTATGCCCTTTTTATACCCATTTGCAAACAAACCAGGGAGGCGCTAACATGAGCTCTCTGAGTCCCCAAGGAGGCAGGATTTCTCCAAACACAGAGGTTCTCCAACCCAGGGTGGTTGTTAAGATGCAGAACCCCGAGTGTTCTAACTCACTAGGTCTGCGCAGTGTCCAGGGATCTGCATTTTAAACAAGCACCCTAGGGGACTGACTGACCACCTCCGAGAACCCTGTTCTTCGGGCTTCAGCATGTAGGGGGGTGCATGCCCACTCTGAAGAGTCTCTAGGTCCAGCCTCAAGGGAAGGGCAGGGCTTAACTACACAAAAGGAAGGGAACAGTCTGAGGCCCAGAGACACCAAGCAGTTGGCCCAGGGATCTAGTACCTGCAAGGTTCAGTTTTAGGTGCACTGTAGTCAACTCACTTGATCAAGTATACCTCGTGTAGTATATTGAAGAAAGAAAAAAAGGCCACATATTATATTCAGGTCCTCCCACTGAGAGGGAGAATTAATTTCCCCACCTCCTGGATCTGTCTGTGGGACATGCCGATGTGACAGAAGCACAGCTGGGGCACTGGGGTTTGTTCTTGTTGCTTTTTGAAACCCCAAGACCACCACAGGAAGGAGCCAGCGCTGAGTCTGTTGGAGGCTGAGACCACGTAGAGCCGAGATGACCCATCCTAGCCGAGGCTCCCTGGAGCCTGCCAATCGGCAGACAAGTGAGTGAAGCTGAGCTGTCCTGGTGAGCCACCCTTTGCCTGCAGCCGCATGAGTGACCAGCTGAGCCCAGCCCAAACTGCTGACACAGACAGTCACGAACCACTATGTTTGGGGGTTTGTAATGCAGCAAAGACTGATACAGCCTAGTTACTGGGGAAGAGAATTTTCCTTCCTTCTCTTGTGGCAAGTTTTTCTTAGTCATGGTAATTAACACTAACTGCCCAACAGACAAACTGCAAATTGCAAAGACTTAACATAGGAAGCTTCATTTCTTGCTCAGTAAAATCTAGCGTGGATCTGGTGGTCCTCCTCTATCTTGTAGCTAAGGGAACGCATGGCCTCAAGTAGTTGTGGAAGGGAAAGGCAGGGAATTGAGGCCCATCAGCTTTCAGTTGCTTCAGCCCAGAAGTGACCACCCCATGTCACTTCTACACACATACCATTGGTCAGAACTAGTCCTGTGACTGTAAGGGAGGCTAGGGCACGTAGGGGAGCATGGGACTTATTGGTGACGCTTGTCTTTGCCACAAAGAACATACCAGGTATAATTAATTTCTTCATTTGTGTGGTTATCTGTTTAACATCTGTCTCCTCTGTTAGACTGAAGTCCATGAGGGCAGGGACCACGTTGCATCCGTCTTGCACGGGACCTGCTCTACCGTTGGTTGGCATTAGGAATAGTTGTTGAATTGCTAGGTGAATGAATAATCGGGCAGGCCACAGTGTGATATTTTGTGTTGAGCTCCCAATTGCATGTAAAATCCCCAGTTAAATTTCTAACAGTCCCTCTCTCCCTGTAATATATAAAGTAATATATATGTATTACCTTTGATATTGTAAAACTCTTATACAGTGATCATTCAATGAATACAAAGAGAACATGAAAGTCCCCACTAATTGCAGTCGGGGGTGTGGTTATGCGCATTGTATTGCTTGGTGAGAGTGGATGTGTATTTTTTATTTTGATTTGCATTTTTATGTGACAGTTTTCTCGTGGCTGCCTCAGCGTGGCCTTGGCAAGAGTTCCTGCTTCAAGGCAAAACCAGGTGAGTTGTTCTCTCTGTTGTGTGGTTTTGGATGAATCTTTTGCTCTCTCTAAACCTCATTTTTCAGGAATTCAGTGGCTGTCCAGTGGTCAGGACTCCATGCTTTCACTGCCATGGGCCTGGGTTCAATCCCTGGTCGGGGAACTAAGACCCCGCAAGCCACGTGGTGTGGCCAAAATAAATAGTAAACCTCATTTTTCTTGTCTGTGAAATGACAAGAGCACCTGCCTCATAGAGTTGTCGTGAGGCTTGGATGAGTCTCTCCGTGTAATGTAGATAAAGACCTTTCACTTGGCAGCCCCCGTTTTCTATAAGCTGCCCCCCCTTGCCCTTGTTCCACAGGCACCAGGGAGAACACAGCTTGTGAGGGAGCTGGGGCAGGATCTATGGGAGGGCTTGGGGGAAGGGTGGAAGTTGGGGACTGCTCCATGAGACCCTAGACAGAGCTAGGCCCTGTTCTGGGTGATGCTGGGTGCACAGAGAGGAGGCTGACTTGTCCCTGTCTATATTAGTTAGCATTTGCTGTGTAACAAAACATCCTAAAACTTAATGGCTTAAAACGATGATCATTTTATTTAGCCCATGATCCTGTGGGTCAGTTGGGGAATTCTTCTGGTCTGGGTCAGCCTGACTGAACTCTGCATTTGTAGCCAGCTGGGGGGTCAACTGGTGGCTGGAGGATCTAGGATAGCTTCCTTCACCTGTCTGCGGTTAGCAGGCTATTGGCTGAGCTACCACAGTTCTCTTCCTCGTGCTTTCTCCCGCTACCTCCTCCTTCTCAGAATTTGATTTTGTTCATTTATCACTACCCCACCCTCCCAACCCCCCACACGTAGCATGAGCCTCAGGGAGGCTGCTCCCACCTACAGCTGGAGAACTGGCATGATTAATTAACATAACTGCATTTCCCTTGCTGGTGATTGGCCAGGAGGTCACAGTGGCCCAGTTCTGGCCAAAACGTCTGTTAGGAGTGCTCCTGGGAAAGACTTCCCCATCCCATGGAAAAGCTAGAGAGAGAACAACTAACTCTGACTGAGGACTTCTTATGCCAGCCGCTGTTTATTCGAAGTGCTTTAGCTAAAATAACCCATTTGATTCTCCTGAGTTAGGTATTATTATCCCTCATTTTACAGATTAAGAATCTGAGGTATAGAGTGATTCAGAAACTTGCTGAGGGTCAAACAGCTAGTGAGTGTTGGAGCCAGGATTTAATTCCAGGTAACCTGACTCCAGAGTACTGAGTTCTCAAGTACTACCACGCCACCCTCCTTCTTCCTCTGGTCATGGGTCTCTCTTATGTGACACCTGGGGCTGCCGTAGCCATTGTACGAGCGGTTACCTGGGACAACAGAGCAAAGAGACAGAATGAGCCTAGGGAGCCAGGTCCTTGCTAACAGCTCTGAGAGCCGAATCAACCAGCGTGAAGCCCATTCCCCGCCTGTCGACCTCTTGCTTTGTGTGAAATACGTTTTCTTCTTTTCAAAGCCACTTTAACTCACGGTTTCAGTTACATGCAGCCAAAAAGTATCCTGAGACACCAAGACATCCAGAAGGAACAGAGGGAATGAGGGAAGACCTACTGGGTCTTCTGTTCTCATGAACCACTCAAGCTGAGATTGACACACAAGGCCTCTGGCCTTTCACCCTGGGGCTGGTTTGGAGGCAGACAAAACTCATAAGAGATGGGGAGGAGAAGATGGATGAAATAACCAGGAGAAATGACAGTACTTCATAATTCCTTTATTAGGCACAAGATAAAAACATATACTCATGGCATCCAAATCCCACAGTGTTGACATAGGGTCCTGGACCCCAAGTGTCCCCAGAACAGAGCTTGGGACTTTTCAGGAGGTCAGGGGACAGAACCTGCCTGATCCCGGCCCCCAACTCTGGTGCTCAGGTCAGGGGCCACTGAGGTGGACAGGCCTGGCCCTTCACTCCAAACTACTCTTTGAGTTAGATGAAGACCAGCCTCACCATTTGCACTCTTGATCTTCCAGCCCAAATCCTTGGCTCAGGCCTGGATGGAGAAGCCCTTGACCAAGAGGACAGAGCTGCTGGGGGCACAATTCCCAGCATGGTCTGGGCTCTAGAGTCCTGAGTTACAGGGGAGGGGCCTGGAGCCTTTGGCACAGGGATGCTTCCCTTTCTCTGAAAAGGTGCAAGATACAAAGGCAGCTCGGTTGTTTGTGTAAGGGACTGTCCCATGTCAGAGGTACCTGGGCATCAGCATGAGTGGATGCCGATACCTGCACTGTGGGTGCTCAGTGTAGACACTGCCCAGTGGGCCTGGAAAGTGTTGTCAACTCTGTGAGCAGGAGTTTTGTCTCTGTCGTTCACTGCTGTGTTCCCAGCACTGGGAGTGGCACTTGGCACAGTGAGCTCCCGAGGACTCGGTGAGGCACGAGCTCATGTGCACAGGTGTGTGCGTCCAGCACGCTCCACGCACACCTCCTCCTCTCTCCCTCCCAGAAGGCACTTAAGGTTCGGCTCAGTTCAAAGAGGCAGGAGAGAGCTTAGAGATACCCCAGCCTCAACTGGCAGTCTGGGGCTGAGAGTCCAGTAGGGTCGCGTTAGCCGTAGAGACACACATCTCTCTCTCCCTCCTCCTCTGCCTCCTCCAGCCCCAGCCCTTCTGGGACCACCTGGTCAGCCTCGCAGACGCTGGATCGCGAGGGGGGTGTAGGGACCACATTCTCCCGCAGCCAAGGGTGCAGCAGGATGCCTGAGGCCGTGAGCCGCTCAGCTGGCTCCCTTCGGAGGAGGCAGCGGACCAGGCAGCGGGCCGGGGCCGAGAGGCCCTCGGGCAGGGCGAAGGCCCCACGGCGGATCTTGCCGAAGAGCAGAGCAGGCTCTGAGTCCTGGAAGGGGTAGTGGCCAGCCAGCATGGTGAAGAGGGCCACGCCCAGGCTCCAGACGTCTGCCGCCTTGCCGGAGTAGGATGGCTGGGAACTGAGGATCTCGGGGCCCACATAGGCTGGGCACGCGTGCTTGTCCCACAAGGAGTCGTCAGGCCCGGTCAGCACACAGGCGTCCTCCAGGTTCTCCAGCACCAGCTTTGTCCTGTGCAGGGGGAGAGACAGGGGGTCAGATAGTGGGACCCCCACGCCACCACCCCACATTGTCACACTTAATGGCATCCATTTCCCAAGTGCCTGCTGGCATTTGCCAGACATGAGCCAGTCCTGTGAGGCTGGATGATTGATTAATGCCGTATTACACATGAGGAAGTCTAGGCTCAGAGAGATTAAGTCATGTCTTAAGGTCACAGAGCAATTAAATTTGAACTAGGACTCTGAGAGGAACACATTTCCCAACAGTCTGTGGGGCGGGGGCCCGGTGTGGGGAGGTGCGTGAGGTGGCTGAGGGCATTAAGCCTCTATTAAGCTAGATGCAAACTTAGGGTCTAGGCAGGTAACAAAATTAGAAGTAGGAAGTGGGGACTGTGCCAACTATCTCAGCACAAACCCTGCCTAAAAAGGGCGCCACTAACAACATTACAGTCAGTATTTGGAGTGGCCACTGCGAACCTGACCCTGGGCTGAGCTTCTGCCTGGCGTATGTCATTTCACCCTCATACAACCGATGAGGAAGAGGCCATTTTGCAGCCGCGGGAAGCAGGGCTGGGACTGAAGCTCTCTCCGGCCCAGAGCCAGCGCTACGAGCTGCTTATGTAGTTCCCAGGTGGCTCCATGGCCCCCTTTTCCACAAGAGAAGTCAGAGATCATAGTTTAATGAAAAAAATCCCAGCTTTTAAAAAGTTAGCAACCAATTTTATTTATTTTTTTAATTAATTAATTTTGGCTGCACTGGGTCTTTATTGTGGTACACGGGCTCTCTAGTTGTGGTGCAGGCTCAGTAGTTGCGGCACGCGGGCTTAGTTGAGGTATGTAGGATCTTAGTTCCCTGACCAGGGATCGAACGGGGGGCCCCTGCATTGGGAGCGTGGATAACCATTGGACCACCAGGAAAGTCCCTTCTTTTTTAAAATTTTTTGGCCATGCCGCGTGGCCTGTGGGATTCCAGTTCCCTGACCAGGGATCAAACTTGGGGCCCCCGCAGTGGAAGCCTAGAGTCCCAACCACTGGACCACCCGCGGATTCCCGCAACCAATTTTAATTAAAAACACAAACGAACAGGAATGTGGGGCAAAAAAAAAGGGTGTGTAGACCCCCATTTGCAACTTCTGCTTTAAATAACTCCCACGGCGCTTCCCTGGTGGCACCGTGGTTAAGAATCTGCCTGCCACTGCAGGGGACGTGGGTTCGAGCCCTGGTCTGGGACGATCCCACATGCTGAAGAGCAACTAAGCCCGTGTGCCATAACTACTGAGACTGCGTGCCACAACTATTGAAGCCCACGTGCCTAGAGCCTGTGCTTGGCAACAAGAGAAGCCACCACAATGAGGAGCCCGCGCACCGCAACAAATAGTAGCCCCCGCTAGCCACAACTAGAGAAAGCCCGTGTGCAGCAATGAAGACCCAACGCAGCCATAAATAAATAAATAAATAAATTATAAATAAATAAATAACTCCCACCGAGCACTCTAGACTACTTTAATAGGAAGCATACTATTACCACTGCTTTAATCTTGTTCCCATGACACCACTTCCTGGGTGCCTGTCTGAAAATGCTGACTAGTCCTGTGAATCACTGCACAGGGGGTGGGCTGAGGTGTTAGCACTATTGGCCCATTTTTCAGATAAAGAAGTCAAGGTTCGGGGCTTCCCTGGTGGCGCAGTGATTGAGAGTCCGCCTGCCGATGCAGGGGACACGGGTTCGTGCCCCGGTCCAGGAAGATCCCACATGCCGCGGAGCAACTGGGCCCATGAGCCTGGCCGCTGAGCCTGCGCGTCCGGAGCCTGTGCTCCGCAACGGGAGAGACCACAACAGTGAGAGGCCCGCGTACCGCAAAAAAAAAAAAAAAAAAAAAAGAAGTCAAGCTTCAGTCAGGTGAAGCCATTGCTCAAGGACAAATTGCAAGTTAAAAAGTAGAACCAGAATTTGAACCCAGGTTTCTTTGATTCCACCATCTCTCTTCTGATGGTGCTTCTCAAACTATTGCCTTGAAAAGGGAAGAAAGTACTTTTCTCACTTCTGGGTGGTCTGGGGGTGTTGTACTTACCCTAAGCTCAAAATTATTTGAAGCTGTGTATTAGCTTAAAAATCATTATAAAATTTACATTCTACTTCTTACTAAAAGCATGTTCATTTTAGTATAGAATGTAAAAGGAATTAGAAAACCACCCTTAGGCAAACATCCTAGGAATAACTGCTACAGGCAGAATGGATGGTGGCTGAAATTAGTGGGTGAAAGTTTAAGGAGAAACAGGATATTTACATGCAGAGCCCTAAAGAACCTCATAGTACAGATTAATTACAAGGTATTGCCCAAGGTATTTATTATTATTTTTTTTAATTTTAATTTTTTTTTGGCGGTACGCGGGCCTCTCACTGTTGTGACCTCTCCCGTTGTGGAGCACAGTCTCCGGACGTGCAGGCTCAGTGGCCATGGCTCACGGGCCCAGCCGCTCCACGGCATGTGGGATCTTCCCGGACTGGGGCACGAACCAGTGTCCCCTGCATTGGCAGGCGGACTCTCAACCACTGCGCCACCAGGGAAGCCCCCAAGGTATTTATTAATTATAAATGGTAAATTAGGAAACTTCCAGTGGAGAAACTCGGCAGAAGCCAAGTTAACCAAAGATTGAGGTTAACATCACAGCAATCCGTATCAGCGGCCCATATCTCCTGATAGGATGGGCTGAGAAGACCCTATGGCTTCTGTGGTATTCTTGCCAAAAATGCATAACCTCAATCTAACTGTGACCAGAACATCAGTCAAGGCCTTATCCGTGGCCACGCTCACCTCTCCGGGTCAGTAAAGATGAAGCGCTGCAGCTTGAGGTCGCGCAGGACCAGCCCGTGCTGGTGGCAGTGTGCCAGGATGGTGGCCATCTGGCGGAAGAGAGCTGCGGCCTCGGGCTCCAGGAGGCGCCGCCGGCGCCGCACCAGGCTGTGCATGTCCCCATGCGGCCGTGGGAAGAAGGCGTAGAGGTGCCGCGTGCCTGTCAGGACCTCCACCGGCCGGGCCACATGGCAGTGGTGGGGCAGCCGCAAGTATGGCTCCAGCACCGCCAGGGCCTCACAGGCCGGGTACACCTGTGGGAGCATGGTGTGAACACGGGTGGGGACCCCGTGGGGCCCAGGTCGGCCTTGCAGCCAGTCACAGCCAACTACTGTGTGCTGGGCCTTGTGCCCCAGCACTTCAGCAGCAGGTCACTCAATCCTGACCAAGCGGAGGGCCACACGGCCAGCAAGGGACAGAGCTGAGACTGAATCCCTGTTCTCCATCATCCGGGCTCTTAGCTGCGAGCTCATATGGCCTTAAACCTCAGATAATTTAAAATAACAGGTAACCTGAACAAAAATAACCCCCGCAAACAGAGGGCATCCAAAAGAGGAGATCATGCAGAAGTAACTCATCCTTCCCCTCATCATCAATATGGCTACCATTCTCTAGGATTCACTGCCCACCCACCCTTTCCTTTATTCCACAAGCAGGCATTGAATGCCTACCTGTACCAGCCACTGGGGCGCTAACTTGACTGACAGCCATGGTCCCCGCCCTCCTGGTGCCCATAGTCCAATACATGAGACAGTAAACAGGCCAAAAAAACTAAATGCTTACAAATTCTGATAAGAATTGCAAAGGAATGCTGGAATAAAGAGCATTCTGGCAGGAGGCACCTATTTTAGAAAGTGTAGTCTGGAAGGGACTCTGAGGAAGTGACCTGAATGACTGAGGTGCCCAAGGGATAAGCTTTCTAGGTGGGAGGCACAGGAAGTGCAAAGGCCCTGAGGCAGGAAAGAACCTGAGCTGCTCTAGAAACCCAGCCAAAGATCAGTATGGCTAGAATGGGGTGGGGGAGGAGGGTGGGGCCCGTGGTGAGAGTGGGGAGGTTGTGGGGAAAGATGCTAGGGGCTTTATGGACATTAGATGGAAACCTTGCCATATTCCTGAAAGGATGTTCAGAGGAAGGTGACTTGGAAGCCACACAGCTAATCAGTGGTAGAGCAGTCTACTCACTTTGGTTTATCTGCCTTTAAACCCTTTGCTTGTTATTTTGTCTGTGACACACAGAAAGTAAAAATAAATAACTAAAGCATATATATATTTAATCCATGAAAAAATGTAAGTAGATGTGTTAAAACAAAACAGTTGGGGTGGCTTGGAGGCAATAATCCAAAAACGGAGACGTTTTTAAAAGTCAGGGCAAGCGCATCCCTGCCTCTGAGCATTTGCACTTGCTTTTCCTGCCACCTGAATGTTCTCCTCTAGATACCCACAGGGCTGGCTCCCCCAGTGCACTAGTCACTGCTCAAAGTCACCTCCTCAAAGAGGTCTTTCTGGACTTCCCAGCTAAGATCACCTTCACCCCCTCCCCTCCCCACTCCCTTCTCTCCCATCTCCTAGTTTTTCTCCATAGCAGTTAAGATCACCTGATGTATATTTTACTCATTCACCCCCAGCGCGAACTGTGGGGGCAGAGCTTGGTCTACTTTTGAGCCACAGCATGGTACATGGTGCATGGTGCACGGCACGTACAAGTGCTCACTGAGAGTTTGCTGAATTAATGAATAAGGCAATAATCTAGGAAGACAGGATGTAGATCTTTCTACACACCGACCAGAAAAGCCTAGGCAATGTGGAAACGGCAGGTCGGCCCCCACAGCTCACGCTGGACATAGGAACAGGCACATCCCAGAAGATTTCTTTACATGTTCCTAAATGTCCAGGGCCATGTGAAAGCACGGTGCTTCTGGCTCCAGCTTGCCATGGTCGTTCCTCTCAGCATGGACCTCCCTCCCCAGGGGAACAGAAAAAAACCTGTGGTGCTGCAGGAAGGGGACCCAGAGTTCAGGGGTTCCTTAGAGCACCTGGGGTAGCCCTGGGGACCAGCATCAGGCAGCCCAGAGCCCAGTGTGATGTCCAGATCTGGCCCTGCCCGCTGCACCCCCATCAACAGGAGCTGGAGCCACCGTTGCTGCTCCTCCCAGTTGGATGGAGGCTTCAGTCCCTCTGCCTCTCTGTGCCTTCCCAAGGGGACCCAGCCCCCTTCTACCCCTCCCTGTGTACCTGGGTCTCCCTATCCTCCTTACCCCTGCCCACCAGAGCAAACCTGCCCTGCCTGTATCTGAACCACCTGTCCTAGCATGAGGCCCACGGCTCTGGGCTTAACCTGCTTGGGCCCAATCTCAGCTCTGACACCTCTTGGCTTTGTGAGGTGGCAAGTAACCACAGCTTTCTGAACCTCAGAGCCTGTCCTCTATCTCTAGAATGGGCCCAATAATAGTAGCTACCTCATAGACTATGTGAAGATTAGAGGAGTGATGCAGACTAGACAATCAACATAGTACCTGGTGCACAGTAAACACCTACGATTATGCTTTCTCATCTCTGTCCTTGTGAGCTGAGACCTGGCAGTGTCCTGTATGGGTCACTTGGCCCTGCCTGTTGCCTGAATTCTGCCAAGAACTCTGATTTCTGTCAGGAACCCTGGACTGTGCCCTAGGATCCAGGCTTGATGCCATGTGGCTTCATGCATGGCCCTTCTCCTCTTGACCTCAGTCTTTCCATCTGTAAAATGGCCACTGGTAGGCCCAATGACCTCCAGGTTCCCAGGAGTTCTGATGTCTACCATATCTCATCTTACCCTGTGCAAATACTTTAAATGGCTCCCCACAGCCTAGTGGGGGCTTCTTCCTAATGCTTTCACAACCAGTGGCTGCAAGCTCTCATCTGCTGGCCCTGTCTGCACCCCCTCTCCACTCCGGCCACAATGAAGTCCTTTTAATTCTCTGAAGTGCCTTGCCCTCAATCCTGTAGGCCTCTGTTTCCCCTGCCTGGAACTCCCTTCTCCCACTTTTCCCTGGCTGACTCCTACTCAGCCTTTTCTGACTCTGCCTTTGAATACACTAGAGGCTTCTCTGTGCTCTCATGGCCCCTAAGCTCCACCCCAGCAACATTTATCATACTATGGGGCCTAAGCTGTGAACTCCCCCAGGGCTGGGACCATCTGGTTTACCTCTCGGTTTCAGCCCAGCCTGGAGCTTGACAGAGAGCTGGGGATTCACTGGTTGCTTCCCCAACAAAAACAGAACTAAATTAATATAAGGGTCCCTCAGCCCTGGCAATCCTTTCCCAGCCCCCTGTGATGCTTGGGGACAGTGGTCCCTGGGGCATGTACCTTGCAGATGTACTCCGTGCCTGTGGGGCAGTGCAGGGTGCGGTAGGTCCGGCTGCCCTCCTCAGGCTCCAGGAGAACATAGGGTCCAAGCCTGGAGGCAGTGGTCACAGCAGGGGTGTGAACTGGAGCAGGGGGTGGGCTCAGGGGCAGTTGGCAGGAGGGCAGCCCGGGCTGGGGCCCACATCGAGCATGTTTCTGGGTGGGACACTCAGTGTCTAGGTCATCATCCAACTCCAACCGCTTCTTCCTGGAGGGGGCACCCTCAGGAACAGCCAGAGAGGTGGCTTGCATCTAGAAAGAAGGGGAGAAAAGCACTAAAATGAGGCTGCTCGGTGTCCCCTCTTTTCGTCTGCTGGTGGAGGATACACTGGCACAGGCTTTATGAAGGGTGACTTGGCGGTATGCATTAAATGGACAAATGCATATACCCTTGGCTGGGTGTCCCACTTCTGGGAATTTATCCTCCAATTTAAATGCCTACCAAAAAATTAAACATGTGAAAGGCTGCTAATCAGAGCCTTGCGTCTACCAGCAAAAAGCAGGAAATTCCCCCAGATGTCCAGCAGTAGAAGACTGGTTAAAACATCACGGTAGAGCCACACAGTGGAATACTATACAGCTCTGAAAAAGACCAGGAACTCTCTACATACTGATGCAATGATGCAAGTACAAGGTTATCCCTACAGCCCATGTGATAGAAACAATTAAATGCCCATCATTAGGAGACTGGTTAAATACATTATATTTCTCTATATGTGGAACAGTTGTAGCCATATAAAAGACTGAGGAAATTCTTTATGTGCTAATTGGAAAGATCTCCAGAGTGAAATGTTAAGTGAAAAAAAAGCACAGTGGAGAGGTAGATTTGATGGTTGGTGAGAGGGAGGAAGAGAGACTTTGCACTGTATCTGTTGAGTGCTGTAGTATAGGCAGCTATTACCTCTGAAAGGTAGGGAGGGATGCAAGGAGGGGGAGGGGGAGTAGGGATGATGAAGGATGATGAATCAATGAAGTGTATACTGAATTTACATATGAATGGATGTTCTGGAATGAATATACTTATTGTCAAGTGAACAAAGCTAGCTGCTGAACAGTGTACCCAAGATGATCTCATTTATGTAAAAAAACCCACCAGCATGTAATATGATGTATCTGCATATTTGTATATATAGGTGTGTAAATGCACAGGAAAAGGTCTGGAAGGACCCAGACTAAATTCAGTAGCTTCTGGCCTCCTGAGAGACTCCAGAAGAGGAAGGGATTTGGTAGGGACGCAAGGGAATTTTCAATTTCAATAATTTAAAATAAAGATTCCACATTCACTTAGTGCTTGAGTATTTCAAAACAGATGAGGTGTTATTTCTTTTTTAAAATGTGAACTTTGTTTACATGCAGAGTTAGTCCACCAGCCAGCTCAGTTTTACCATCAGGTGAGAATGAGGCAGGGAGGGGAGGTCTCTCAAAGCCCCAAGATTCACTCATTCAACTTCAGAGGAAGCACCCCGCACCCCCACCCCGGGTACAGCTGTGTCACCGTGTGTGTGGTGGGTGGAGGAGAGTGCAAAGGCATGTCAGGGAGGAAAGGTTCTCTCCAGGACCCGTCTGCCCACCCATCCAGGCTCCAGATGAGGAACAAGGAGGCCCAGGTATGAGGTGTGAGAGGGAGATAGACTTCAGCCATGTGAAGACCTTCCCAACAGTCCTAGGCAGGATTAGGGGGAAACATCACTCAGTCAGTTCTCTGACTGAAGCCCATCTCTCCAATCATGCCAAATGCATGGGCTCCCAAATGCATGGGCTGCCTTGGGAGGGAGGGAGCCCCCATCTCGAATGAAAGACCATAATCCCATCTTGGTAAGAATGCATTAGGGGGTGACCGTAATCAGATATTCCCTGGATGTCATCCTGGCTCAGACCCTTCCTGGCTGGCGAGCCCTAGGCAAGTTCTTCAAAATTCCTGAGCCTCCATTCCCTCATCTGTAAAGTGGATGCAAACCCCATAAGATTTTTGTAATGATGAAATGAAAATACAAATAAATTAACATGGCCCTGTTGCAGGGTAGGTGTCAGGAAATGGTCACTACTGTTGGTTTGTTATTATTATTATCATTATTACTCACAGCTGAAGATGCTGAAGTGCTACCCTTGGGAGTCTCAGAAACTTCTGCAGGGATGAGGTTAGGATGACACTCCTTACTGCACTGGCTATTCAGAGAGTAGAGCAAGATGATCCCTGTCTGTGTAGATGCTTCGTGCCCTGCAAAGCCTGAGACTCCCTGGAGTGGCTCTCCCGTGGCCACATCGGCACCCCAGGCTGCTTTTGCCCTATCCAGGGCTCAGAGCCTGGTAGGGCCTGGGATGAGCTCCATTGGACAGATGGGGTAACTGAGTCTATAGGTGAACAAGGGAATTTGCATGCCACAGGGCAAGACTAAAATCTCTGCAGTAGGATGGAGGCAGCCCCTAATTTCTACCTCTTGCTGTTCCCTGACACTCCCAGGGGAATAAGGACGGGTCATACCAAACACACACACTCACACAACCCAGGGCAGACGGGTGTACACACGCCCCCTCAAAACACACTCTGTCCAAGCCAGCCAGCCAAGGCACACATACAAGGCAGAGAGGGGCACCCACATTATTAAGAGACACACACCTCGCCCTCCACCGGCAAGCTTGCACGCACACGCACAGAGCTCTCCCAACTATCATACTCACGACTGCAGGACGGATACCAACAAGGCCACACGCTCAGTCTGACCCCCCGCCCACCCCGCCCCCACGCCCCCACAGCGAAGGCAGTGGGCGGCCTCGCCCCGTCCTCGGCAGCCGGGATCGGAAGCCGTGGGAGAGGAAGCGGCGGAGGGGCGGGGGTCCCGGAGCAGAAGGTTCAGCGGAAACCGAGGGCCGGCGAGGGGCCTGGGAGGGGCGGGCAAAGGCAAGGAGGCTGGGCCCCTGGGCTGAGATAAGAGGCCTCGCCCCCACACCCCAGAATCAACAGGTACAACACACACAGTCGGCAACAACAGAATACGCGCGCATCCTACAGCTCGCAAACCGGTAGCCGTCAGGCCCGTCACACCCGTGGTCCATGCCCTCACGCCACGTCCTGGCTGCCTTTGACCCTGCGCCGCCCCCCCCCCCCGCCCACCACGGGCACCGCCGTCCCCGCACGGCCCGCACCTGCCGCCCGGTACTCAGCCCTCCGCATAGCTCGCAAGGTCCCCGGAGACACAGCCCCACCCGGACCCCACTGGCCTACGCGGACCCCAGCAGATCCGCAAGGACACATTCCACAGGTAGACAGGCTCCCCCAGTGACCCCCACAGACCTCCCCGCACCCAGCCACACAACTCCCCTGCCCACCGCACACTCACACAAATGCGGACACTACACACCCTCCGCCCCCGGGACACGCTGCCACGCCCGGTGGGTACGCATCCTCCCGCCAGCCTGATCGGCCACGCTCGGCGACCCCACGCCCTGTGGGGCCGCGTCACCTGGGCCCGGCGGGAACACTCAGCCCAGGTCGCTCCCCGGACCGTGGGTTTCCTTAAAAGTTGTGTGTATGTGTGTGTGTGTACGTGTGACACGCGACAACCCCAGCCGCCCCGAGGCTCCCGGCCGCCCCTCAGCCCCTCCGGCCGCAGCCTCACGCCCCCGCTGGGTACCCTGCCCTCGCGCGCGACGAAGTCCTGGTGCCGGCCAAGCTCAGAGTCCCCAGGCACCCGCGGGTGGCCCGCGCTGCTCCGTCGTGGCTGAGCTCGGCTCCGGGTCGGGCTCTGGCTTCGGTCCCCAGCAGCCGGACGCGTGCGGAGCCGCCGCCGCTTCTGCTGCAAATATCTCGGGGACGCCGAGCGCCGGGCTACAGCTCCGACCCGGGTGATGTAAACCTGAGCTAATCAGCCACTGCCTGATGCCCTCAGGCCCGGGATTGCACCATCCCCTGAGCCCCGCCCCCCGGGGTCACCTCCGCGGGCGCCCCGCCCCACCCCTTCCGTGCGGTCAGCTTGCGGTCCCGGAACCCCTCCCGGCCCTCTAGGGGTGTCTTGTTTCCACCCCCGCCCCCTGCCTACCCCTCCCGCCCCGTATTCGAAGATTCAAAGCGATGCCGGTGGCTGGCTCTCCCTATCACCTTGGAAAAAGCATTTTGCTTTTCTGAGTCTCAGTTTTCCCATCTGTGAAATAGAAGAACATCCTTCTTTCTCAGGACGGGGCGGAGGAGAAAAAGAGCAAACCGTGACAGTTTTCTGGGTGCCCCCCCCCCCGCGGTAATAAAGCACTTGCCCACCATTGCTTTATTAAGCGTTTAGGAGAACCCTGGGCAGGCAGGAAACTCCATTCTCCCGCATTCTGCTAAGGGGCAGCCTGAGGCCCAGCTATGGGAAAGCAACCCAGGAGCTTTGCAAAGACCGCGGACTTAGGAGCTGACTCTGGGCTCAACAGAACCACTGTGGTGCCCTGGGGAGGCCTGGGCTCTGGTGGGCTTCACAGCACTCATTTAATAGAGGCAGTGCAGCCTGGTAGTTAAGAGCAAGTCCCCTGGAACCGGTCTGCCTAAGTGTGCCCAGACCCACTGTGCCCAGACCCACTGTGCTACCTCAGGAAATGGATTAAATAAGTTAACAAATGTTAAATGCTTAGAATGCGTGGCACATGGTAGATGCTCAGTAAACAGAGTGGAGACAGTGGAGGCTCAGAGAGGGACGGCACCCGTAACAGGACTTGCACCCCAGGTGTGGGAAGCCCAGGTGCCACTCACTGTTTGGTGAAGCATCCCTCTGCAGCCCCGGGGGTCCAATCCCTTTAAGGCCTTGATGTCTGAATTCACCAGTGTCGAAAAATAACTCCTCCAGGCAGAGGTTGATGGGAGGCAGGTGGAGTCACCTTTGTTTCCTTGGTTGCAGAACTCCAGGGACCAGCTCACCTGTGTCTCAGAGCCTTCAGGGCACAGCAAGGGGTTCTGGGATCTCATTTAACCCTGGAGACTCCCATGCCTGGGAGGGATGAATGAACTCATTTTCTACACCAGGACCTAGACTCAGCTGGACCCTCCCACAGCTGTAGGGGACAAGGAAAGGCTGGGATGTTGTTTTCCCAGCACCTCTCTGAAGCCAGACTGTGGCTGCGTTTGCTTATACATTCCTAACTTTGTTTCATGCTGTGTCAGACCCTGTTCTAAGTGCTGGGAACTCAGCAGTAACAAGACTGACTAATCCCTGCCCTCACGGATCTTATAAATCAGTGGGGAGACAGACCATTCTCAGGAAAATAAAATCAATAAACCAAGATCATTTAAAATAGGTCATGTGTCATGTATTTTCTTGAATAGCATAAATTTATTCTCTATCAGATATGACTGAGGGCTGGCTATTTTCAGTAAGGCTCATCAGGAAGTTGATGTTTAAACTAAGATCTTAAGGAAGAGAAGGGGTGAGGAGTGCAAAGATGTGAGAGAAGACGGAGGAAAGAGTAAGTGCAAAGGCCCTGGGACACTTAAGGAACTGTGAAAAGGGCAATGTCACTTCTATTCTATAGATGAGTCAAGGTGAGGGGCTTACCCACGACCACCCAGCTTAGTATATGAAGCAGATTTGAGATTTGAAACTGGGGCAGCTGACTCCAGTGCCCACAATGTCCAGGGACATTTCACAATCTTTGCAACCCAGAAGCCTCCTCCAAGACTTGTGGGTATGGTCACTGGAACTGTACCTTGGGCATGGACCCCAGGTTTGGGGACCTTATCACTGTTAGGGGTATCAAATCCCAATTCTCTAGACCAGCACTTTTCAATAGAACATAACAAAACCAAATATGTAGTTTCAGATTTTCTAGTTATGCATTAAAGAAGCATAAAAGGAAACAGGTGAAATTAATTTTAATAATATAGTTTATTTAATCCAATATATATAGCATATTATAATTTCAACAGATAGTAAAAAATTGTTAATGAGATAACCTAAATTTTTTTCATACTAATATCTTCAAAATCTGGCATATATTTTATGCTTAGTTTGGACACAAATCAGCATGGAAGCGAAATTGTCAGTGGTTAAAGTAAAATTGTCAGTGGGTAAAGAATGTTAAAGTATCAAAACAATTAAGGTTTGTTTAATGGAGAAAATGTTTTACCTGTTTTAAAATTAAAATTAAAAAAAATGAAAAATTCAGTTCCTCAGTCACCCTAGACACACTTTTAAATGGTCAATAGCTACCTGCGGCAAATGGCTACCATACGGAGTAGCACCACCCTAGACCAAGAATCTCCGGCACAGGGTCCAGCAAGTATAGCAAAGAAGTGAAGAGCCTGTTGGGTCTACAACAAAGCTGCCAAATAGCCTTGAGCCTCAGCTTCTGCATCTATAAAATGGGATTAATTATACCTTCCTTGCATTGTAGTCTTCAGGATTAAATGATTAAATGTACTGAAACATCCTTATGTCATAGTCAAACCACATTTCCTGGGTTCAAATCTTACCACTGCCGAGTAGGGAGATTTTGGGTAATTTACTTAAGCTCTCTGTGCCTCAGTTTCCTCATCTGTAAAATGGAGATTTTAATAGTATCTACTTCATTGGTTTGTCATGAGGATTAAATGACAATGTTTGTGAAGTGCCTGGAATATAAATGCTATATAATGGGACTTCCGTGATGGTGCAGTGGTTAAGAATACGCCTGCCAATGCAGGGGACACGGGTTCAAGCCCTGGTCCAGGAAGATCCCACATGCCGCAGAGCAGCTAAGTCCGTGCGCCACAACTACTGAACCTGTGCTCTAGAGCCCGCGAGCCACAACTACTGAAGCCCGCGCACCTAGAGCCCGTGCTCCGCAACAAGAGAAGCCACCGCAATGAGAAGCACATGCACTGCAACGAAGACCCAACGCAGCCAAAAATGAATACATTTATTCTTTTAAAAAAACAAATAAAATAAATGCTATATAAGCATTTGTTTAAAAGTGAGAAAATAAAAGGAGACCAACACTCCCCCCTCAAATTAAATGCAAAAATGTGCACTTCCCTGAAGAGAGAGTTCAGCTTTCATGAATTTCCTTCTCTCCAGGCTCAGAACATCCCTCTGCCCAGGTCCCTGAGCCAAGCAGGCTGCATTTCTATTTGCTGTAGTTCTGAGGACCCTCAGCAATGCCGGGAGGAACTCAGAAGGAGGAGAGGAGGTGAGGTCTGGGGACTGCTGAGCTTAACTTCCTCTCCACCCAGGTGTTGCTGGTGCCTGCTGTATGCCGGAAATTCCACCACTGGTGTCCTCAAAACTTTCATCTTTAGGTTTTCCCCCACAAAAGTGAAACGATGGCTTAAAAAGAGTTCTGGTTGCATTCCAGATCTGGCTGAAGCCACTCACCCTGTGAGATTGTGGGCAAGTCTTCTCCTCTTTGGGAGCCTTAATTTTCGTATGTGTAAACTAGGAAGAGAGTTGGATTAGGTCAGGGTTTTCCCAAATATGTTGCATACAGCAGTAGTAGGATGCCAGGTGGTTTTAGGGTCTCAGGACTCTATTAAATAACATTGAATCATATTGTGATACACGTATTTCCTTTTGATTTTCTTCCAGTTCCTGCAATTACTGGGGGAGAAAGTCTCATTTAACAGTGTCTGTGTTCTTAACACCTCAATGTTAAGGAAGGGAGAGCAGAGCTCAGCTACAAACAGGATTTAAGAATTTTGTTTTAAGTGAGAGAGTGGCATGGACATATATACACTACCAAACGTAAAATAGATAGCTAGTGGGAAGCAGCCGAATAGCACAAGGAGATCAGCTGGGTGGTTTGTGACCACCTAGAGGGGTGGGATAGGGAGGGTGGGAGGGAGACGCAGAGGGAAGAGATATGGGAACATATGTATATGTATAACTGATTCACTTTGTTATAAAGCAGAAACTAACACACCATTGTAAAGCAATTATACTCCAATAAAGATGTAAAAAAAAAAAGAATTTTGTTTTCCTCGTATTTAATTTTACAGTTACTTCCTCTTTATGGTAAATGATAGTGGTCAGTGATTTAAATTTTTTTCACTTTTAGATGAATTTACCTAAGTTTTAAAAAATGAGCTGATTGAAAGAAAAACACTACGGAACTCATAATACAGGTGGGTAAATGGATTTGGGCCAATCAATTTGGGAAAAACGGTGGGTGATTCAAGAGTTGCAGCTCTGGACCTGTACTCCTCTTGGGGAGTATTTATTAGGAGACCGGGCACCTCCCCCATCTCTGGGGTTTTCCAGGGGCTTGGCAGAGGTCCCTCAACATCCGAATCTGGTTCAGGCTGGGCCGCAGAAAAGGCAGGAAGGCCAGTGTTTGGGCACAGCACCAGCCCGGTGGTGGTCCTGTTGCAGGCACGGCTGTGTTGGGTGATCCAGCTCTGGCCCGTGGGCCTGGGTTTTCTTCATGAAGAATGTGATTCTTGTGCCCACGGATCCAGCATGGCCCTGTGTGGGTGCCTCCCTTACATCATCTGATGCCTCCACAAACTTCCCTACCAAGTTGCTGTTTTCATCCCTGGAGGCAGATGAGGAAACTGGGGCTCAGAGAGGTGAAATCACTGCCTAAGGAGGCGGGTAGGCAGTGGGATTTCGCGCCAGGTCTGGCTGAAACCCTGGGTGGTCTTCGGGTACACCGCCTCCTTGGCCTGTCCTAGCTGCATGACACTGAGCAAGTCACTTAGCTACTCTGAGACCCAGAGCCCTCATCTACCAATGGAATTGAGGATAGATTCCTCCTGATAAGGTTACTGAACTGCTTAGTGTTATGGGGAACTATTATTGGACTAAATGGAGAGTTATATGAGTTAATTACAAGTAAAGAGCTTAGAAGAGTTCCTGGCACACGGTAAGCACTTGGTGATAAGTGATTAACATTATTTCCATGGGGCCCGGGCTTCTACCTCCACCCCCAAGCACACACCCCTTGAGAGCTGAGCACCCCCCACGTGGCACGCCTAGGCTGTGCCCTCCATCTGCTTTCTCATGTAATCCTGGCCACAACCCTGTGAGCTAAGAGTGAATTTATGCCCATTTTACAAGTGAGGAAACCAGGTGTCAGAGAGGGGAAGTAGCCTGCCCAGGATCACACAGTAAGACAGGGGTGTTGAACCCAGGTCTGTATGGCTCCAAAGCCCACGTTGGTCCACTAATTCAGGAGTCTCAATGAGAATGATTGCAAGTTCCTGGGGAAGTCCCATGCCCTCCTCAAGTGTGAGGGGTCCTAACCCCCAATTGTGGTGAGAGGAGCTGGAAACCCAGGACAAAAGCTGGTTTCTGGTTCTGACCTTGCCTCTGACAGTTGGGTGACCTCGGGCAGCCACCAGTTCTGCTCTGGGCTCAGCCACATAATTATTACTGTTTTGTGTGTGTTGGGGGTGGCACTCTCGGAACTTCCAGGGATCCTGACTCCCTCCTTTACCTTCCCGCTGCAGGGAGGAGAGAGCCCCAGACCCACCCGCTCCTGATACTGGAGTCCTGCTGAGTTGGGTTGCCAATCATCTGATCCCTGCACTGCCTTCTTTTTGATCTGCCTCCGTCCTGTCCTGAGGCCACCGGGGCCAGGGAAGGAAAGGGATTATGTGTGTTCAATCCAGGCCACTGCCTGCCCCTTCCCTTTCTGCGAAAAGCTTGCAGGGTGTGGAGTGGGGGGTGCCGAGGTGTTCGGCCAGCAGCCGGTTGCCTCAGAAAGCCTTGCGCAAGGCGCCCTCCTGGGTCAGGCATAGAGCCCTGACCCACAGCCCTACCCCCACCCCACCCCTAGCCCGGGGCCCCCGGGGTACCAGAGTGAGGATGGTTAGGCCTTGTTGGAGACACTGAGCCCGACTTGGCCCCTGGGGCCTGACCTAGCCAGGGCCAGAGGATGAAGGGGAGGGTTTGGGGCAGGTGCTGCTCATCTCTCTGGGTGAGGGAAATTAGGCTGGAAACTGCTCCTCAACCAGTCCAGGTCAACCCACCCGCTCAGCCCCTCCCTGGAGAAAGAGGAGATTAGGCCAGTGCCCTGGACACTGACTGAGCCCCGATCCTTACTGGTCATAGACTGAGCCCTATTCCCTGACTGGGGACTCTGACTAAACCCTGACCTGAGCCTTCAGATGTAGCCTGAGCCCTGATCACTGCCCACAGCCACGGCTAGATCCTGACCCTGGTCCCAGGCTGAGTGCTGACTTGGTCGTTGACGGGGCACCTCCCTTCTCCCATCTTGACCCCTGACCTAAATTCCAAGGCCAGCTCCTGACTGAGGGATAGTCTTGCAGACAGACTCAGCTCTAATCCACCACCCTTGACCCCAGTCCCCAGATAAACCCAACTCTCACCTCAGGCTTGGTCAGAGATTCTCTCCTGAGAATCAGGAGCTGCGCTCAGGCCCGGGCATCAAGAGCTCGGCACCTGCCGGCCTCCCTGTGGGCATCTTACCCCCTCCGAGGATGAGGATGGCCAAGGGGCTGGGTTGAACTGAGGGCCCCATGGAGTTGTCCTCTGACTAGCCCAAGGCTGTGACTCAGCGGGGTGGGGGCTGGATGTGGAGTCAGGCAGGGCTACTGGGGAGGTGCTGGGCAGGTGCTGAGTCAGTGCGGGGAGAGAGAGGACAGTGTCTCTGAGGTTAGAGATACAGGTGGGTTGTGGGGAGGCCCTGGGTCTGGAAACAGATGGTGTGCGTGGCAGGCTGGGACCATTAATATAAAGCACCTCAGCCCAAGTCCTATCTACCTCCATCTTCCCATTTATTGACCATTTTTCTACCGCTCATCCATATTTTTCCTTCTCAGAGCATCCTGTTCTTTCCCTTCAGAGCACATATTAGAATTTGGAATTATAGATATATTTTATTATACATAATTATTATATATTGATTATGTGTATATCTGTCTCCCCCACTCAGCTGTAAGCCCCCTTAGGGTAGGCACCTGCTGGTTTGGCTCACCAGCATATCTCCAGTACTTGGTATAGTGCCTGACACATGGTAACTATTCATCCCTCATCCATCCATTTACCATTCACGTGTAACCCATTCCCCACTGTTTATCCATTCAACTTTCTCCTACCATCTCTCCATTCTTCCATCTACGCTCCATTCAACCATCACCCATCCAAACTCCCACCACCTATATGTCTCTCCAGCATCAATCAAACCATTTATATATTCATTCAACAAATATTTATTGAGTACCTATTACCTGTCAAACACTGTTCTAGAGGCTGGAAATACTGCAGAGAAAATAACATGTATATATCTGATGTAACAGATGATGTAATAAAAAAGTGCTTACATCCCAGTAGATAGAAAATATGCAAGAAATAATTAACATAAGAAATACTTAAAGTATTAGGGTATGTTAGAGGGTGATAGGTGCTAGAGGGAAAAAGTAAAAAAAAAAAAAAAAAAAAGAGCGGGGAGAGAATCAAGAGGGTGGGTGGAGGTAGGTAGGAGGTAGGATAGTCCAGTGGATGCCATGAGACTGTCTGGAGGACACATTGTTCAGGCAGGGGGAGTGGCTTATGCAAAGTCTCCAAGGGGAAGCCTGTTTGGTATGGCTGGAGTGGAGCAAGTGAAGGGAGGTGGTGGTAGATGAGGTCAGAGAGGTAAATGGGGGTTCAGACCATCTGGGGCTTTGGAGGCCTTTGAAAAGACTGGAGAGAGAGGAGCAGTGTTGCAATAAATCAGCTGAAGAACTCTGGTGGCTCAGAGCAAGGCAGTAGCTATGCAGGTGGTGAGATGTGATTTGATTCTGGGTATATTTTAAAGCAACAGGCTTGCTGTTGTTTCAGATGTGGAATGTGAGGGGAAATGGTTTGTCAAGGATGCCCCCAAGCTTTGTTGGCCTCAGCAACTGCAGGTATGGAGCTGCCATCAGGTGAGATGAGCAAGGTGTTTGGGGGAAAACCAGAGATTCAGCTTTGGTTGTGCTGAGTTTGAGATGTCTTTTAGACATTGTAGAGGAGCCGTCGGATAGGCAGTTGGATGTACGCACTGGAGTTCAAGGGAGAGATATGAGCTGAAGATATAGATGTGGAGTCATGGACATGAGGCTGGATGAGAGCAGCAGCGACTGAGTGCTGGACCACTCCAGCAGGCAGGGTTGGGGAGAAGCCAAGGAGTGACCCGTGAGGAGTGTCCTCCTGACAGCCAGGAGGCTGTAGAGGCCTGGATGCTAAGTGAAGAGGGAAGGTGTAGCAAGGAGCAGGGAGTGTGCAACTGTGTCAGAAGCTATTGACCAGTCAAGAAGATGAAGGCTGAGAATTGAGCATTGAATTTGGCAACGAGGTGACCATGCCAAGAGCAGTTTCAATGGGGATGGGGTGGGCAGGTAGAAGTATGATCCAAATAGATTTAAGAGAGAAGAGGAATCAGAGACAGTGAGTACAGACAATTTTTTCAAAAAGACCTTTGCTACAAAGTAGAGTAAAAAATGAACAGTAGCTGTGGGGAAGACTGAAGGATCAAGGGAAGGCTGTTGTCCTAAAGACCAATTCATCTACCATTTATTCATAAGTCCATTCAACCACCATCTACCATCTACTTGTCCATCCACCATTCACCGTGCATCTGCCCAAACATCCATTCCTTATTCATAAGCTAAGAAGTTTGTCCTGAACCCCTACAGGGTACCAGCTCCCATGCCAGACACTGGAATGTGGGGTGGAGGGAAAGAAATGCAGAACCCAGAATCTGGCGATGGCAGCTACTCAGTTTAAGTTCATTGAATGGGTTAAAGAGCAAGAAGACAGGGTGCCTGCTCTCCAGGTGCTTGGTCTAGCAGGAGGACACAGAATGCCAGAGCTGGGGCAATATCTGGGTGTCATCTAATATAAACCAGAGAGAGGAGGTGTCTTGCCTGAGGTCACCCGATGGGCCAGCAAGGGAACCAGGATTCACATCTGGGCTTCCTGTCTTGGCAGACAGGTTGAGACAGGTTTTTTCTCTTCCAGGATCTGTCTGGGGGATGGAATTTAACTGGGAGAAGGAAATGTGTGAAAACATGGCATTTTCAAGAGGACGGATTTGAAAATATTTTTATTTATTTACATTTTGGCTCAAAATTCAAAAGGTACAAGGTGTCGTACTTGAAAAGTCTCCCTCCCATTCCTGTCTCCTCTTTTTGGAGGCAACCAATTTTCTTGTTTCCTTTAAGACATAAGTTATGACTATTTTCCCCTTTTTACACAGATGAGAGCATACATTCAGTCCTTCAGATTACTTTTTTTCTTCCTATTTAAAAATTTGTCTTGGGGATTATTCCTCATCAGTTCTGAAAGTCGTTCTTGTTTTGTTTTGTTTTTTTTTTTTCAGCTTTGTAATATTCTGTTGTGGGGATGTACTAGTTTACTGCAACTGTCCCTTGTGAATGAACATGTCATTATTTCCAGTCTTTTGCTGTAACAAAAATGCTGTGACGTTCATACACGGGGGAGTAGTGAGAAACTCTGAGCTAATTTCCTAGAAGCAGAATGGCTAAATCGAATGTGTGTGCATTTGCACTTTTGATGGAAATTTCTGGATGATCGTCCATCAAGATTGTGCCAATCTACCTCCTGCGGCACAGCTTGTGAGGACTGTTTCCCCACGAGTTCGACAGCACAGTTTTGATCTTTACTGATCTGATGGTGGTGTGGGGCGGACACTGGAAGTGTCTTCAGGCAGCTTTTGTATGTTTCTCTTGGGCTGAGGGATGAATCTTTTCCCCTTTTACAGCCACTTAGGCAGCAGATGTGGAAGAGGCACTTCTCAGGGTTGGCACCGCCCAGGCTGTCTAGGTGGTGAGCAGTGAGTGCCCCAACTCTGGGGAGGTGACCCAGGGGAAGTGCAAGGGGGCCCGGCCATCCGCCTGGCAGGGGCTGTGCTGCCGCGAACAGTTTCAGCTCCCTCTGCTTCCTCTGCTTCTGGCTCCCCACCTCCTCCAGGTGTGCGCTGTCTCCATCACTTCCCCCATCTCTGCACCCCAACAGGCCACCCCAGAGTCCCCGCCCCCTTCCTTAGGAAGCCCTTTCCCTCTTCCCGCCATTTAGCCTTTCCTTGGCCTAGAGCTTCTGGAAGGCTGGGGGAAGGTGACAAACAGCCCTCCTACCTGGTCCCTCAAGACACCAGGGAAAACATTAGAATCTCAGGCTATCTCCACTAGTCGGGCACTCAGTGATGGTCAAGCTCACACCCCTCATTGTGGGTCAGAGTGCAGAGTGAGTGTGTGCGGATGTGCATACGTTGGTGTGAATCGCCTGGATATGTCTCTGTGGCGGTGCAGACAGACCTGGGCTGGAACCCCTGCTCAGCCTCTAATCACCCCCCTGCTCCTGTTCTCAGGAGCAGACCCCCTACCCGCCTTGCTGAGTCACCTCCTCCTCCCACCTCACTCCTTCCCTCCAGCCACTTTCCTTTTATTCTAGTCCTTGAACAAACCAAATTTTTCCTGCCTTGGGGCCTTTGCCTTGCCTGCTCCATTTGCCTGGAACTTTCCCAGGCTCCTACTTCTCCTCCTTCAGGTCTCAGGTCAAATGTCACCTCCTCGAGAGGCCCTCCCTGGCCACTCACAAAGTATCGCGCCCCACCCCAGTTCCCGTGGTCTGTCTCTAAGCCATAACTCCGTCTTATTTTATTCATAGCATTTGTCAAGGTTTGAAATGATCTCTGTGTATTAAATTGTCTGTCCCTCCTGCCCCCACCAGAAAGGAAGAACCCCGAGGTCAGGGATGCCGCACCCCCGTGTCTAGCACACAACCTGGCACCTACTAGGTGTTCAATTAATAACTATTGAATGAACGAATGCAAAGTGCTCAAGTACAATGCCTGACATAATAAAACTCAATATTGCTGGTTATTATCATCATATAAACGCTAGGGGCTAACATGGTTATTTATGAGGAATAAACAACTTCATTCAGCAATCCTTACAGTGACTATTTACTTGAGTCCCGTGTGATGCTGCATCATGAGAGAAACAGGGACATGAGACCCAGTGGATGCTGTTGAGGAATAGACAATATAGCCGGGAAGACAAGGACCGAGGAAAAATAATCATCATGTATTGAGACAAGACTGGAAGTGGTTATTATCAACCCATTTTTTAGATTAGAAGCAGAGTCCGACACGCCTAAGGTCACCTGGCTGGTCAGTGTGTCTCCAAAGCACCTAGCACAGTGCCTGTGCCAAGAATGGGGGCTCAGTGGCCAAGGTGTCATTCGCACACCTGCTTGGGCCTCCCTGGAGCGCTTCCGGTGCTTGGGATGTGGGCCACACGCCTGGGCACACCCCTTGCACATGGCACTAGAGAGGTGGTTTTGGGCTGCACGTGTTCCTCACAACTCTGGGGCTCCTGGTAGAGAGGTTGGCGCTGAGGGCCACTGGGGGTCTCTCTGCCGGGAGGTCTTTAGCCCTGGGGCCCAGGGTGCAGGCAGGACAGGGGCAGGTGGAGGCCTGGGAGGGGAAGAAGGAGGAAGCTGCACTTGTGCTCATGGGACACACGCACTGGCAGACACCAGGCTTCTGGGCGCTGGTGCATATGCGCGTGCGCGCGTGCACACACACACATGAGCTCTCTTGCACGCTCTTGCTCCCCCAGCACGCTGAGCACTGCTCACACTGTCTGAGCCACTCTGAGGATCAAGGGTCCTCCCAGTCCCCTGGCCTGACTGGCCTCACGGGAGCTCTCAGCTTGGCAAGGCAGGACTGCGTCCGCGCTGTTCACCGACCATCCCAGTGTCCAGCCCAAGCCCAGCCCAGGGGAGGCACTCAAGAATTGTGGAGATGATAGATTCATTCCCTTCCTCCTTCCATCATTAACTTTTTACCCTTTCCTTCACTCACTCACTCGCTCACTCACTCACTCAGGGCCTCCAGGATGGGGCAGTACTGCTCCCTCCCTCACTCCTCCCTCTCATGGCCTGCATCCACGAAGTGCCCGTTAGATGCCAAGTCCTGGCAGCTCTTCTCCTGCCAAACCCAGTCCTGGACACTGCCTGGGTGCACCCCCAGTGGACATTCTGTTTTCCTCCCTCCTTCTTCCTGCCCTGACCGCACGTCCCAGGCCAGATGTTTATGAAACCCTATAAGTTCTTCCATCATCAGGCTCCTGAAGGCCTGATGCCCAGGGTTTGGCTTTGAATCATGTGCTCTGGGGCTTGGCGAAGCTCAGACTGGAAGCTCACAGCCCTCCGTTGACATCAACCCAGGCTGAGACCTGGAGCAGGACCAGAGTCACTGGGCCCATCACCACACACACCCAGGGAGCACACCTGTGAACAGACGTGTGACGGTGTGCCCTGGAACAGAACGTGACGCGTCCAAGGTCACAGGGAGTGTCCATGTAGGAATATCACCACGGCACATCTGTTCACTCATGAACACATCTGCACAGCAGTGGCAAGAAACTGCACTTCCTAGTGTCACAGGACCAGGGTTTGAATCCCAGCTATTTAGTAGCTGTGTGACCTTGGGCAAGACACCTCACTTCTCTGAGCCTTATCTTTACTTACTTACACATAGTAGATGCTCAATAGACATGGCAGCTAAAAAAACTCAATAGTAGAATACGTGCATATACACACTGAGTGTGTCAGTGTATCTACAGGATGTCATCGTAATAACTGACAGCCTGTTGGGAGTGCACATGAGTGTAGATTGGTGTGTGCCCACTCATGCAACATGTTTATTCAAGGGCTTGTGTATGGGCCCACCAATGTACACATGGACACATGTGTCTGTGAGGCCATTTGGGCTGATTATTTTTTCCAATAATGCACACCATTTCTGGGCGGTTTTCAGAGGATTTTCTGAGTACCCGTCACGGCAGGAATTGGTGTTTATCTGGGTAGACACGCACATGCTTGCCTGCGTCTGTGTGGACCTGTAAGGGGTTATGAGTACAAGCCCATCCCTTACCAGGTTGGTTAGCTGGTAGAGTCTGTGGGGATTGGGTCACTTCTGCAACTATGGATGTCAGTGTTATGGGGCATTGTGGAGCTGGGCTGTTGGGGTTCAAATCTCACCTGTGCGACCTTGGGCGGGATGCTTCAACTCTCTGCGCCTGGTTTCCTTTTCTGGGAATTGGAGGTCATGGCAAGCACCTTAGAGAGGTCTGAGGACCAAAAGAGTCAGTTAATGTGAAGTGGTGAGCACAGAGCCTGGCACAGACAAGTGCAGTGTGTGCTGTTCTTTGAATCTCCCTGCGTCTGTCCTGTGATACATTCCTCGTCCTTCAGTTACAGCACTAGTTCTATTATACTGCCATTGTCTGCCTACAAAGACTGTCCTGTCCTCTAGATTATGAGTCCCCGGAGGACAGGACCATGTCTGAGTCATCCCTAATGAGAACCTGCGCATTGCCAGCTAGCTCTAAATCTCAGATTTGTCCTCTTCCCTGACGACAGCTAGCACTTATTGGGCACTTCTAGGTGCCAGGCACGACTGTAAGCTCCTTGAGTCTTCAAACAATCTCAAGGGATTGGTATCCTTGTCCCTATTTTAGAGACAAAGAACCCCAGAGGTTAAGAAAGGCGCAGGCGCACACAGAGACCTGAACCCCAGCAGGCTGCCTCACTCGCAGCCCGCTCTCGACTTGGGATGAAGAGTTTGGGGCATGACTGCTGCTGAGCGCCCGCAGCACGGTGTTCTGGACGCCCCACGGCGGGCT